>NC_054741.1:65351753-65951753 GCF_018143015.1 Lytechinus variegatus
TTTCGTGGGTTCATTCAGTCAGTGCCTAGAAGTTGATGCAGAAGACATACGATGATAACTCATCGGTGTGTTGAATGAAGACGGTGTTCGGTGAAGATACTCACGCCAGAGGGAGAAGAGAGCGACTGCTACGAGAGAGAAAGTCTACTGACATCAATGGACTGGTGCGCCTTTCGTTGAATCACGCGATGTCGTGCGGTGGAGCTGAGTGACCCATGACATTGAAGATGTGGGTCCGATGAAACTGGCGTTGACTCTGACGTCGATCGACTGCTTTCAGCGAGAAAGTCGACAGAGAACTTGGATGACACGACGCCCAACTTCTTTGTAGGAGGTGTCGTCTGGTTGACCTCATCGACATCGCACGGTGTTTTCCGCTTACGTCTTACGAACGATAAGTCGACTTCGTTAGATGGTTGAAGAGGGAGTTGTCGACGTCTTTCTCAATGACTGGTTGGTGAGCAGAGCATGAAACAAGAGAGGCTCGACGGACACGCACACGGTTCTGAAACCAGACCTGGAGAGGAAGAAAACAAATTTGAAAGTAATGATCAGTGAAACAGTTTAGACATTTTCAGAAAATATGATTTTATTGATGAGAACTATTTTCTTTATTCAAAATTTATCTCAACACTGTCAGTGGTCCGTTTACGAATTCCATGATTATCTGGCGTTCTATAAAGATCGATTTATCAAGGATCGATATTTTAACCCCCTCCCAAAAAAGGAACAATTTGCTCTCTGATATCTTAACATTTTGGATTTGCGATGTTAGTTTTCTTTGTATTATCAGTAATTCCATTTACCATAATTCTGTCTTCTTTAAGCTGCAGACTTGAAGCCAGTTGTTCTCTAGTCGTGATATCAGGATACTGGTTGTCGTTGAACACTGTCTCCAGAATCCTCAGCTGTAAATCGGTGAAGACGGTTGGAGGTCGACGACGAGGGCGTTTGGAAGGAACCCCATTCGATGAAGCATGAGCAGTCATGATGAAATCGGTCATTCTCATAATGAGCTTGATATAAACTCAATAAAAGAAATTATTGCTTTTTTGGAGTAGATGATGAACTTGTTCGTTATTCTATAATCTATTACAGAATGATGTTTATATATTGTCGACACTTCGACGTCCTATCAACGTTGGGCTCCGTGCACGCACTTTTCTATTGGTCAATTAGGGTAGCCATAGGATTACTAGCTAGCTTGCCTTAACCCGCTTTCTATTCAGTGCTCGCAATTTTCTATGGTCAATGAAGACAGCCAATGGGATTACGGGAAGGTTTCAGTTAGCAGTATAGTAATCGTTTAATCCTTGCCGCGTACTCGGCAGATTGAAATCTATTCAAACTACATCCTTTATCGGTCTCTAGATGAATAGGCTTATAATCTCCTGTTTAGAAACAGTATCATATCTTCTTTTCTTCCATTCATTATTTTTGCTTTCTTAATGACACTGTATACTAATGGACGTTTAAATTGTCAAAGAAAATATGGACGGCTTCGTTTGATATTTTGAAATAGACATCGATATAAGTTATAGGGGACGAAAGAAGGGATAGAGAGATACGAGGAAAAAAAAGAGATGCTTGAAAAACGATGATATATTATAGTCAGAGAAAAGGGAAATAAACTGATATGTAGGTTATAATTAAATACATAGATATAAGAAGAGCTCACTTGCAAAAGGGGTTAGGTCCACTTTTCATCAAAATGTATTGTCTCAATGTGTATATTTTCAGTAGCTCTTCAGATGATGCCAAAGAAAAGTTGAAATTCCCATTAAAAATGATGTAAAATGGCAAAGAAAAATCACTTTTCTTTTCAAAAGGGGTTCGGTCCAATTCAGTTTGGTTGCAAAAGGTCAACACAGATTTTTTTTGGGAAAAATATTTACAAAATATGAAAACAGGTAGATTTCTTTTAGACCCAATTTTATGTTCTCATGGTAGGGTATCATGGAAATTTAGTTTCGCAAACATGAATAAAACTGGCAGAGAAAAATATTTTTTTTTTACTAAAAATAGATCGGATTCATTTCAGTTCGCTTGCAAAAGGGGTTAGGTCCACAATGATGATTTTTAAAAGAATATATAGAAAAAAGTGAAGACAGATTTCTTTTATACCCAATTTTATGTTCACATGATTGGGTAGTACGTCATGACAATTTAGTTTCTCATAAGAATATTGCAATAAGTGAGAATAAAAACGTGTTTTTTTATCGGAATGGTCAGAAATGCAACCTCTTTTGCAACCAAATAGACAGATGAATGAAAGATACATTTATAGATGAATGTTAAAATAGATAGATACCTACATAGCTAGATAGATAGATAGATGAATAGACAGATAGATAGATTGATAGAATATGTATATATAAAATAAATAAATCGATAGATAAATAGAAAGATATCAAGAAATATATTTTCAAATTATGCTATATAGGCACCCCCTTGTTCCTAACTCCTTTTTCCATTTATTTTCATTCCTTCCTTTACACCCACCCTTCTGGTCTTCCCTGAAATTACATGTCTTAATTTTTTCTTTTGTTTGATTTATTCCTTTTTAAACTCCCGTGTATCCTTTTCTATCTTCCCCTTTCTCTCTCCAGTTTTCACCTTACTTTCATTTTCTTCTTCCTTTACTTTCCATCCTCATTTTGTCTTTTGACAACTTCTATTCTTATTCATTTATCAGTCTTTTTCCCTCTCTTTCTTTCGATTTTTGGTAATTAGGTGGCCTTTCCGACTAAACTCTTTCACGGCAAAACACAATTATTGGAGATATTCATTGATGTATTAAAAATAGGTGCATGAGAAGAAAATTAAGGGAAAGAGATTCGACATTATAGGTATATCGTTAGGACTCGCATGCTCCCTTCATGAAAAACAAATAAACTTCATCAATCATTTGACTCTTTCTAACCTTTCAAATATAAAACAATAACAAGATATATTTCACAGTTGAATTTAAACATTTTATTCGACCAATGCTATTCATGTCAATAGTGCGGCAAAATATTACATTAAGGACAAATGAGCATTAACATGGTCAATATTACTGCAATTGGCAAGAATTATAACAGCAATTAAACATTTCTTTCTGTTTTGAGAGTTCGTGGGTTCATTCAGTCAGTGCCTAGAAGTTGATGCAGAAGACATACGGATGATAACTCATCGGTGTGTAGAATGAAGACGGTGTTCGGTGAAGATACTCAGCGCCAGAGGGAGAAGGAGAGCGACTGCTACGAGAGAGAAAGTCTACTGACATCAATGGACTGGTGGCGCCTTTCGTTGAATCACGCGATGTCGTGCGGTGGAGCTGAGTGACGCCATGACATTGAAGATGTGGGTCCGATGAAACTGTCGTTGACTCTGACGTCGATCGACTGCTTTCAGCGAGAAAGTCGACAGAGAACTTGGATGACACGACGCCCAACTTCTTTGTAGGAGGTGTCGTCTGGTTGACCTCATCGACGTCGCACGGTGTCTTCCGCTTACGTCTTACGAACGATAAGTCGACTTCGTTAGATGGTTGAAGGCGGGAGTTGTCGACGTCTTTCTCAATGACTGGTTGGTGAGCAGAGCATGAAACAAGAGAGGCTCGACGGACACGTGCACGACGGTTCTGAAACCAGACCTGGAGAGGAGAGAAAACAAAATTGAAAGTAATGATCAGTGAAACAGTTTAAACATTTTCAGAAAATATGATTTTATTGATGAGAACTATTTTCTTTATTCAACATTTATCTCAACACTGTCAGTGGTCCGTTTACGAATTCCATGATTATCTGGCGTTCTATAAAGATCGATTTATCAAGGATCGATATTTACCCCCTCCCCAAAAAAGGAACAATTTGCTCTCTGATATCTTAACATTTTGGATTTGCGATGTTAGTTTTCTTTGTGTTATCAGTAATTCCATTTACCATAATTCTGTCTTCTTTAAGCTGCAGACTTGAAGCCAGTTGTTCTCTAGTCGTGATATCAGGATACTGGTTGTCGTTGAACACTGTCTCCAGAATCCTCAGCTGTAAATCGGTGAAGACGGTTGGACGTCGACGACGAGGGCGTTTGGAAGGAACCCCATTCGATGAAGCATGAGCAGTCATGATGAAATCGGTCATTCTGATAATGAGCTTGATATAAACTCAATAAAAGATAATTATTGCTTGTTTGGAGTAGATGATGAACTTGTTCGTTGTTCTATAAGCTATTACAGAATGATGTTTAGTATTGTTGACACTTCGACGTCCTATCAACATTGGGCTCCATGCACGCACTTTTCTATTGGTCAATTAGGGTAGCCAATAGGATTACTAGCTTGCCTTAACCCGCTTTCTATTCAGTGCACGCAATTTTCTATTGGTCAATGAAGACAGCCAATGGGATTACGGGAAGGTTTCAGTTAGCAGTATAGTAATCGTTTAATCCTTGCCGGCGTACTCGGGCAGATTGAAATCTATTCAAACTACATCCTTTATCGGTCTCTAGATGAATAGGCTTATAATCTCCTGTTTAGAAACAGTATCAATATCTTCTTGTCTTCCATTCATTATTTTTGCTTTCTTAATGACACTGTATACTAATGGACGTTTAAATTGTCAAAGAAAATATGGACGGCTTCGTTTGATATTTTGAAATAGACATCGATATAAGTTAGGGACGAAAGAAGGGATAGAGAGATACGAGGAAAAAAAAGAGATGCTTGAAAAACGATGATATATTATAGTCAGAGAAAAGGGGAAATAAACTGAAATGTAGGTTATAATTAAATACATAGATATAAGAAGAGCTCACTTGCAAAAGGGGTTAGGTCCACTTTTCATCAAAATTGATTTTTATTGTCTCAATGTGTATATTTTCAGTAGCTCTTCAGATGATGCCAAAGAAAAGTTGAAATTCCCATTAAAATGATGTAAAATGGCAAAGAAAAATCACTTTTCTTTTCAAAAGGGGTTCGGTCCAATTCAGTTTGGTTGCAAAAGGTCAACACAGATTTTTTTTGGGAAAAAATATTTACAAAATATGAAAACAGGTAGATTTCTTTTAGACCCAATTTTATGTTCTCATGGTAGGGTATCATGGAAATTTAGTTTCGCAAACATGAATAAAACTGGCAGAGAAAAATACTTTTTTTTACTAAAAATAGATCGGATTCATTTCAGTTCGCTTGCAAAAGGGGTTAGGTCCACAATGATGATTTTTAAAAGAATATATAGAAAAAAAGTGAAGACAGGTAGATTTCTTTTATACCCAATTTTATGTTCACATGATTGGGTAGTACGTCATGACAATTTAGTTTCTCATAAGAATATTGCAATAAGTGAGAATAAAAACGTGTTTTTTTTATCGGAATGGTCAGAAATGCAACCTCTTTTGCAACCAAATAGACAGATGAATGAAAAGATAAATTTATAGATGAATGTTAAAATAGATAGATACCTACATAGCTAGATAGATAGATAGATGAATAGACAGATAGATAGATTGATAGAATATGTTATATAAATAAATAAATCGATAGATAAATAGAAAGATATCAAGAAATATATTTTCAAATTATGCTATATAGGCACCCCCCTTGTTCCTAACTCCTTTTTCCATTTATTTTTCATTCCTTCCTTTACACCCACCCTTCTGGTCTTCCTGAAATTACATGTCTTATTTTTTCTTTTGTTTTATTTATTCCTTTTTAAACTCCCGTGTATCCTTTTCTATCTTCCCCCTTTCTCTCTCCAGTTTTCACCTTTACTTTCATTTCTTCTTCCTTTACTTTCCATCCTCATTTTGTCTTTTGACATCTTCTATTCTCTTTATTTATCAGCCTCTTTCCCTCTCTTTCTTTCAATTTTTGGTAATTAGGTGGCCTTTCCGACTAAACTCTTTCACGGCAAAACACAATTATTGGGAGATATTCATTGATGTATTAAAAATAGGTGCATGAGAAGAAAATTAAGGGAAAGAGGATTCGACATTGTAGGTATATCGTTAGGACTCGCATGCTCCCTTCATGAAAAACAAATAAACTTCATCAATCATTTGACTCTTTCTAACCTTTCAAATATAAAACAATAACAAGATATATTTCACAGTTGAATTTAAACATTTTATTCGACCAATGCTATTCATGTCAATAGTGCGGCAAAATATTACATTAAGGACAAATGAGCATTAACATGGTCAACATTACTGCAATTGGCAAGAATTATAACAGCAATTAAACATTTCTTTCTGTTTTGAGAGTTCGTGGGTTCATTCAGTCAGTGCCTAGAAGTTGATGCAGAAGACATACGGATGATAACTCATCGGTGTGTAGAATAAAGACGGTGTTCGGTGAAGATACTCAGCGCGAGAGGGAGAAGGAGAGCGACTGCTACGAGAGAGAAAGTCTACTGACATCAATGGACTGGTGGCGCCTTTCGTTGAATCACGCGATGTCGTGCGGTGGAGCTGAGTGACGCCATGACATTGAAGATGTGGGTCCGATGAAACTGTCGTTGACTCTGACGTCGATCGACTGCTTTCAGCGAGAAAGTCGACAGAGAACTTGGATGACACGACGCCCAACTTCTTTGTAGGAGGTGTCGTCTGGTTGACCTCATCGACGTCGCACGGTGTCTTCCGCTTACGTCTTACGAACGATAAGTCGACTTCGTTAGATGGTTGAAGGCGGGAGTTGTCGACGTCTTTCTCAATGACTGGTTGGTGAGCAGAGCATGAAACAAGAGAGGCTCGACGGACACGTGCACGACGGTTCTGAAACCAGACCTGGAGAGGAGAGAAAACAAAATCGAAAGAAATGATCAGTGAAACAGTTTAAACATTTTCAGAAAATACGATTTTATTGATGAGAACTATTTTCTTTATTTATCTCAACACTGTCAGTGGTCCGTTTACGAATTCCATGATTATCTGGCGTTCTATAAAGATCGATTTATCAAGGATCGATGTTTTACCCCCTCCCCAAAAAAGGAACAATTTGCTCTCTGATATCTTAACATTTTGGATTTGCGATGTTAGTTTTCTTTGTATTATCAGTAATTCCATTTACCATAATTCTGTCTTCTTGAAGCTGCAGACTTGAAGCCAGATGTTCTCTAGTCGTGATATCAGGATACTGGTTGTCGTTGAACACTGTCTCCAGAATCCTCAGCTGTAAATCGTTGAAGACGGTTGGACGTCGACGACGAGGGCGTTTGCAAGGAACCCCATTCGATGAAGCATGAGCAGTCATGATGAAATCGGTCATTCTGATAATGAGCTTGATATAAACTCAATAAAAGATAATTATTGCTTGTTTGGAGTAGATGATGAACTTGTTCGTTGTTCTATAAGCTATTACAGAATGATGTTTAGTATTGTTGACACTTGGACGTCCTATCAACATTGGGCTCCATGCACGCACTTTTCTATTGGTCAATTAGGGTAGCCAATAGGATTACTAGCTTGCCTTAACCCGCTTTCTATTCAGTGCACGCAATTTTCTATTGGTCAATGAAGACAGCCAATGGGATTACGGGAAGGTTTCAGTTAGCAGTATAGTAATCGTTTAATCCTTGCCGGCGTACTCGGGCAGATTGAAATGTATTCAAACTACATCCTTTATCGGTCTCTAGATGAATAGGCTTATAATCTCCTGTTTAGAAACAGTATCAACATCTTCTTCTCTTCCATTCATTATTTTTGCTTTCTTAATGACACTGTATACTAATGGACGTTTAAATTGTCAAAGAAAATATGGACGGCTTCGTTTGATATTTTGAAATAGACATCGATATAAGTTATAGGGGACGAAAGAAGGGACAGAGAGATACGAGGAAAAAAAGAGATGCTTGAAAAACGATGATATATTATAGTCAGAGAAAAGGGGGAAATAAACTGAAATGTAGGTTATAATTAAATACATAGATATAAGAAGAGCTCACTTGCAAAAGGGGTTAGGTCCACTTTTCATCAAAATTGATTTTTATTGTCTCAATGTGTATATTTTCAGTAGCTCTTCAGATGATGCCAAAGAAAAGTTGAAATTCCCATTAAAAATGATGTAAAATGGCAAAGAAAAATCACTTTTCTTTTCAAAAGGGGTTCGGTCCAATTCAGTTTGGTTGCAAAAGGTCAACACAGATTTTTTTTGGGAAAAAATATTTACAAAATATGAAAACAGGTAGATTTCTTTTAGACCCAATTTTATGTTCTCATGGTAGGGTATCATGGAAATTTAGTTTCGCAAACATGAATAAAACTGGCAGAGAAAAATATTTTTTTTTACTAAAAATAGATCGGATTCATTTAGTTCGCTTGCAAAAGGGGTTAGGTCCACAATGATGATTTTTAAAAGAATATATAGAAAAAAAGTGAAGACAGGTAGATTTCTTTTATACCCAATTTTATGTTCACATGATTGGGTAGTACGTCATGACAATTTAGTTTCTCATAAGAATATTGCAATAAGTGAGAATAAAAACGTGTTTTTTTATCGGAATGGTCAGAAATGCAACCTCTTTTGCAACCAAATAGACAGATGAATGAAAAGATAAATTTATAGATGAATGTTAAAATAGATAGATACCTACATAGATAGATAGATAGATGAATAGACAGATAGATAGATTGATAGAATATGTATATATGAATAAATAAATCGATAGATAAATAGAAAGATATCAAGAATAATATATTTTCAAATTATGCTATATAGGCACCCCCTTGTTCCTAACTCCTTTTTCCATTTATTTTTTATTCCTTCCTTTACACCCACCCTTCTGGTCTTCCCTGAAATTACATGTCTTAATTTTTTCTTTTGTTTTATTTATTCCTTTTTAAACTCCCGTGTATCCTTTTCACCCCTTTTCTATCTTCCCCTTTCTCTCTCCAGTTTTCACCTTTACTTTCATTTCTTCTTCCTTTACTTTCCATTCTCATTTTGTCTTTTGACATCTTCTATTCTTCTTCATTTATCAGCCTCTTTCCCTCTCTTTCTTTCAATTTTTGGTAATTAGGTGGCCTTTCCGACTAAACTCTTTCACGGCAAAACACAATTATTGGGAGATATTCATTGATGTATTAAAAATAGGTGCATGAGAAGAAAATTAAGGGAAAGAGGATTCGACATTATAGGTATATCGTTAGGACTCGCATGCTCCCTTCATGAAAAACAAATAAACTTCATCAATCATTTGACTCTTTCTAACCTTTCAAATATAAAACAATAACAAGATATATTTCACAGTTGAATTTAAACATTTTATTCGACCAATGCTATTCATGTCAATAGTGCGGCAAAATATTACATTAAGGACAAATGAGCATTAACATGGTCAATATTACTGCAATTGGCAAGAATTATAACAGCAATTAAACATTTCTTTCTGTTTTGAGAGTTCGTGGGTTCATTCAGTCAGTGCCTAGAAGTTGATGCAGAAGACATACGGATGATAACTCATCGGTGTGTAGAATGAAGACGGTGTTCGGTGAAGATACTCAGCGCCAGAGGGAGAAGGAGAGCGACTGCTACGAGAGAGAAAGTCTACTGACATCAATGGACTGGTGGCGCCTTTCGTTGAATCACGCGATGTCGTGCGGTGGAGCTGAGTGACGCCATGACATTGAAGATGTGGGTCCGATGAAACTGTCGTTGACTCTGACGTCGATCGACTGCTTTCAGCGAGAAAGTCGACAGAGAACTTGGATGACACGACGCCCAACTTCTTTGTAGGAGGTGTCGTCTGGTTGACCTCATCGACGTCGCACGGTGTCTTCCGCTTACGTCTTACGAACGATAAGTCGACTTCGTTAGATGGTTGAAGGCGGGAGTTGTCGACGTCTTTCTCAATGACTGGTTGGTGAGCAGAGCATGAAACAAGAGAGGCTCGACGGACACGTGCACGACGGTTCTGAAACCAGACCTGGAGAGGAGAGAAAACAAAATTGAAAGAAATGATCAGTGAAACAGTTTAAACATTTTCAGAAAATATGATTTTATTGATGAGAACTATTTTCTTTATTCAACATTTATCTCAACACTGTCAGTGGTCCGTTTACGAATTCCATGATTATCTGGCGTTCTATAAAGATCGATTTATCAAGGATCGATATTTTACTACCCCCTCCCAAAAACGGAACAATTTGCTCTCTGATATCTTAACATTTTGGAGTTGCGATGTTAGTTTTCTTTGGTTATCAGTAATTCCATTTACCATAATTCTGTCTTCTTTAAGCTGCAGACTTGAAGCCAGTTGTTCTCTAGTCGTGATATCAGGATACTGGTTGTCGTTGAACACTGTCTCCAGAATCCTCAGCTGTAAATCGGTGAAGACGGTTGGACGTCGACGACGAGGGCGTTTGGAAGGAACCCCATTCGATGAAGCATGAGCAGTCATGATGAAATCGGTCATTCTGATAATGAGCTTGATATAAACTCAATAAAAGATAATTATTGCTTGTTTGGAGTAGATGATGAACTTGTTCGTTGTTCTATAAGCTATTACAGAATGATGTTTAGTATTGTTGACACTTCGACGTCCTATCAACGTTGGGCTCCATGCACGCACTTTTCTATTGGTCAATTAGGGTAGCCAATAGGATTACTAGCTTGCCTTAACCCGCTTTCTATTCAGTGCACGCAATTTTCTATTGGTCAATGAAGACAGCCAATGGGATTACGGGAAGGCTTCAGTTAGCAGTATAGTAATCGTTTAATCCTTGCCGCGTACTCGGGCAGATTGAAATCTATTCAAACTACATCCTTTATCGGTCTCTAGATGAATAGGCTTATAATCTCCTGTTTAGAAACAGTATCAATATCTTCTTGTCTTCCATTCATTATTTTTGCTTTCTTAATGACACTGTATACTAATGGACGTTTAAATTGTCAAAGAAAATATGGACGTCTTCGTTTGATATTTTGAAATAGACATCGATATAAGTTATAGGGGACGAAAGAAGGGATAGAGAGATACGAGGAAAAAAAAGAGATGCTTGAAAACGATGATATATTATAGTCAGAGAAAAGGGGAAATAAACTGAAATGTAGGTTATAATTAAATACATAGATATAAGAAGAGCTCACTTGCAAAAGGGGTTAGGTCCACTTTTCATCAAAATTGATTTTTATTGTCTCAATGTGTATATTTTCAGTAGCTCTTCAGATGATGCCAAAGAAAAGTTGAAATTCCCATTAAAAATGATGTAAAATGGCAAAGAAAAATCACTTTTCTTTTCAAAAGGGGTTCGGTCCAATTCAGTTTGGTTGCAAAAGGTCAACACAGATTTTTTTTGGGAAAAAATATTTACAAATATGAAAACAGTTATTTCTTTTAGACCCAAGTTTATGTTCTCATGGTAGGGTTTCATGGAAATTTAGTTTCGCAAACATGAATAAAATTGGCAAAGAAAAATATTTTTTTTTTATTAAAATAGATCGGATTCATTTCAGTTCGCTTGCAAAAGGGGTTAGGTCCACAATGATGATTTTTTAAAGAATATATAGAAAAAAAGTGAAGACAGGTAGATTTCTTTTATACCCAATTTTATGTTCACATGATTGGGTAGTACGTCATGACAATTTAGTTTCTCATAAGAATATTGCAATAAGTGAGAATAAAAACGTTTTTTTTTATCGGAATGGTCAGAAATGCAACCTCTTTTGCAACCAAATAGACAGATGAATGAAAAGATAAATTTATAGATGAATGTTATAATGGAGATACCTACATAGCTAGATAGATAGATAGATGAATAGACAGATAGATAGATTGATAGAATATGTATATATAAATAAATAAATCGATAGATAAATAGAAAGATATCAAGAATAATATATTTTCAAATTATGCTATATAGGCACCCCCTTGTTCCTAACTCCTTTTTCCATTTATTTTATTCCTTCCTTTACACCCACCCTTCTGGTCTTCCCTGAAATTACATGTCTTAATTTTTTCTTTTGTTTTATGTATTCCTTTTTAAACTCCCGTGTATCCTTTTCACACCTTTTCTTTCTTCCCCTTTCTCTCTCCAGTTTTCACCTTCACTTTCATTTCTTTTTCCTTTACTTTCCATTCTCATTTTGTTCTTTTGACATCTTCTATTCTTCTTCATTTATCAGCCTCTTTCCCTCTCTTTCTTTCAATTTTTGGTAATTAGGTGGCCTTTCCGACTAAACTCTTTCACGGCAAAACACAATTATTGGGAGATATTCATTGATGTATTAAAAAGAGGTGCATGAGAAGAAAATTAAGGGAAAGAGGATTCGACATTGTAGGTATATCGTTAGGACTCGCATGCTCCCTTCATGAAAAACAAATAAACTTCATCAATCATTTGACTCTTTCTAACCTTTCAAACATAACAACAATAACAAGATATATTTCACAGTTGAATTTAAACATTTTATTCGACCAATGCTATTCATGTCAATAGTGCGGCAAAATATTACATTAAGGACAAATGAGCATTAACATGGTCAACATTACTGCAATTGGCAAGAATTATAACAGCAATTAAACATTTCTTTCTGTTTTGAGAGTTCGTGGGTTCATTCAGTCAGTGCCTAGAAGTTGATGCAGAAGACATACGGATGATAACTCATCGGTGTGTAGAATAAAGACGGTGTTCGGTGAAGATACTCAGCGCGAGAGGGAGAAGGAGAGCGACTGCTACGAGAGAGAAAGTCTACTGACATCAATGGACTGGTGGCGCCTTTCGTTGAATCACGCGATGTCGTGCGGTGGAGCTGAGTGACGCCATGACATTGAAGATGTGGGTCCGATGAAACTGTCGTTGACTCTGACGTCGATCGACTGCTTTCAGCGAGAAAGTCGACAGAGAACTTGGATGACACGACGCCCAACTTCTTTGTAGGAGGTGTCGTCTGGTTGACCTCATCGACGTCGCACGGTGTCTTCCGCTTACGTCTTACGAACGATAAGTCGACTTCGTTAGATGGTTGAAGGCGGGAGTTGTCGACGTCTTTCTCAATGACTGGTTGGTGAGCAGAGCATGAAACAAGAGAGGCTCGACGGACACGTGCACGACGGTTCTGAAACCAGACCTGGAGAGGAGAGAAAACAAAATTGAAAGAAATGATCAGTGAAACAGTTTAAACATTTTCAGAAAATATGATTTTATTGATGAGAACTATTTTCTTTATTCAACATTTATCTCAACACTGTCAGTGGTCCGTTTACGAATTCCATGATTATCTGGCGTTCTATAAAGATCGATTTATCAAGGATCGATGTTTTACCCCCTCCCAAAAAAGGAACAATTTGCTCTCTGATATCTTAACATTTTGGATTTGCGATGTTAGTTTTCTTTGTATTATCAGTAATTCCATTTACCATAATTCTGTCTTCTTTAAGCTGCAGACTTGAAGCCAGTTGTTCTCTAGTCGTGATATCAGGATACTGGTTGTCGTTGAACACTGTCTCCAGAATCCTCAGCTGTAAATCGGTGAAGACGGTTGGACGTCGACGACGAGGGCGTTTGGAAGGAACCCCATTCGATGAAGCATGAGCAGTCATGATGAAATCGGTCATTCTGATAATGAGCTTGATATAAACTCAATAAAAGATAATTATTGCTTGTTTGGAGTAGATGATGAACTTGTTCGTTGTTCTATAAGCTATTACAGAATGATGTTTAGTATTGTTGACACTTCGACGTCCTATCAACGTTGGGCTCCATGCACGCACATTTCTATTGGTCAATTAGGGTAGCCAATAGGATTACTAGCTTGCCTTAACCCGCTTTCTATTCAGTGCACGCAATTTTCTATTGGTCAATGAAGACAGCCAATGGGATTACGGGAAGGTTTCAGTTAGCAGTATAGTAATCGTTTAATCCTTGCCGGCGTACTCGGGCAGATTGAAATCTATTCAAACTACATCGTTTATCGGTCTCTAGATGAATAGGCTTATAATCTCCTGTTTAGAAACAGTATCAATATCTTCTTCTCTTCCATTCATTATTTTTGCTTTCTTAATGACACTGTATACTAATGGACGTTTAAATTGTCAAAGAAAATATGGACGGCTTCGTTTGATATTTTGAAATAGACATCGATATAAGTTATAGGGGACGAAAGAAGGGATAGAGAGATACGAGGAAAAAAAAGAGATGCTTGAAAAACGATGATATATTATAGTCAGAGAAAAGGGGAAATAAACTGAAATGTAGGTTATAATTAAATTATAGATATCAGAAGAGCTCACTTGCAAAAGGGGTTAGGTCCACTTTTCATCAAAATTGATTTTTATTGTCTCAATGTGTATATTTTCAGTAGCTCTTCAGATGATGCCAAAGAAAAGTTGAAATTCCCATTAAAAATGATGTAAAATGGCAAAGAAAAATCACTTTTCTTTTCAAAAGGGGTTCGGTCCAATTCAGTTTGGTTGCAAAAGGTCAACACAGATTTTTTTGGGAAAAATATTTACAAAATATGAAAACAGGTAGATTTCTTTTAGACCCAATTTTATGTTCTCATGGTAGGGTATCATGGAAATTTAGTTTCGCAAACATGAATAAAACTGGCAGAGAAAAATATTTTTTTTTTACTAAAAATAGATCGGATTCATTTCAGTTCGCTTGCAAAAGGGGTTAGGTCCACAATGATGATTTTTAAAAGAATATATAGAAAAAAAGTGAAGACAGGTAGATTTCTTTTATACCCAATTTTATGTTCACATGATTGGGTAGTACGTCATGACAATTTAGTTTCTCATAAGAATATTGCAATAAGTGAGAATAAAAACGTGTTTTTTTATCGGAATGGTCAGAAATGCAACCTCTTTTGCAACCAAATAGACAGATGAATGAAAAGATAAATTTATAGATGAATGTTAAAATAGATAGATACCTACATAGCTAGATAGATAGATAGATGAATAGACAGATAGATAGATTGATAGAATATGTATATATAAATAAATAAATCGATAGATAAATAGAAAGATATCAAGAAATATATTTTCAAATTATGCTATATAGGCACCCCCCTTGTTCCTAACTCCTTTTTCCATTTATTTTTTATTCCTTCCTTTACACCCACCCTTCTGGTCTTCCCTGAAATTACATGTCTTAATTTTTTCTTTTGTTTTATTTATTCCTTTTTAAACTCCCGTGTATCCTTTTCTATCTTCCCCTTTCTCTCTCCAGTTTTCACCTTTACTTTCATTTCTTCTTCCTTTACTTTCCATTCTCATTTTGTCTTTTGACATCTTCTATTCTTCTTCATTTATCAGCCTCTTTCCCTCTCTTTCTTTCAATTTTTGGTAATTAGGTGGCCTTTCCGACTAAACTCTTTCACGGCAAAACACAATTATTGGGAGATATTCATTGATGTATTAAAAATAGGTGCATGAGAAGAAAATTAAGGGAAAGAGGATTCGACATTGTAGGTATATCGTTAGGACTCGCATGCTCCCTTCATGAAAAACAAATAAACTTCATCAATCATTTGACTCTTTCTAACCTTTCAAATATAAAACAATAACAACAATAACAAGATATATTTCACAGTTGAATTTAAACATTTTATTCGACCAATGCTATTCATGTCAATAGTGCGGCAAAATATTACATTAAGGACAAATGAGCATTAACATGGTCAATATTACTGCAATTGGCAAGAATTATAACAGCAATTAAACATTTCTTTCTGTTTTGAGAGTTCGTGGGTTCATTCAGTCAGTGCCTAGAAGTTGATGCAGAAGACATACGGATGATAACTCATCGGTGTGTAGAATGAAGACGGTGTTCGGTGAAGATACTCAGCGCGAGAAGGAGGAGAGCGACTGCTACGAGAGAGAAAGTCTACTGACATCAATGGACTGGTGGCGCCTTTCGTTGAATCACGCGATGTCGTGCGGTGGAGCTGAGTGACGCCATGACATTGAAGATGTGGGTCCGATGAAACTGTCGTTGACTCTGACGTCGATCGACTGCTTTCAGCGAGAAAGTCGACAGAGAACTTGGATGACACGACGCCCAACTTCTTTGTAGGAGGTGTCGTCTGGTTGACCTCATCGACGTCGCACGGGTTCTTCCGCTTACGTCTTACGAACGATAAGTCGACTTCGTTAGATGGTTGAAGGCGGAGTTGTCGACGTCTTTCTCAATGACTGGTAGGTGAGCAGAGAATGAAACAAGAGAGGCTCGACGGACACGTGCACGACGGTTCTGAAACCAGACCTGGAGAGGAGAGAAAACAAAATTGAAAGAAATGATCAGTGAAACAGTTTCAGAAAACATGATTTTATTGATGACAACTACTTTCTTTCTTCAACATATATCTCAACACTGCATGTGGTCCGTTTACGAATTCCATAATTATCTGGTGTTCTATAAAGATTGATTTACGAAGGATCGATGTTTTATCCCCCCCCCCAAAAAAAAAAAAGAACAATTTGCTCTCTGATCTCTTAACACTTTAAATTTGCAAAGTTAGTATTCTTTGTGTTATCAGTAATGATAACGATATTTACCGTAACTCTGTCTTCTTTAAGCTGCAGACTTGAAGCCAGTTGTTCTCTAGTTGTGATATCAGGATACTGGTTGTCGTTGAACACTGTTTCCAGAATCCTCAGCTGTAAATCGGTGAAGACGGTTGGACGTCGACGACGAGGGCGTTTGGAAGAAATCCTATTCGATGAAGCATGAGCAGTCATGATCAAATCGGCCATTCTGATAATGAGCTTGATATAAACTCAATAAAAGATAATTATTGCTTGTTTGGAGTAGATGATGAACTTGTTCGTTATTCTATAAGCTATTATACAGAATGATGTTTATTATTGTTGACACTTCGACGTCCTATCAACATTGGGCTCCGTGCACGCACTTTTCTATTGGTTAATTAGGGTAGCCAATAGGATTACTAGCTTGCCTTAACCCGCTTTCTATTCAGTGCACGCAATTTTCTATTGGTCAATGAAGACAGCCAATGGGATTACGGGAAGGTTTCAGTTAGCAGTATAGTAATAGTTTAATCCTTGCCGGCGTACTCGGGCAGATTGAAATCTATTCAAACTATATCCTTTATCGGTCGCTAGATGAATAGGCTTATAATCTCCTGTTTAGAAACAGTATCAATGTCTTCTTTTCTACCATTCATTATTTATGCTTTCTTAATGACACTGTATACTAATGAACGTTTAAATTGTCAAAGAAAATATGGAGGGCTTCGTTTGATATTTTGAAATAGACATCGATATAAGTTATAGGGACGAAAGAGGAGATAGAGAGATACGAGGACACAACTGAAGAGATTGGTGAAAAAATGATAAAGATGATATAGTCAGAGAAAATGGGAAATAAACTGAAGTGTAGGCTAGAATTAAAGAAGTAGATATATATAGATAGATTAGTGAATAGATATAGAAGAATTCTAATATAGATAGAAAGATAGATTGATAGAGATATAGATAGAAATAAATAAACAAATTGACTGATAAATAGAAAGATAATATAAAGGAAAAAAAATTGAAATTACGCTATATAAGCACAACACGTCACCCCCCCCCATTTTGTTCCTACCCTTTTCTCTCTATTTTTGATTTATTCCTTTGGCCCCACCCTTCTGGTCTTCCCTGAAATTACATGTATTTTTTTTCTTTTGTTTTAGTTACTTCTTTTTAAAATCCCGTTCAACTGTCGTTGACTCTGACATCGACCGCTTACGGCTTACGACAGACAAAGTGACTTCGTTAGTTTAATGAAGGCGAGGGTTGTAGTCTTGTAGACGTCTTTCTTGATTACTGGCTGGTGAGCAGAGCATGAAAAAAGAGAGACTCGACGGACACGTGCAATACGGTTTTGAAGCCAGACCCGCATGGAGAAAAAAAAAAGAAAACAAAATTGAAAAGAATGATCAGTTAAACAGTTTTTAAAAGACATCTTTTCAGAAAACATGATTATAGTGATGAGGACAACGTCTTTCTTTATTCAACATTTATCTCAATATGTACATCACTGTGGTCCGTTTGTCTAAACCCTAATTAACTGGCATTCTCAAATTTTAATTTTGGATTATCAAAGGATGGATGTTTTCCTCTTTAGGTCTGATTTCAGGACCGTCATGCACGTTTCTGTCGAATCTCTCTGGTTTTGAGCTCTTCTCGCCAACATAGTCATTAAGAAAGACGTCTACGACCCTCGCCTTAAACCATCTAACGAAGCCGACTTGTCGTTCGTCAGCCGTATATAAGCGGAAGACACCGTGCGACGCGACGTCGATGAGGTCAACCAGACGACATATATATATGTTTTTTTTAATTTACATATTAATTATCTTTGCTTGAAGGTTGGAAAGAGGTAGGATTGATAAAATGTATGCCCTATTTATTTTTCGTGAAGAGACCGTTCTCACTACAAGTTTCCACTAAACTAGCTTCCATTGAACTAGTTTTAGGAAGGTAGTGAGAAAGGTTTCTTATATAGTGCAGTAGAATATATAATTTAGAGAATAGTTTCTGCGCTCAATAAATGTAGATCTACACTATTCATTTTATTTAAAATGTAATCACTTTTTTATCTTACATCCAATTTTTTTCATGAAATTTCCAGTTTTTGTCATTCTTAATTGATTCAAATCAACATTTTTTTTCTGCGGCGCATGGACTTGACCTTAAAATTCAATAACTTTGTTATTGGTTATCCGATTTTGATTAAGTTTTCTGAATTTTGCTTTGTGAATTGTACTCTATTCATTGAGATGTGAATAATTCCAGCCTGGACCATCCCTTTAAACCACGAGCTGGGTTTTTCATTTGCGTTTCAGAAGGATCTTAAAACCCCGAGGGGGGTTAAAATTCCTTTGTGAATTCGGGCCTTCATGTTAATGCGTAAAGGAGTCGCTCGCTCACTCACTTTTTGATGTTATTGTTGACATTTGGATTGCTTGCCCTAGCTCCAAAATCTATTCTGGGTTTGTAAAACTGATCGAGATCACATTATTGACATCTCAACAACTAGTGAGTGACTTCTCGGCACCATCTTCATTTTATGTTTGGTGTCATAATCGTGTCAACATTGACCAAACACCGACACCAAAGGTCAACACTGAACTCGAAATCACAAAATGTATGCCTACCCCTCACCATGTACCGCGTACCGCGCCAGCTACGGTAGCTTTTTAAAAACTACGTTAGGCTTCATCGAGATTAAAGTCGACGGGGTATTTCGGAATTTTATTGAAATTTAATTTTTACCTTGTTCAAGTAGAGTCAATAAATCAAGATGGGGAAGAGACAACATCAGTCAGACAAGATGTGAGTATTGTATTTTACGGTTTTCCCCCTTTTCATCTTTAATTCACAGTTTTCTTGATTTTTTTAGGGCCCCTGCCCTGGCACCTGCGGCCGTGCGGGTTTCTCCCATGTCATAACGCCGGTCTGGACGGCGGAGTGCGTAATAGAATCCCGCTGCTTGCTCTTGTTGTAGGCGGAATTTCTGCCTGGCTGTTCCACTTGTGAATTGTGTGAGATTGAGTGTGCTAGGGCTGTCGCAAAAATTTAATAAAATTTAAAATGAAGAAACACAAACTGACAAAGCAGCTTGTGAATTGTGTGAGATTGAGTGTGCTAGGGCTGTCGCAAAAATTTACTAAAATTTAAAATGAAGAAATCTCTGGTTTTCTTCCGAAAATCTGCATTGATTAGCTATGTGCGAATACGGCGCATCGCGAGCGCTGGTTTTGGTGGCACGGTTTTCGCGCGGGTTTTGCTACGAGTGGCATCGCCTCTGTCTGGGCGGCTCATTGAAAATGGGGTTTAATGCGCATGCGCACATAGTAGGTGCAATCTCGTGCCTTTTAACAGACAGCTGAAGATGTGCTCTTTCTGTACATATAAGTTTCAATGTGGATACTCGCCTTTAAAGTGTGAATATCGGAGCTTGAAAGTTCATCAAATTTTTGGACGCGTAAATGTTCGAAATTTTTTTATGGTAAGTAAAACAAGAATCCGATTAGGTATACAATTTGACTGGAAATATATTTGAATTATCAAAAAATCCAAACTTACGCGATTCTGACGTTGCGCAGTCCAGATATAAGAGATGCCAGCTACCCTTGTCACAGCCGGTCTCTCGGCAGTCGAGCTGCCCGATGCGCCTGCAGTTGACAGGGCGATGCTACCCTTGTCACAGCCGGTCTCTCGGCAGTCGAGCTGCCCGATGTGCCTGCGGTTTGCAGGGTGATGGGAGCGGTCGATAGTGAGTCGTTCATGCTGGATTGAACTAGATCGTAAATTGCTTACCTGATGATTATGTTGTGCCTTTTTTGGGAAATCTCTGTCATTATACCGTAGATAATTATTCTGATATTGATTTTAATACATACATTTGTCACAGAAAGATTTTATCATCCCAAGGTTATGTGACTCAAGAGTCTAGGTGGTTGATTATCGTTTCATTTGGAAACTGGATTTGCTTTTGACAGTGGAATATCAATGTTGACTTTTCTAAAATTAAATTCATGGGTGGAAATCCCAGGGGGACACGTCCCCCTACCCAAAATAATAGGGGGACATGTAACAATAATACATTTTTTTCTTTCTTTTTTTCTTTTTTCAGTTTTTTGGTCAAACTTTTTGGGGTGAAAATGACCTTACAACAGTTAGGGGATAAACTTTTTTTTTTAACTTGTCAGAGTTGCCAGCATCCATAGGCGGCGAAAGCTGGGGGAGGTGTACCCCCCCCCCGCCCTTAATTTGAGGTGGGGGACGATCCCCCCCACCTCAATTTTTTTTTTTGATAACCTTTTTTTTTCTTTTCTTTTTTTTTTGCTTGTTAAATTTAGTTTTCTGCGTCCCCCTATAATTTTTGGTTGATAACCTTTGGTGTATTTTTTTGATTATCAAAATAATTT
Organism: Lytechinus variegatus; assembly: GCF_018143015.1. Taxonomy (NCBI): domain Eukaryota; kingdom Metazoa; phylum Echinodermata; class Echinoidea; order Temnopleuroida; family Toxopneustidae; genus Lytechinus; species Lytechinus variegatus. Next base: position 65,372,617 of record NC_054741.1, read on the forward strand.
GGTGGTCCCCCCTAAAACTGTTGGCTTTCGCCGCCGATGCCAGCGTCCCCCTACCTTTAGGGCCAATTTCTGCCCATGATTAAAATGCAAAAAATTTGTTGTTTAATTTTTCACTCTCAGAGGAAATATTTCACTTCCACATGGCTCTAAATTGTCTTTTTTTTTCTATGTTATTCATTTTTTTTCTATTTTATTATAATTATTTTTTTTTCAAGAAGGGTGCAGGGGGGGGAGGGTTGTGTTCATAAGTTGAAATGGGGATGGGATTTGTATAAGTTTTTGTGTCACTTTTGTTCTCTTGTTTTGAGTGTTGGAGCTTTGATGCCTGTTTTTGTTGCTGTTCAGAGCTTTATTTATGTGCAGTGATTTCACGCTAGAATATGAACTTATTTTTCATTAAAAAAGGAGTGCTCGAACATGGCCTTTGTTGTAATCATACATATCCAAGAAATGCATATAGTAAAGCTTAATTTTTATGTTTCCTTCTTGATACTTGAATTACATGCAATGCTACATCTTTACACCCTCAGACTCTGCTGCTCATCCTTCCTAAAAAAAATTGTAATCGAATGCCCACGGTCTCCAAAATGAAAGCTACATTATCCATCTATAAACAAATTGTTGAAACAATAGAATACATAAAGAATTGGTGAAACAATCAAATACATCAGAAAAGCACACTTGTATTTTTATAGCATACAAAGTACATGTACAAAAGGAATGATATTTTTCATTTGTAAAAAAAAGACCCCATACATACATGTACACAATACTAAAGTTGAAAAAGAGCTAATTGTAATTTATATCAGAAAAACAAAGAAATACATTAGAAATTACAAAAACAATACTTTAAACAAATTCATTTTAGAAATTATCTACATGATGCTGTTTTGATGCCAACTAAATTATATACAAATTATCTCTCATTATCACCTTCATTTGGCAAAAAAAGAGGCGAGTAATTGTAATTTGCATAATTAATTAGAATTAATTAAAAGAAATTATTTTACACATAATAAGAAGAAAAAATACCAAGTGAAATGATTACACATCAATTGAGTTTTCTTTCACCTTTCCATTGATACCTAAATTACTTCAAAGGGCTCAAAAACAAAGAAGTTAGAGCCCGTTGAAGACTTGGGTTCAAAATGGTCACAAAATGGTCACAAAAATCGGTTATGCACTCCATTGACTTTACATTAAGACAATGACCACAAATTTGGATAAATATGCGCGACTTAAACTGGAATAACTTTATAATTTCTTGATGAAAATTTGAGTTCTTGGTATCATTTGAAAGGTCTTTTTAAGGGCTTTCAAATGATACCAAATTCATTGAGATTTGAGGATTTTCATTTTTTTTGTCACATACCTACATTGATGATTTGATCTGAGTTTGCAAACTTTCTAACACACACAGTAACAAAGTAACATTAACAAATTAAAATTAAGGATTGTATCTTAAAAAAAAAAAAAACCTGCAGAAAATCTCCACCCCATTCAATTGAGAGGGCGCCATCACCCCCGTCGGACGTATTTTCTGGGAGCTAGCTCCGGCCTAAACTTGTAATAATATTCACTAATTTCACTTAAATCTTATAAATCCTGTTATATTTGTATAGTGACGTATTGTATTACCGGACACTATCATATTTCCGGACGCACATATAACTGCGTAGGAAATCAATTTCGTACCGTAAGACTTCCGCAGTTCAATATCACAGATCAATTCAAAGAACGAGATTGCAAAAACAAGGCGAAAATATAACTTTTACCTTATTTTTCTCTAAAAATGACAGAAAATGCTTGAAATAACATATAACACAGTTTTGGCATTAACAATTGATCCCAATTGATCTATTTGCTGATTGAAATACGGACCTGATTTGCCGAATTTCAATCTCGTACGCTCCATCGATTAAATCATCGACGGCTAGTTCTCAATGTTCCCGGTACCCCGGCCGTGCGCGAGGTTTACCGTGATGGAGAGCCGTCAATGATCGACAGCGCACCGATGGAACTTAACTTGATGACTGAGTCTTACGATATGAACGAGTGCAATATCGAACGCGCAATTAAAAAAAGGAAATTAGTTAGCCAACGCAAATTTATAACAAAGATCTGATCAGAATCGTTATAAGCAAACAAAAACTTAGAATTTACTCATGAGATGATTAATCTCGAAAAAATCACACCAATTCTTTCTTACATCATTATATAATCAAGAATATTTTTACCCGTCCGGCGCGCGTCCGGAATTACAATATAATTTGTCACGCACGAAAATAATTGTTTTTCGCGGAGGGGTATGCGGCAAGTGCGGTGCAAAGAAAATGGTTGGAAAATATAAAATAATTTCATCATATTCATAATTTTCAGAATATTTGGAATAGCAAGTGATAATTTTTCTTGATTGTATTTCCTCTAGTTGTCATTTTTAAAGCACTGAAATGAATGTGTCCGGCAATAGGATACACTGCCATATATCCTGTTGACATACCGTATATTCAAATTGAATGTTTGATTCTATGCTCTGTTGTATATATTTTTTGTCATGTCTTGCTAAAAATTAGGAAATAAGGGCCTCCCCTCAACCACTAAAACACAAATAAATAGCAAACCCATGTAAAATGTGTATTGCGTATGTATGTGTATATGGACAACGCTGCAGCAGGACCTTACTGCATTAGAAAACTGGGCATCCACCTGGGGAATGAGGTTGAATGCTGGCAAGTGCCAAGTTATAGATTCAAGAGTTTATTAGAACAAATGATCGCAGCTTGTTGCAGCTGAATTGGCAAATGTTTTACAAAAAAGCATAAAAATACACATAAAATCAACAAAAAAGCAATGTTACAAAAGAATCAAGAAATTACAAAAATAATTACGGTAAAATCATGATAATAATGAAGAAGTGATCTTAGCTTTGAAAAGCTTTGAAAAAATACATATGTTGGAAAAATGATTTACTCCTAAAATATAAATTATTGTGATGTAATATGGGTTTAAAGAAGAATTAGAAAATTTGTTGTAATGGCTTTCAGTAGATTCAGTATTGATACATGTAATTGAAAATGAGAAAAGAGCAGCAAAAATAACTGTCTAATATGAGAGCATCTTAAGGAAAGTAAGGGAAATATGAGTATAAATGCCAAAACCTCATAGTTTTACACCATAAATGACTGTATACTTAAACATGTATCTCAACATTCATATCTTGGAGTAACACTAGCCGACAATCTGAAGTGGTCACCCCAGATCAACAAAGCTGTGAGGAAGGCAAACTCTGTCCTTGCTTTACTCAGAAGGAACCTAAGTTTCTGCCCAGAGAATTGCAAGCGCACAGCACACATTGCACTAGTCAGATCTATCCTGGAATATGGTGCATATGTGGGATCCCTATCTTTAGAAGGATATTTAATGTCTGGAGAAAGAGCAGTACGGTTCATCTGTGGGGACTACAGTACAGCTCTCGAGAACCAGGTTCAATTACCAAGATGAGAGAGAATCTCAACCTGCCTACTCTTGCCTCAAGACGCCAAGTCCTGAAACTTACATCCTACTTCAAAGTGGTCGAGGGGCTGGTTCCTGCCCTTCCTGTTGATAAATTTCTTATTCAAGCAAGACCTAAACATAATATCAAAGCTAAGAAATTTGTAACTTTGATGCTACTAATGTGGTAGAGAAACAAGTAACAAATAACTCCAAGTGTTTCTCAATAAGACATTGTAGCACAGAGCAGTTAAGAAATTCTTTTTTTTGTTGGCCAGGAATCAACTCCCTAAACAAAGTCGTCAGCAGTACATCACCAGAGGTGTTTAAAGCCAAGATCAAAGAAAGCCACCTACGTTTTGACTAAACTCATTTGCGCCCTCTCCTAACCTTGTGTATTATACCTAACGGTCCTGCACTGTATTACATCCAGATCCAAATCAGTTGATTGAATTTGCACATAAATTAAGCCAACAGCTAGACAGCTGGCAGTCATCTGTTTCGAGGAGCTTTTTAATATGTTTAAATTTCTCCCGTAGACTGCTCGCTATAGTGCAGCCACCATTAGGGGGTTAACAATGCACAATCCCCCGGGGGGGCTCATCGATTTTTGTCTTTATTTCATAAAAAAATATAAAAAAATAACTGTACAAAAATAAAGATTATTATTCCGTTTTGGCCTGAAATGCACCAAAACGGGGAAAAAACACTGACTTAATACTTCGGCTGTCACGCAACTTCACTTACCTGTTTTATCCGAACTTAATAACACATATGGCCATTGAGTCCCCTGTACAGATCGAGCTAGAACTTCAGTCTCTGTATTTTGTGAGTGGAGCCAACGTAGTTCAGTGGAACAGCCAAAATAACAGAGACCGAAGCGTTGGTCTAGCCGACAGCATGCTATTGGTATTGCTAGCGGGTTGCCTTCACTCGACAGCTTTATTTGTATGAAACAGTCGGCTTGAAAACAAACAATCGTGAAGAGTTATATTTTTTAGCAAACATTTCATTAAATCACAACTGATTCTTCCAATATTTGAATTTACAATATGATGTTTCATGTTTATTTCTATACTAAAATCTATTGTTGAGTATGACAATTTCCCTCCCCATAATAATGTTGATTACATATTTCTATTGATTTGATGCAGCAACTTTGATTATGCGGCATCGTAGACCCTAGGTATAACCACTTTACCGTGAACCACACAATATTATTACCCTGGGCTGGCTGTATATTCACCTGGGAAAGTCCAGATAAACTTGGCTGATTTTCTTTTTGTTAAGAGAAAATTATCACTTTGGCCCATCTCATAAAAGATTTATGATGATGGTAGCTTTACCTTTAAAACTATGTTCCATGGTTACAGATTCAAAACAAGGTTTACATTAATGCCATAATGGCAAATGTACCATGATCATAAATCTTTATGATGGGGCCCCTGAAGTAGGATTCAAGCCTATTACCTTCTGATTGAAAGGTGAGTGTTGGAACCATTTCTATTACTTTAATAGTTTGCCAACTTCTTCTCACAATAAAACAGGTATCTGACTTCCAAGGAGTGGTCAGCATTTTACGGTGGCAAGAAAACTGGTAAGAGGGATAGAAGTTTTTTTTTTATCTCTATCCATATTTATTCTCTGATCTTATTAATGTTATATGGCATTGTAATAATCATAGAGTTGAAATGAAAAGTGAAGAGGCAGATGGCACAATAATGAGCAGTAACAAGCTATTGATTTGGAACATGACACGGGTATTTATTTTTTGTTCAGATCATAGGGTTCACCCCATGGCGGATGGTAAAGTCGTACCCTTTCCAACACCTCAAATCTTTAGCATCTGGCAAGGGGGTTAGCATTAATATTGCAACTAGAGCTCTCATATCTTTAGTTACATGTACATGTTGCACCAGTAGCTTCTGAGGTTGTTTGTGGAGTAAACTTTCAAGGTTTATATTTTTCTCTTTTTCTTCCCCTTTACTTTAACAATTTTTTTATTGTTAAAGTGATGCCATTGGAAGATGTCCATCTTGTCCCCCTGATATGCTACTCTTTATGAAGACTGAATAATTTTCTTTTTTATTTTAATGTATCACAGAATCACAGAAATCTGAGTTTCGGAGATTACCATTTGATCATTGCAGGTATGTAATTTCATTCATTAGAAAATCTTAAAGAAGGGAATGCATAGGAATTTAAAGAAGTTAAAAGCTTAAAAAAGCTATATTTTCATATAAAAAAATGTTATACTTACTTTATTTTCTTGCAGTAAATTGAAGAGTTATTAGTATTATATTTCAACCGTGGGGGAGGGGAGGCCTACATGTGCACAAAATCTTGGAAACTTTTGCAAATGATAATAGTTGAAAATTTAACAGTTGTATGATACATTGTTATTTTGATAAGTTTACTTCTTGATTTTTTTGCACAAGATATGACTAAACGATTGTATTCTTATTCAAATAGTATTTACATTTTTTTTCTGATATCCAAAGTCTATCCCTTCAGCCTTTTGAGCACCCCTACTGTACTTCAGATGGTATCATCTTTGATCTTATGAGTATTGTGCCATTCATCAAGAAGTACAAGACCAACCCCATCACAGGGCAGGTAAGTGCATTTGCAATTTTTCTGGCTCTCCCTGTTGATTAATTATCACTTGATTTTGGGGCCCTGTATGTCTTCCCGTTTTCTACACTATCAATTTTGTGATTATGCTTGTCAAGTTGCCAAGGGAATGAAACTGTTTATGTCACCAAGGTATTTTCAAGGCAGTAATGTGCTTCAAATCTAGAAAAAAAATATATTCTAAGTTGTGCCGACACACCCATCATTCCATTATGATGTTAGAGCCCTTGACAAATGATGTCATAATAAACAATATCATTGTCATTCCATGAGTCTTGTTTAAAGGTCAAGTCCACCTCAGAAAAATGTTGGTTTGAATCAATAGAGAAAAATCAGACAAGCACAATGCTGAAAATTTCATCAAAATCGGATGTAAAATAAGAAAGTTATGACATTTCAAAGTTTCGCTTATTTTCAACAAAATAGTTATATGAATGAGCCAGTTACATCCAAATGAGAGAGTCGATGATGTCACTCACTCACTATTTCTTTTGTTTTTTATTGTTTGAATTATACAATATTTCAATTTTTACGAATTTGACGTTTAGGACCTCCTTGCCTGAAACACAAAATGTTAAAATAATGGAATTCCACATGTTCAGGGAAGAATAAAACTTCATTTCACATGACAATGACGAGAAAATAAAAATATTTCATATTTCATATAATAAAATACAAAAGAAATAGTGAGTGAGTGATGTCATCAACTCTCTCATTAGTCATTACTTTGTCAATGCAGCCCTAGACAGATCTCAGATGTATCCCATTGTATTGATTTGATACTTTCCTACAATACAGGCCCTTGATGCTAAGTCACTGATCAAGCTTCATTTCCACAAGAACACTGACGGTTAGTGACTTTCTAAGGATTCATGGTGTTGTCAGCAAAATGGCATGTCTTTTCGGCAATCGATATTTGGCCATTACACAAAGACAATTTTCTACATGACTTTTTTTGTACATATTCGTTACCATATTTTGCATGCATTAATTTCTTCTAAATAGTGTTTTAACTGTGGTAATGAACGTGATGACTTCGACAATCATGACGATATGATAATGGTGATGGTGCTGATGGTTATGATGTTCAATTCAATTCAATCATGGTTTATTTTGTATAAAAAACTATACATGTTACATTGTACAAAGCCAGAAGGCTGAAATTAACATGTTTACAATAAAACGTTCACAAGTCATGGATAAAAGCAAACAATTACAATTTACAATGTACATAGATAATAAATAAATTTAAAGAGCAAGTGTACATAAAAATTCATTAAATATTATGTTGATTATGAAAATGGTGATCATGAGTAATGATAGATAATGTTGGTGGTCACAGGAATAATGATAACAATGATTATAATGATGATGATGATGATGATGATAAGGATGCTCAATACTGATAATGAAGTACCTGAGGTGATGGTTCGTGTACGCTCCACCACGCTTCTCTACCGCTACATTACACGAACCATCAGGGCTTTATCCATAGAAATCAACACTTTTGGATTCACAAAGGTGGGATTTTTAGGGGACTAGAACTATAATTGACAAAATATGACCTTACCAAGAATCTTACTACAATCCATCTCATGCACGTTATAAATTAACTGCCAATATGGAAACATTGCTTTCGCAATCGCAAGTATCGCCACGGTGCCTGCTGGCCACGCGTTCTTGAAGAAGTGATGTTTTCGAATCGGTGATGAATTTATAACATGCAAAGATATTAGGTGTGGGCTTTAAATCACTGATTTTGAGACTGCTATTTGCTTGGACAAAGTGAAAAGGTGGCAGAATGATGGATTACATGTGGTAATCCCAGCCATGGTGTAATTTCCTTCAGCAAGAAATTCATCCACATTATGGGTCCCTAGCAGGAATTTACTCCCTGAAATGCCACATTGCTGTAAAAGGCTGCAGGGCTAAAGCCAGGGTAATAATATCCAATTCCTATGGAAGGGCATAGGGACGTTATGACATAATGTGATATGCGCTATACAAGAACTGTGTTATTATTATCATTATATTAATACAACAGGGATGAATGACATAGATAACATATCTTACTCCTCATATTGCTGTTCCAGGAAAGTACCACTGCCCTGTGACTTTCAAGGTGTTCAACCAGAATACTCATATCGTCGCTGTGAAAACAACAGGCAATGTGTATTGTTTTGAAGTGAGTATCAACCCCATTATACTTTCCTGTAGCCATTCAACTGTGCATTAAAAGATGGCAAAGTTACAGTTTATCTGTGTATTATTGTCATGTATTATTCCAGTGTGATTGTTTACATCAACTACTGCATGATTGCTCCCTGGTAATCGGGAAGGTTTATACGTCACTTTGTGACTGCACTTATATGGTACGGGATAGGGGGACCTGGCCTGCTGAGCCCTGTCACAAAAGATACAATTGATTTTACGATTGTGCATAACTATTAAGTCTATGGCAAATCAAGTTCAAAAAATTAACATCCATTTGTGAGTATCCAGCATATTTATTTATGTCACACCCCCTTGGTGGGATAATGGTCTTTAGTCACCCGTATTTTTCACTTTGGTAATCAGGCTATTGAGCAGCTTAATATCAAGGCCAAGAACTGGAAGGATTTGCTGACCGATGAACCTTTCAAACGATCAGATATCATCACCATACAAGACCCAAGCCAGCTGGATAAGTTCAACATCTCTACCTTCCATCACATCAAAAACAATCTCAAAGTCGAAGATGCAGGTGAGTAATGTAATGGAGGAAGGGTAAGAGGTGGGAGAGATTCAGTGTGGGATGTACTATGGAGGAAGAAAGGAAGTGAGGGATGAGCAAGGGCAGAAATCTGTCCCAAAGGTAGGGGGACCAGGGCCAAAAAATTTGACAATAAAAAAAAAGGTTACCATCCCAAATGTAATGTCATTTCGACCAGAATAATTTTGACAAGCAAAAAAGAAAAGAAAAAGGTTATTACCCAAAAAGTAAGGTCATCTCGTCCAAAATAATGTTTTATTTCGATATTTATTATGTATTTCTTTCCATCATAAAAGACCCAAATATAGTAGGGGGGACATTTGATATTGTGTCCCCCCTACTATTTTGGGATTTCAGCCCATGCGTATTTGGAGAACATTAATTTGGCAGGGAAGTATAGAGTGAGAAATGGAGGTGTTGATGGGGAGTAGGACGATAGGAATATGGAAGGGATGGGTGGAGAGGAGGGAGGGAGGAGAATTAGAAAGAGGGAGGATGAGGAGTGTTTGAAATTAATTCCAGATGATCAGATGGCAGGAAAAAAGGAGGAGTGAAAAGAATTAATTCAGGAGGGCGGGTAGAGTGGATGATGCGGAGGTAGAATTGGAGGGATGAGATTTGGAGGTATGGATGATTGGAGGGGGGTTGAATGGGAAATGTAAGGAATGATGGACATTGAGTGGTAGGTAGTGAGTAAGAAAAAAGTTGGTGGAGTGATGAAAGGAGCTTGGTTAGTCATTGAGGAATGGAGAGAGGGACCATGCATAGGAGGCATTGTATTAGCAGAGGATTTAGGAAGAAAGAAAGGAACGATGGAAAAGAGAGGGGACGGAAGAAAAGGAGAGAGTAAGGGAATGATAAGTTGGTGGGTGGATCGAGGGATGGGTGGAGGGAATATAGTGAACACTGCAGGAGTATTATGTATTAATTCAGTATCACTTGATTTCCATTGCATTATTCAATACCCCACAGCTGAGATTCAAGCTAGGAAAGACCCAAAGTATACCCTCAACAAGACAAATGTGGAGACAGAGGACATCTTGGGAACACTCTACAAAGAATACCAGCCTACAGTAATCAATACTTCTTTTGTCTCTTCCCTATTAATCTATTCATCATTTCTCCCCAGGCATTAGATTGAAATACAAAAAAGTAATATGCAATTATGCAATTTTATGAAATTATTTGACTCTGAACAATGCAGAATGTTCAAATTAGTAAAAAAAGAAAATCATGAGGTACAATTATAATAGAATACAATAGAATGAAACACCCTTTATATTTGGTGATTGGTTTTTGTAAAAGTCATCATTACAATTGTAAAATTTTTTTAACTTGTAGATATTGCTCATGTAGAAATCTACTATGCGGTCATGCCAATTATATACTAAAACAGATGTTAAGATTTTATTTCATATTTCAATATTTATTAGAGCAATTTTGATTCGATTTCTTGCCATTCATTTTCTCTCTTTTTTTAATGAAAATTTTAGATATGCTGGTTCTACAAATTATGACATTTGATTTGTTACTCAATTTGAAATATTTCTGAAAATCTATTTATATATGGGCAGATAATGGATGAATGCTGCTAAACAGAAATTTAACTTATTTATTTGTTTGTTTCCTCTCATGATACATTAGGAAGAGAAAGAAGAAAAGAAACAGAAAGCAGATAAGATCAATTCTGTAAGTATTTCCATAGTGACACTTATTGCTTGATTTCATTCTAATTACATTATCAGTGTATTTTGTAGCACTTTCATATCTCAGCATGTCACGGACAAGAATCATAAATAAGCATGCAAGCTGAAAACATGGTTATTGTGGAAGAGCGTCTAATCCCTCTTTTTTCAGCTACACTACAACCCACCATGTGTCGTAAATTAGTGAGTTTTAAGGTAAATGCCAGTTATGGTAACAATATCAAAATGAGTTCGTACAGAATCCAATGAAATGACCACCAAAATGTCTGTTTGTATAAATAAAACATATGAGCCAAAGGATTCTGGAAGAAATTGTGTAATTGATAAGAAATCAGAAAATGAGCACAGGATTCGGGTCAAGCGTCGTGCCGACATTCAAAGCAATAATAATACACTGTCCCACGTGCGCTTATCTGTGTTGGTGATCTTCAGTGTGAACATTTTTCAGCATAGATTTCAAAATCTCACAAAGTTCAGTTTATGTAATTGTACCAGATAAAGATCCTCGATGATGTACTGACAATTAACCCTAAATCTCCCGGGGTATTTTGATTCTTGTCATTCCCAGGGGGGGGCATTATGGCCCCCCCTTAAGATCTCGGCCGCCGATCGCGCGAGCGACGCAAAAATTTGCACGCTGGTAGTGTGGGATGTAATCTACAAGGCTGTATGGTAAAATTTTCCAAAATAATGAGATTTTATTTTATATGAATTAATTATGCTAATTTATGCATAAATCATACTTTTTGCTCTAATTCACTAAATAAAGCTCCTAGAATGCTAATTTTTGGTAAAAATTTTCTTTGTAGCATTCTTAACAATCGTAATTCAAAAAAACTTTGGTTTGGAAATAAATTTCTTATGTATTTTATTGTTTTATGAATTTCTTATGTATTTCTTTGTTTTTTTACTTTTTGTTTTTTATTGTTTTTTCAATGGAAATTGTTCCAGACATAATTCTGATCATAAACAAGGTAAAATTAATTAAGTTTAATCAGTAAAAGTAGAAATAATGATACATTTATGAATTTTGGCTAAATATGCAATTTGCATTGGATTTGTACATGAAATCACGTTTATGAGCAATTTTGGGTCTGACATGCACTTGCATAATGTTGCGTAATGTCGTAACCGCGTACCCGGGCGTCACAACTTTGGTCTCAAAATTTGCGCGAGACTTGAATGTAAAAAGTCAGTGAGCTGCGAGGTGAAAAAATTTCGCGCAGCAGATATATCGTGCAAATTGTTGAGGGGGGGCCATTATGGCCCCCCAGGAGAATTAGGGTTAAGCCTGGTTTTACAGACTTTCTCATGAAAACAGTGTTTACTGCAACTACTGGCATTTCTCTTCAACCCAGATGATTTTAATACCATTCACTGAAATCAAGCAATTGGGTTTTCTTATTCCAGGCACACTTCAGTACAGGTAGAGTGGCAGCTGGGTTCACCTCGACAGTTATGGCCCCTCAAACCGTGCATGAAGCAGGTAAGAACAATTATTGATGCACCAATATTAAAATTTCTGCTGTTAATATGAAATAAACAATACAGTCCGACCTCTCTAATCCGGTTTCCCCGTATCCTGATCTTTCTATTATCCGGACGCACACTTGCTGAGATTTTATTTTTCAATCTAATACATGCACATGGGAGAATGAGATTTCAATCTAAAATCAATTCCTACACAAACTCACTTTGATTACATAATTTTTTTTTGATATAGTCTACCTACAATATCATTGTTTTTTATGAAAATACCTTACCCAAATCAGCATAAGAACTTTTTAGACAGGATAATTTTCCAGTAAATCATGGCACAGCGCAACCATTTGATCACATTTTCTTTTTTCGCGATAAAACAACACATGAAGAAGCTAGCTAGCGCTCGGCCTCCATACAGACAGCGCCATCTATCATGTTTGAGCATACAGTACAACAGAGGCTGACTTTGCGAAGCTGTGATAATCTAATTTTCAAACCTAGTTTCAAAGTCATTCTCTTTCTTTCGAGTTAAGCTTGATGTATTCCTCAATCATTTCAGCAGATAGATTATCCAAGAGTTTTGGCAACCAATCAATTTCATCCCCCCCCCAAAAACGCCTGTAATTTGCAATGACACTGCAGTTAATATTGTCTGTGTATGCCCCACACAATAGATTACGTTTAACCATCACTGGGGAGGCAGCTGCGTGTATCTAATATTGGGTCTCCCAGATTCGGATGAATCCCTTGTCTGGATTGGTGCTGGTCCCAGGGTGTCTGGATAAGAGAGGTTGGACTGTATTGTGATGATATTACAATGATAACAATAATAAGTAATGTTATCTTGGTATCTTTTCCCCTTGTAGCTGTAATTGACGAAGACATCATACGGTATGAGCGGGTGAAGAAGAAAGGCTATGTTAGGATGAATACCAACAAAGGGACACTCAACATTGAACTCAGGTGTGATCTGGTGAGTATTCACATTGTACAGATGGGAATAGATGGTTCCCTAGATGATGTCATAATGGAGGACAAAGAATAGAACAACTGTGCATTACTAGTAGTTCTTGTAAACATGGACCTTTTGATTTGTGTGATCACCAGTGGTCTGTCCTATGTACATAGCATACAATGTCGGTGGAATGAAGTAATTTGAGATACTGAGCCTGTCCAAACTCGACCAAAATTGCCCGACATACCAACAGTTCATGATAAAAATGTGGATTCTCCTTAAAGGGAAGTTCACCCTGACAAAAAGTTTATTGTAAAAATAGCAGAAAAAATAATGAAAAATATTGCCGAAGGTTTGAGAAAAATTCATCAAATAATTAAAAAGTTATTAGAATTTCAATTATTTGATTTGTGACGTCATATGCGAGCAGCATTCCTACATAGCGAATGGTAAAAAATCAATGAAATGTCATTTTCTCAGAAAATTGAAAATGGTTTTTACTGTACCTTTTGTATATCAATAGACAAATCATTTCACACCCGATCATGAATAGAAAACAAAATCAAGTCATCAGGAACCATATAAAATTTGAAATTCATGCGTTTTATATTACATAACACATGGGGCAGCTGCTCGTTTATGACGTCACAAATCCAAAACTTTGAACTCTAATAACTTTCTTACTCTTTAAAGGATTTTCCTCAAACCTTCACCAATATTTTTTACTATTTTTTCTGCTATTTTTACAACAGAGTCTTCTTCAGGGTGAACTTCCCCTTTAAATGATGTCTTTCACTAGGATAGTAGCTGGGCAGTTTGTGTGCTTGTGTATGCTCTATGTATCGCTGAGCTTGAAGGAAACCAAAACCCAAGAAGAGAAGAAATCGTGTTGGAAAGAGTAAAAAGAGGAACAATTTAAAACAAGTTTCATCAAAATCGTTCATGAAATAGACAAGTTCTGGATGTTTAAAAAGGCTTGTTGTACTTTCTGTGGCAATCCTCAAATTGGCAAACATACTTCAAAATGGCTGATTTTGTGGACAACCCTCCATTTGTTATGTATACGAGTTATCAGATTTTTCCCTTTATTTTACATATTTCATATTTCCTCCTGACCCTGACATATGTGGTGTGAATTATATTTTCCCATGACATTTATTATGCTCAGAATGAGGCAATATGCAATTTGAAAGATAATGGGGAAAATCTGAAAAAACGTGTACAAAACAACAAATGGAGAATTGTCCACAAAATCAGCCATTTTGAAGCATGTTAGCCAATTTGAGAATCCCCATAGAAAGTAAAACAATACCATTTAAGTGTCCATAACTTGCTTATTTCAAAACTGATTTTGATTAAACTTGTAGAAACCCTCGATATGCATATAACCGTGAGGAACTTGTGATAAAGTTATGTAGTCTGCAGTCATTTAGATATTACTCATTACATTTAGAAATGGGTTTGATGTTAAAAAAAAATGAGTGGTGTGAATTGACTTTTTAAATTGTGTTGTCATTGCTTTATGCTTAATATTACAGGTACCAAAGACATGTGAAAACTTCATTCAGCTGTGTGCAAAAGGTTACTACAATGGCACCAAATTTCATAGGTCAATCAAGAACTTCATGGTAAGCAATGACTTATTAGGGAAACTATGTATATTTATTCAAATCATGATGACATTCTTGAAAAAAATTATCTAAATCCTTCATACTTATGTTTCAGAAATCATTGTCTCCTTTAACAGACATTAGATCATCCCTTTCATTCTGATAGTGATTTGAGAGATAATGTACTTCAAGAAATAACTGGTAATGCATTTTCACTGAACTTTATACTTGTATCACTTTTAAGGTGGATGATAGCAAAACAAATATATCTATTCAGTATTAATGTTTATTTGTAAAGTCATGGAATTTAAACTGAAAAGTGAGCATATTGAAGATTGATAAAATATATTAAATATGTGTGACTGTGCAATTATTATTGCTTGGAACCAGGGATGTAGTAGAGGTCAGATTTTGTTCTAACTCAAATGTAGCTCCCTATCAGAGCTGTCATCTGCATTTGATGCATGAAATCTACAAACTATGTAAACTATGGTTTAAGACCACAGATACAAACCATCTTTGTGAATTTGGGCCATTGATTCTATATTGTACTATTTTTTTCCTAAACAGATCCAAGGTGGAGATCCAACAGGTACCGGAACTGGTAAGTAGCTGTATGCCTGGTGCGGTTTAAAGATTTACAGGGGGAGGCATTTTTTCCTTCAAAGCTCAGTGACAAGAAAATGAAAATAAAAAGTCATCATCACAGCGAGCATTTTCATCAACCAAATTTGACAGCAAAAATAAAAAACATGGGTGGCCGACTTAACATGCAAACAGATACATTTTACCATGCCCAAACTAGGTATTTACCACATCTAAGGTGTTTTATTTTTACATTTTGATTATGATATATCCGCAGGTGGCGAGTCAATATGGGGGAAACCGTTCAAAGATGAGTTCAAGCCTAATCTAAGCCACACCGGAAGGGGTATCCTCAGTATGGCCAACTCTGGTCCAGACACAAACAAGTCACAATTGTAAGTAAAACTGTCAATTCCATGTAGAGAGGGTTTATTGTTCACCATGTGCATAGTCTTGAAAGGACTGTGGAATGAATGAAGAGTAATTGAGGAGGACATGGATGTGAGAGAGATTGAGAGGGAATTGATAGACAAGAAAGATGGCAGAGTAGAATATTATTTTTTGTGAGAGGATAAGGGAAATCCTTTATGGACTGTTAGCTATGTGAGATGTGATGGCTTGGGGCAGGAGAAGAGTAGATGAGGTGAGGAGTCTTAAGGTATGGTCCAGGCTAAAAATATTTATATCTAAATAAATAGAGTAAAACTCACATAGCGAAATGCATAAAATTTTGCAAAATTGGATAACAAATAACAAAGTTATTGAATTTTAAATATGCACATTGTCATGAATATTCATTAGAGGGCTGATGATGTCACATCCCTACTTTCCTTTTTCTTATGTTATTACATGAAATCATAAATGTTTAACTTTTTCATACATGTGTAAATGATGTGTCTCCATTATGAAGAAATAAGTTGTGGCAATAAATATCTAATGCACTTAATCAGTTGTCAATCCAATTATTTTAGTTCGTGGTAGAAAAATGTTGAATAAATCTAATTTTGTATAATAAAATACAAAAGAATAAGTGGGAATGTGACATCATCAACCCATCTAATGAATTTTCATAAAGAAATGCCTAGAACTTTTTCACTGGCATAATGCAAATCTTTAAAATTCAATTACTTTGTCATTTGTTATCTGATTTTGATCAAATTTTCAGCATTTTGCTCTGTGAATTTTAGTCTATTTATTGAGACATAAATATTTCCAGCCTGGACCATCCCTTTAACATACTGAGTAGCTTGACTTTATCAAGCTCATGACATTAGGTTTTATTTATAGTGAATACCATGTCAAACTAACAGCGCCATGCCACACCTACCCACCATTTTGAATTAAAGGAAAGAATCTGAATCCTTTCACTCCAAGCCCTTCTTTTGAAATTATTTTCCTCTTGATATATTTATTTTCTAATTCATACGAATCATAGTAATGGTCATAATAATTAGGTTTTATAACAAACCAAAATGGTCAAAAGGAAAAAAAATACGTTGTAAAGATTCTAATTTTTGAACTTTGATCAAACTGTAGAGAAATCTGTGAGTAATCAAAAGTCTCATTCTCTCTTTTTTTTACAGCTTCTTCACATTCAGATCATGCAAATACTTGGATGAAAAACACACCATATTTGGAAGGTGAGTTGTCCAAGGATTTTTACTGATTGTTATAAGCTTAAAAATGATAAGTTTAAACAATCTTGGATGTTGATGATTTATATTGACTTAAAACACCTTTGTTGTTACACATGTACCACCAACATTTCTTCAACCCCCCCCCCGATTAAAGTTTATTTTTCCTAAAAAAGTACTATTAATGCTATATGATTACAATATATTCTGAACTCGAGTTTAATCTAATAAATCTAATATAAAGAGATACACTAAGTTGCATGGTTGATTGTATCGCTGGTCTAAATTTGTGATGTAATAAAAGATAGCCGACTGAAACACAAATTTTTAACAGAGGCTTTATCTGACAGCACATTTGCTGCTCTATTCATTGATAACTGTCTAGGAATGATAACCTAAACCTCTTCAAACATGGGGAAAGAGTACAGTAAACATAAGAAAACATACGTTGTAAACAAAATCTTGGCATTGCAACTTGTCATAATTTTAGCATGGAGTAGTAAGACCGTGGTCTAAGTTAATCTGGAGTTCAGAATATGGGCCAATGCGTTTGGTTTGTTAATGTCATTTTTGGGGGTCTTGATACAACACAACACACTGGCATGTATTCTGAACTTGGGTTTAACTTAGACCATGGTCTAACTCTGCTAAAATTATGGGAAGCCAAACGTGTCAAAATTTGTTTACATTGCATGCTTCTCATGTTAAATGCTCTTTCCTTAATTCTTCAATGGTGAAGGCAATTATCTTATGTATCTTCCCAGACAGTTTTTAAGGAATTATTTTTGAGTCTAATGAGCTGATACATCGAACCTCTACTGGTAAAGATTTATGTGATATTTGGCTACCCATAGTTAAACCACAAATTAGACCAGAGTTTAAATTAAAAACCACCTTAGAATAACGGGCCACTGAATTTTAAATCACCTGATGTGTTTGGTTTGTTACAGCGTTGTTGGTGGTCTGGATACATTGACTGCCATGGAGAAGGTAGAGACTGATAAGAAAGACAGACCAGTGAAGGATATTATCATCCAAGACACTGTCATCTTTGTCAATCCGTATGAAGAGGTTGATAAAGAGGTATGCGTACATGAACCTTGTTTACTGTCTCTCATCATCATCAACAAATTTCTTTGGGTTGAGATCATATCAACTGGCAGCAGCATTATATGGGAAGCATTTCATGAAACAAGTAGTCCAAGATTTTCATTGATTACTGTTGATAAGCTACTGAAATCCTTGCATCTAATTGGCTTCAAATGAAAAAATTAATTAAAATTATTATAGAGTAAATATCATGCATAAGAAATTACTGATGCATGGACAGCCATGCATCTGGTAATTACTTATGCATGGCAAATTTACCGGATGCATGGCTAGCCATGCGTTGGTAATAACTCATGCATGGTTGTAAAAAAATTGTTTTTTAGCCAAAAATTCCACCATTCTATAAAACGAATGATACACAGGTTTGTTCATGCATCGTTAGGACTAATGAGCATGCGGTAACTATGGAAACTAGTCTAAGCCCACAAAACGCATAACAATCCCATAGTTACCTTATACTCACAAAACCTACCAATGTACTCACATCTGTGAACCATTTGTATACTGACAGGATGATGAACTGCTCCCACAGAAAAAAATTACTTAATTACTTCAAGCAGGTTGATACAGTAGAGAGTTTCAATTCTAATTTTTCATAACAGATTATGAAATCCAGTCTGAAATGACCGCCCAAGGGAGACAAGATTATTTCTAAAATATTATTTAAGGGAAACCCACCAAGTGGTCTTTGTGAACAGGTAGTTCTTCTTTACATGTGGTCGGTAAAGGAGGTTTTGACTGTACTATGGTGTTATGTCACAATGATTATTCACTTTCCTCATGTATGTCGTTTTGTAATCTTTTTATTTTCTGAGCTTATTGAATTTTTGTGGGGTTTGTATGGCACATGTGCTGTATAAGAATGGTTAATTCCTATTATTACCGTGTAGACTATTATTTCTACATGTTGTACCAGTGGAAGTTATTTTCTTTCTTTGGACCTAAAATGAGGTATTCAATACTTTTATTGTGATGATGTAACCACAAAATTTGAAATTTAATTCATTTTGTTTTTATTTGCTGCTTAACATTTCAAGTCCAGACTGTCAACCCATTGAGATCTAGGATCAGCTAGCTTGTGGGATCTACAGAATTTAGTAGTTAACATGTAGCAAAAATTATGTGATGTTTTTAGATGAGTATTTAGATATGAGTTGTGGATCTTTTTTTTCCACGGTGAATGCTCTTTAATGTTTAGATTGCCGAGGAGAGATTAAAACTGAAAGAAGAAGAAGAGACAAGAGAAAAGAAACCTTCCCAGTCTACAGCAATAATACCAGGGACGACAGACAAACCTCGGGTTTATAGACCGGGGGTTGGCAAGTACTTGGCCCAATTATCAACGGATACTCCTGACAGGTGAATACATTGTGGTTTAATGAATAATAACTGACAGCATGTTTTATCAAGCTCTGGTAATTCCTGACTGATTTGATTTGAAGGATTGATGCTACAATTGAAATACCAACTGTGTCATTGATTTTAATTTTAGTCTAACTGCCTTTAAGGTCAAAAGCTCACAGATTTTAGGATCAATCCCATCCAGGAAATTAATAATGTCAATATCTAGTTGCCTAATCAAATACGCTGATGAGACCACCAAACCACTGAAAATGTATGTTCATAATTTTAACTGAAAAAGATGGAAATAGTGATGTATGTCATCTGAAGAAAAAAGGCAAACGTGTCTTCAGTTGATTTATAAAGGTGGATAGAGTATCATGTTTATTTTTTTAAATCATTGTATCATTGAAAATATTCTTCATTAAATGTCATGAAGATTATCATTAATTTGGTCTGAGTTTATGCAGCTTATATATTCATAAATAAGAATTAAAACTTAATGTTGATTTTATTTTCGGTATTGATGTTATATATATTTCCCTGTAGGTATGAGTTTTGATTTATATCTTCAGTGGACTTCATTTATATTGACCAAATATTGATTTAATATGAATAATTTCAGACCTTCCTCAAGTTCAACTTCAGATCAACCAAGTAGCAGTGGAGTTACAAAGAGACCAGGAGAAGCAGATAGCAGTAACCAAGGCAACAAGAAAAAGGTCAAAAGTTCAATGAATTTGAGTGACTTCAGTGCTTGGTGATTAGACCCATAAAAGCTGGGAATATTACTCTTCTGGAAAGAGACCATGTTATGCAAAATGTATGATCTCTATACATTAGAGATTTGGTCATTGATTGGATGATTTGTCATTGTCAATGGCCGTTTTTCTTTGTGGCAATGGCCTCGGCATGGTGTTATAGGCTGAAATATTGTAATACTCTAGCAAATCATGTGATCATTCCTTTACATGGAAATATCCCATATGATGAAAAAGGTATCAAGATCGAGCAGTGTTCAAAATTGAGGTCAGTTGTCTGACCTCAAGACCTTAAGACCTTAAGATCTAGATCCGGTATGCTCATGTACACCTAACTTTGCAAAATCATGAGTTTAAGCTAAAGAGCAAATAAAGATTACCAACACCAGTAACTACATGTGGGACCCTGTAATAACAGAAATTATCATTTTGAATACATCAAACATATATTATTGGCTGTTGGGGCAACAAATGCAACTCAAATTTTTGGATATAGACAAGATATAACATGAGAGATCATCTTGTCATGTGAAAGAAAAAAAACATTGATTGCCCACCCCCCCCCGAAGAAATATATATATATATTTGTGAGTGATATTGATCACTTCATTAAAAAAAAATCATTCCTTATTTATTTCATATGGAGTGTGCCGTTGCATAAGATTTATCATTACTGCATGGTGGTTTTTTATGACACTGTAAGTTCCGACTTTCTGCATGACTGGTGACTTTATTGTATGCTTTAGGAGATGCCCCATATCATGCATTTTAACGTAATGGGAGTGCATTTACTTAAACCCAAATTAAACTTCGAAAAAATTGAATTTCAATTCAGTTTTATGCTAAGAATTGAAACTTTAATCTACAAAGATTGGATTTCAACGGAAGCTGATGGAAAGTAAGTAATTGAGAATCTGATTTAGCCCCTGAGATGAGATCACCAGGGTCCTGTCTCATGAAGACTTGTTATAACAAATGCACAATTTCTATAACAAGGTTAAAATAAGCCAATCAAATTGAAGGATTTCAGTAGCTTTTAACTGTTATTGCAAATTTGTTATTATTATGAAACAGGGCCCCAGTTGTTTGTTTTAAGTCAAGTGAAACTTACAAGCAGCTTTGTGAAACACCACCCCTGTAGCTTTGGAGTCAGTGGTCACTTTCACAAGAAATCTTTGTTATGATTGAATGTTGAACAGTGGTGTCATGGTACCTGATATGTATGGCGGGATTACCACGTTCAATATTAGGCATTGTGCTGATATGTTTATAGTCGATCGAGATGTTAGTAGTTATTAGCTCAGGGGCCCGTTGCAGAAAGAGTTGCGCTAACACTAGCCAAAAAAAATCAATCGCAAGTCACAAATGCGCACCGTTGATTGGTTTAAAATCAAGTTGCGCATGATTTTTAGAGTTGCGATTGATTGCAAGTCTTTCAGCAACGGGCCCCAGGAAACCCTACCCTTACTCATTGCATTAAGTATACCATCCCTCCCTCTTTTCATAAGAGCATGTACGTCCATGGTAAGAGAAGGTGAAAAGAGTGAGGAGTGGTATTTCGGTGTGTATATTTTATGCAATTAGTAAGAGTAGGGTTTCTAACCAAGTAATTTCTAGATCTAGACTATTATGTTTGACATCTCAGGGGATACTTTTTTTTATCACATGTACCAAGGCTTCCAACTGAATGAATTAATATTTAGGGCTTCTTTGCCGTAATGGTATATTCTGTGGTAACCAGGCTCGACAGCTAATCAAAAATAAACATCCCCATGGAAGTTATAATAATGGCAAAGTATTAACTTTATTTTACATACAAAATGAGAATTGCTTATTTCATTTGTTTTGTATGATAATAAAGTTTACGTATAGTTAAATACACCAATACAAGGAGCCAGACAACTGTGTTCTACTTTGTCGATAACATTTATATAATTTGGACGTCATTACATCTCGCAGGTGAAAATATATAATATTGGATACAAATACAACACTCAGGATTATAGATTTGATTACATAAAATATTGATATTACTTCTCTCTACCTTACATCTAATATTACTTACAAATTATTGTACAATAATTGACAAGATGATTGATAAATACTCTCACTGTGTGTTAAAACATTCTTGTATATGAAATATTTGGAATAGGATACTACTAAAAAGACATATACATACATGTACATCTGATACAAAATACAGTATATCCTATAACAATTTACAAATCACATTACTTTTTTTTATTCCTGTGTATAAGTCGTATATTTTTCAGGGTCTAGATTTTGTAAATTTAAAGTTATTGGTACTTCCATAAATGGATGAATTAAATGGTAATATACAATAGAACTTTGAGTTTTGGTGAGAGATGTTTGTGTTTCTTTGGTGGTTGCCTGCATTACCTGTAAGAATCATCCATCTTAAAGTATTATATTACCGGTAATAACAAAATGGAATATATAAAAATCAAATTAAATTGTACTGAATTTCATGAACTCTCTGTTGAATGAGAAGTGTTAAGGAAGTAAAGCACACCAGTTACTTTAGGGAATCTAATTTTGTTCAAAATATAACAGAATTTAGATCGAGAAATTGACTGGTAGAAGTGCATCGAAATGTAGAACCAAACAATTTAGTTCTCAATGAGTGACTTGAAGTTGAATGTAGATATTGTTCACTATATTGTATAAGAATTGCAATCACAAACATTTTTACTGCAGGGTCGACTCAACAAGAAAGCAATATTATATGATTTACCAAACCTGCTTTGATCAGACAATTATATCAATTAACTGATCATGAATGAAACTATTTTTGCTTTATTTTCACCAGTCTGCATGAGTTTCCATGAAATTCTCTTTGAGTTCATGATTTTCTTTACTTGTTTCCATGGCACCAATATGACTGGAATAATGGTAAATTGTTAGAAGTTGAAATTGATTGCAACTATCAAAAAGTGAGCTGTTAGGCAATGTTACAATTGATCTATCACCACTGGCTACTATCGATTGCAAGCAAGTGATAGCATCTAAAAAGTGGATGGATGTACAAGTGTGTACGTTGATCAGGTATATCTCTTATTATTCAATATCAATCTACCAAACCTACAAGTATCTGATTTTCCATGAATCCGGTCAACACTGTCTGGGAACACAAGTATACAAATGGACGACTACAAACATGCATAGAGGGGGAAAAGTAGGCTTCCAATAATCATTCAATACTACACATGATGATAATATATCAGCTACATAGATACATGTGTTTGTTTACATTGTTAATTCACATGTCGAGTTACATATAATTCTGAGAGTGACACATGTAAAATGTATTGAATCATGTCACAATAATAATATCTTGTGTTATGATTTTTAACAATTATTGGATAAAATTACAAGTGCATATTTTTGTACAGAATAGAATAACATATCTTGTCAGTCATTTCCATATTAAACATATAAATCAAGTTTAGAAGAAGCCTTGTTCCTCTGTTCTCATTTAACATGTTAGACATATTATACACAGGCAATAATTGATGTCCTAATTCTAGGTGGTTCTTTATAGACAGCCATTGACACTTAAATATTGTATCAAAAACTTCATACCAATTTTAGGTATAAAGAAACATATAATAATCGATTCGTTTTGGTTTCATTTTGATTCATCATATTCACAATATTTATAATAAGTGAAGGATACAAATGAAAAAAAAAGAGAAATGCAATACCTAATAAAAACCTGGCTAAGGAATTAATTGATCAAGAACTATTGAAGTATTACCTTGAAATGATTAATTGCAAGCATTTTTTTTCCTGCATGCAGTCATGCACCTGCTTAAAGAAAATGATGATGATGGTAATAACTGTAATATCTTTTATTAAGTGCAATATATACTCTGCAGAACTGCCCAAGATGGATCAATATTTTCACTACTATTTTTTGCATTTCTTTTAATGATCTGTGGAATATTTAAAAAAGCCTGTCCAACTTGACTATGGAAAGCCAGTGATGCCAGAATTTATCATCTAAAATGTGCACATGTGCAAGCTGTGTGCTCTTGATAGATGACTGATTCACAACCGTGCAAGTGTTATTAATTTGACTGAGCAGCATACTTTCTTTCTATGTTCAATTGGAAAGTATGAAGAACGTGACCAATCCTTGTTAAGCTTGTAAAGTTGAGGACTCATGGTGTCGCTGGCCTCCCATAGTCACTATTGATCTACAAAGTCTGTTATAAGACAAAATAACTCCAGGATTACAGTCATCTCGTAATGAAAGACTGTCAATACAAATGGCTGCTTATTACCACCAATAATAAACAGAAAGACATGTAACAGAAGATACAGACAAGGAATACACAATCAACAGAACATTGGCAAGATATCAACTAAAGTTAAAATCCATTGTTTTCAAAGACAACAAGATATAGTTGATATGCTTCATTCATTTGATCCACCCAATACAGCGTACTCATTGCGACCTGTTTAGATTAACTTTACGTAGACTCGTTCTCTATTTATTTACAATTGGAAATAAATTGTAATGCCTTTTCTCCATCGTTTCAACATCATTTCAATCCTATCAGATATATCTTAAAACCTTCACTCATGGAACATCATAGCAAATCCTCATTGAAGTAAACCAAAGACTTGATGTATTTGCTAGTTTATTTATTAAAAAAGGGACATTACACTGGAATTACACACTTTTCTCTACATAACTTTCAATAATTTGTTGTCCTATCGCCTAGATAAAACAAAGTGATTTTTGAAATGGGGCTGGTCATGTCCCTTCTACACATAGATATTGCTTGGGTAGGAAATATGGAAGAATCATACAGAAGGTATTAAATCTCACAGGTACACTCAAAGTACACTCGCTTTGGTCGATACCAGTCGCATTTCACTCCATACAACTTCACATCCACTATAAATTTACTACAAAAAAGTTACCATATATTATATAGTATTTACATAACCTCACTGGAAAGATAGTTACAGTACTATTTACATTGTGATTTATCATTTCTTTATAGTGTTTATGACAGGTGAGCGTTATAAGTTCTTATTTTCCAATGACAATTGTCTTCATAGTCATCACAATAATGTTTTAATTACATTTTCATGTATCATACACTGATAATGTATTGACTTTCAAGAAGTTGGTAGTCAACAGCTTTATGGCGACTGAGGAACAGTCAAAAAGATGAATTCTGACAGACCGTTTTATTCTTTTTAATTTAATGTATTCAGATTTTACTTGATCTTTTGAAATGCACACAACTTGGCCCAGGTTCATTTCACGTAATACAAAACTATAGCCAAAGTTGACTGTCTTGCTAAAACAAATTGTTATTGTCCTTTTTACACAATGTTTAAGGTGACACTGAACATTCATCCAAATAGTGCCATCTCACAAAATTTCACCTAGAGAGGGCGCTTACAATATGTCAGTGTATTTGTCAATGTGTTTAAAATTTTGTTTTATTTATATATAGATTTTTTGTGTTCCCGTACAATACACATAATATTCTGTAGAACCACTTTGAATACCCCCCCCCCAAAAAAAAAATGTCTAATGATTTTGAGTTATAAGGTTCAAATCAATCTGACTTGACATGAATGCATCTTCAACTAAGGTAAAAAGTTAACCTACAAAAGGCTTGCTCTTGTGGGTGTATTCAACTCGGCAATATTCATTCCTTTGATTTTGACCTCTCACTTATTCATAGTATTGAATACATAACATATGCTGTAGTATTATCAGATTGACACACTCCACTGGCTTGCAAGCTGCCTCCAGTTGCATTTAAATTATTTGACAGGTGCATTGTGGGATGCCTCACACAAGCGTCACTGGCTTGCACGTTGCCTCCAGTACCATGCCGTTCATTCTGCTCTCTTGTTCTGCGGTATACACGCTGCCGTCGTAGCCATTAGGCCATGTTTTCCGGGGATGAAGATTTGTCATGATACGCTAAATAAATGAAGAAAAATAAAACAATCCGTCACAGTTTGTCATATAAAAAAATCTGAAAAAGTCATAGGGGGTGTTGCGAGAATATATTTGCGATCAATTGCAAATATTCTGATGCAATATTACAACAGACAGATCAACGTTAGTTATAGCAAATCAGATTAAACTTGTTTCAAGGAGCAGATTAGCAATCAATCACTAATTTGCAATTAACTGCAAGACATATGATTGTTTTAGGGACCAAAAATAGACTTGCAATTGATCGCAAGTTTCTTGCAACTCCCCATTAGACACAGTGATATTTAAGGTTTAGGATATTCATAGTCTGGTTCTAGTCGTGGTCTAGTCATAATGGTATATTTATCGTCATATCTTCATACACTAGTCAGAGTCATGGTGTAGTATTTATAGTCTACACCTAGTTCAATCATAGTTATGGTCTAGTCATAATCTCAGTCACTTTTATATTGATTGTTTTAGTTATATTCCAGTCATGTATATAATCGCAGTCATGGTCAAATTATCGCTTTAGTTTTAGTGATTGTCTTAAATGATTAAATTTATTTGCATAGTCATCTTCATTATATTACTAGTTCTGGTCAAAGTCAAACTGAACTAGTAAATTTGTACAGGCTTAAACTGCTTGGCCCTTCATACTTTCACTATCATACATTTATGAATTACTTTCTAAATGCGAAGCCCTAGAAGAGAAACTTACCCAAAATGGTTGAATCCCTCCAAAGGAAAGTAAAAATGAACCAGTGGAAATGCTCCAGGGCTCACATTACATGAAAGTTATAATTATGGTAATTTTGCCATCTATTAGTACCTTCCATAAAATCCTGCATTTTGATTGGCCGTTGAGCATTGTTACCATGGTAGTTTAAAGGGACGGCAAAGTTACTGCAATAGCAAGTTATATGCAAAGGGTTTCAGTTGACATAATGAATAATCATCATTGTGCCTTTCTCTGAACAACTTGTTCAGAGTATCATTTAATATTCCATATTATATGACACCTAGATAGATCCTTGTGATTTGATTGGTTGTTTGATATCGTTCATTCAGCCCATTTTGCAATGACGTCATCAACCGTGCAATTTTGGATCCATACGATTTTGTCCATTGCACTCGCGCACCGAGACTGCAGCTCATGACGTAACAATCAACAGACCAAACTCGCACTGCATAAGCATGTTTTGCATCAAAATTCATGAATTTCATATGAAAAAAAAAATCATTTTTTAGGTATAATATAAACCAAATAATGAATGTTTTTTTCATCCGTGCAATGGAAAGAATACTTCATTCGGTGAAAGATGAAATAATGATCCATTCAACTCGGCTACGCCTCGTTGAATTGATCATTTCATCTTTCACCTCAAAGTATTCTGTCCATTGCACTCATAAACATTCATTATTTGTATACTATCATCGAACTCACCTCCCACAATGAGCCAGGTGTCGTGAGGATTTGGTAGGCAGCTACGATGGGTATCATGGAGATGGATGTACACGTTATCATCCAACCAATGGCTACTGACCATTCGGGGTATTCATAGCTATCCAGGGTAAAGGGTGCGTAGTTTGCCAGACCGAACCCCATGATGAACTGCAGAAGACAGGAATAGAATGAGAAAGATAGAACACTGAGAAAGAATAAGATACGTTTCTGAGCTCGCTTTAAATTGGGGTAGCTTTTGAATAAGTAGTTTTAAATTTGACCAATGTATCGATTGCTTAAAGTGAGTTTGGAAGGTTATTCCAGAAAAGTGGGGCGGCATGAGTAAAAAAGAATGTCCCTCATATTATTTGGTCAAGATTGGAGGGACAATTAGAAATTATTACTGTTGAGGACTACATGGTCTGATTCCAATATCATCAAACAATATGGAGGCAAGAGGGCAATGTAGATATCCAAACACAGCTCTACATTCCAAACTAGCCCCTATAATTTACTATCAGACTCAATACAAAGGATCATTTCAAGGATGCTAAGCAGAAAATTATATACAAGAGAGAGCCTTGAAAATCTTGATGTGGGGGGAAAATTCAGGGGAGGAGGAAAAGGGGAAGAAAAAGGGTACCCGGTATTTTGAATGGACATTATGCAGAAATTGTTTGAAGAGAGAGCAGTCAAAGAATTGGGAGTGGTGCTTGCAATCTGTTTTGCATACATTCCCTCTTGCTATATCTTGTAATTATCCAGCAGGCTTTCTGGTTTTCTAGAACCTCTCTTCAAAAACAACACATAAGATTGGAATTTGGAGAAAACCTATGTATTACTTTAGTCTCGTACTCACTATAATCATAACAGGGCTGAGGAACATCCAGCAGAACCGCCAATAAAACCCTGGCTTCCATCCGCACATCTCTTCTATGTCTTCTGAAATTTTCTCTGTTGGTATCGTGAGTCCTAGGTAAGAGAACATAAACACAATGATCAAATGCTCATGCTTGTAGCAAGGTATTGATTAATAAGACAACCTTTCGTCTGTATAATATTTTTTTTTTCATTCCCAACATGGATCTAACCCTAATTATTCTTTAGCAATTCAAAACTCTCATATCAATGCATGGATACTGTGATGGTACCATATGTTTTCCCTTTGCCCAAAATTGACATTGCCCCCTCCCCCCCCCCCCCACTCGATGAAGAACTAATCAACTTTAATGGAGTAACAACTTTTTTTTGCATAAAATTTAGTAGATATTACCAACTTATGAAAAAAATTAAGAGTTACAAACTTTATTGATGTTAAAATGATATGGTACCTTAAGAAGTTGTAGAGACATGTATACCCCTCCTGTTATAATACCTTCAATACACCATAGCTGTATTCCCCCTTATGTAGGCAAAGGGACCATTAGCTGAATGTGATTGCATGGGACTAGTACATTTTTCTTAGAAAAGGCATCTTGACAAGAATGCTCTCCCAAAGGATTGAAGAGTATTGTATAATTATGAAATAACATAAAAGTTCACCTAGTCAATACTGTTCTGTTAATAATGTGGCTAATGATAGTACTTATTTTCAGCTCTCATTATTAATGTCAGCAAGAAAAAATAAGAAAACGAAATTTGCCTATTCAAAACACTTGATTTCATATTATAAAAACAAATGTAAGTGAGAAAATAGGTCATTACCATATAACCATGCTACTGCCAGTGTCTCAAACACAACCACAAATAGTATGGCGTAGTAAGCTGCACAGTTGTCAAATAGATTTACCAGATATGTCCCACCCTGCAAGAAAAGTTTATAAATCATCATTTATAAAGGTACATATGATCATTACTAATATCCATTGGCGGCGGAAGCCAAAATTTTTAGGAGGGGACAACCAAAAATCTTTTGACAAGCCCCCCCCAAAAATGGTTCTCAACCAAAAAATTTAGGGGGCAAATTTAGGGGGGACCGTCCCCCCCCCCTCCTCAAATTTAGGGGGACACGTCCCCCCGCTTCCGCTGCCTATGCTAATATCAATAAATACATTTTATCTGTAGAGAATTGAATAGCTGAAGATAGAAGATCTTGATGTACTTAGTGAAAGACGGAACACTAATAATCTTCCATTTGCATATCAAATTCAAATTATGGAGAGAAAAAAATACAGTTAAGAGGCAAAGCCGTGTTTGATTGAATTGATACTTTCCACAAATTCTCATGTAGCATGTTTTACAAGAGTTTGGCTAGAGATACAATACACAAACCACCAATAATTTCAAAAGTATAAGTTTTAATACTATACATTTAAATGTACTTGAATTAATATATCAATATGTGTTTTTAATTTTATTTTACTTGGATCTCCTACCTCCTAATACATGCATAATGAATTTTGGTTATTTTGAATAACCAGCAAAACTGACTTTCATTATACACATAAATACACAAATATGTTTTGTTCAAATGTGCATTTTAGTGTTATATTTGTTAAGATATTGAAGCTATGTATATACATTATGTTACTTGATTACAAGTATTTGTTATAAAATCGACTACCCTATTCCAACTCATTGTTTTTACGAACCTGTGGCTATTGTAAAGAAATTTACTATTCAAAAATCCTAAGAGAATTACAGAATTCAGTTGTCATTGGGACAAGATTGCTCTGATACAGGAAGATACCAACCTGGGATGTGAATGCTAAACCAACCAAAAAGTAGAGTGCGAAGAGGAAGGCGATAAAGATCTCACGATGCTTCTTTACCACCTTAGGGAACTGATCACCAAGACCTGTCAGGATTGCTTCTGATCCACCAAACTTGAATAAAAACAATCAAATTTAATAATTGTGTCATAACTTAATAATTGAATTCATGGCTTAATGACCTACCTGCATGTGTAGATAATAATGTAGATTTAAGCAAAATGATACATTCATTTATTTATTAACATTTATTTATTAATTAATTTATTTATGTATTCATTTGTGTATTATTTACTCTCTAGGGAAAAATAGAGCCTTTGACCAGTAGAATATGAAAGAGACATCTAATATTTTGAATGATATCAAAATAGGTCCAAACATACATTGAAAATTGTTTAGGTTTTTCAATGTATGTTTTTAATGTTCTTTTTATTGTTTTTAATTCTATATATTTTCTTATTTCAATTACAACTTTTCTTCTTTTTTTTCAAGAAAAGATCAACTATCTGCGTTCAAATAGTTGTTCACAGTCTTTCGCACAACACTTTAATGTCGCAAATTCAAAGTCAAACTTCATTTCTAGGTCTCAAATTGGGAATTCTGCTACAATGCTCGTTATCATGCAAGCCTGAATTAAATGCAGTGGATTTAAAATATATCTAGAATGGATATAAATCTGTAATTATTTTTTATTATATAAATGACATAGAATGGAATAATATTTACCGAGCTGTCAAGACCTAGTGTAAGCAGCATGAGAAAGAAGAGGACGGACCAGACATTGGCGCCAGGCATCGTAGCTAATGCTTCGGGATATGTCACAAAGACAAGTCCAGGTCCTGATGGTATTAAATGAAATTACTATGAAATCTTGATGTAAGGACGATAAAGTTTGGATTATACTTCAATGAACAATGTATTTTTCTTTTAAAGTAATGATAATGAAGATAATTCGTAATACAATATTTCTTTGAAATTATGAACTCCACTGTGCATGACATAGTAAATAATGCTAAAAACATATTTATTCTAAAAACTTGTTTTAAACTTCAAGTATGAGTCTTTGGAAATGTTGTTCAGAATAAATAAACTTTACAAGTAACTTTGATAAAAGATCGCCTTACTAAGAACAGTATCTGTCACATTTGCTTCATTTTCCTTTAAGTTACACGTAATATAGCATCATTTTGAAATTTTGGTTTCATTATGAAATTGCTAGTCCTATGTCAGATACCTTTCTTTTGCGGCTCCTGTATAGTAGTAATGCATCGAAAATCAGTATGAAAAGTTGTACATACCTTCTGTTGCTACTTGGTCGATAGATTGTTTGTTACGATCTGCCATGTAACCCAATACTGCAAACACCACAAAACCAGCAAGGAAACTGGTACAGCAATTGATAGTACTTGTCAACAATGCGTCTCTGCAAAAAGGAAGGGGGAATGAGAAGAACATTTTTCAAATGTGTCACTTTGGAGATGTCGCGGTTCTACTGACTTTTATTTTGTAATCGGAGGGCTATGTTCGAATGTGTTGATCGTTTCCACGGGCGTAGATACGGTCGTGGCGCCACGCGATTTAAGTGTGGATGGTAGATCCCCCCCGTTCCCGAAAAGTAGGTTCGCTGCTCGAATCTGTCCCAGTGAAAAGGCCTAGTCGTCAACAACCGATCAAAATAGCCAACATTTAATTTGCCCGGCATGCCGAGACGACTCGTCCACCGATACCAGTTCTTCTCAAGTCGTCAATGTTCAGTCCCTCTACTCCTAGCTCTGAACTATATACTTCTCTTCATCGCTGTCTTCCCAATTCATCAATCCCTTTCAACTGCTAATCTACTCATTGCCGCTCAACCGTCACTGTCAGTTCACAATTCTTCAACTCATCTACTCTTTTAATTTTTCTTCATCTACTCATCACCGTTCATCCACCCATCGCTACCAGATCTTTTGAATTCATCGACTCATCTACTTCTCTCAACTTCTCATCTCATCATCGCCGATCATCTATTCATCGTTACCAGGACTTCTCAATTCATTCATCTACTCCTTTCAGTTCCTCTAATAATTCCCGCTCATCCAGTCATCACGGCCCCTTCTTCAGTCATCAACTCATCTACCCCTTTCAACTGCTTTATACCCATCGCCGCTCATCCAAACATCACTGTCACTTCTTCTCCATTCATTATCTCATCTAGTACTCTCAATTGCTCATCTACTCATCGCCGATCATCTATTTATCGCTATCATGTTCATCTCAAATTTATTCATATTAAGCTGACACCATACTCTCAACTGCTCATCCACTCATCGCCGCTCATCTTTTCATTGGTGCCAGGACTTCTCAATTCATTCATCTACTCCTTTCAGTTCCTCTTATCATTCCCGGTCATCCAGTCACCACGGGCCCATCTTCAGTCATCAACTCATCTACTCCTTTCATTTGCTTTATACCCATTGCCGCTCATCCACACATCACTGCCACTTCTTCTCCATTCATCAACTCGTCTAGTACTCTCAAATGCTCATCTATTCACCGCCGATCATCTATTCATGGTAACCAGTTCTTCTCAAATTTATTCATCAACCGATATAACACTTTTAACTGCTGATTCACGCATCGCCGCTCATCTATTCATTGGTACCAGAACTTCTCATTTCATTCATCTACTCCTTTTAACTGTTCCGCTACTCATTCCCGCTCATCCAGTCATCACTGCTAGGACCAATCAACTCATCTTAGCACTCTTCTTTTCCTAGTAATCATTCTCATTTCGTTTACAGTCACCTTAAGGACTTACACACGCATCTGATCACGAAAGACACTTATCACATTTCAGGACTAACCAATCTTGAAGATCGGTTAGTCGCTTCTTCAGCTCTTGCTTGAAAATCAGGGGAGCTCAGCGTTTCATCAGAATAAGAAAAGGCCTATGGCAACTTTCCCAGGTTGTTATGGGATAGGTGCATTGAAACAGTTCGAAAATGACAACCTGCAAGTGCTGACGACACTCATAACCTGGACCCCTTCATATGTTCTGATTTAATTCCATACGTTAATTGTCTTCCTGAGTGATAAAATTATCAATCAAATCAGTTATATAAAATCCGTGATCGACTTAAAACCGTCTATCGTTCCGGGGTCTGATACTCTAAAGTATTAGGCAGCTTTAGACTTGCGGCGCACCTTCTGAGTCGCTTATTCGTTAATCGTATGTGCGTGTGCAGAACAGTTGATTCCATGTCTTGCTCATGTGCGCTACAATATTTTTTTTCTTGCTTTCTTTCCTTTTTATTTCAGGAGAATAAAAAAGAACCTTTATTTCATAATATCAACAAAAGTAATAACGAATCAAATTATTACACATAACTCTTATATTCATTTTTTTACATAGGCCTACAGTAAATTCTTGGCCACATTTGCGCGTTTATAGAAGTTGCATCGCAGATCTAAACAGTCTGAGTACGACACTTGATGGGACCACTTACTTATAGATATTGTTGTGGAATCTGTTGTAGCTTGAAAGTGCAAGAAGAACACCAAATCCAGGGCCAAGAGAGAAACAGATCTGTGTGGCGGCATCAACCCATACCTGCAATCATAAAAATGTAAATGTGCATTATGAATCATATTATATATAAAATAAACGAATCTCAGCGTTGGTAATTAGAATGCTGAAAATGTCAATTTTGCTTTATTTTGTTGCTTCAATGCACCTTAAACACATTGGAAGCTTCGGATTTGCAATGCAATTTCTGTGACGCATTTATTTTGCCCCAAAAATGTTATGAGCATAAGCAAAATATAGATTAACTGTTCTTCGCAAGCGCGCAGCGATGTTTTGGCCAAATATAAGTTACGTCGCCTACAGGCTTATATCGATACCAAAATGAAAACATTCAGGTTTCGAACAACTTCGCAAAACTTTCATCGACGAAATCAACAGCATGACCGGTAATGGGCATAATATTGCGTAGGCTGCAATTTATGAAATTATGTTTGTGATAATTAAAATGATGATTATATATTACTGTCATCTGCGTCATATTTCTTTATCACCATCTTCAGTACCACTACCACAAAATTATGATTACCAAGATAACCATCGCTATCATCTGATCATTGTCATGATCATCACAATAATCATCTCTCATATTCATGATTATCATAATCATCGTAATCATCATCATGATCCTCCTCCTCCTCCTCTTCCACTTTATCAACTTTCATCATCAGTAAGATCACTTAACTTGTATCAAGTATTGTCTGGGGATGTACTCACTGAAGCAGTTAGCAGACGATCCCATTTCGGAATGAGGTAATACTTGATCCCCTCGCCAGCGCCAGGTAGAGTCACACCCCTGATAAGCAGACAGAATAATACCACGTACGGAAGGGTAGCTGTGATCCATACAACCTAGAAAGAAAAAAAAGAGGCGTTTCATCAGTAGTTTCGTACCAACGTCACGTGATTTGGATACAAACACAATGTCCACGGGAACTTTTCATCAATGTCTGCTGTGTGAGAACTTTCCTTGATTTTGATTGGTTAGGAAGCACGGTATACTGTTACTATAGTAACTGTCGGGCAAATCGTGCTTTGTTAACTAAAACATCCTTCCATGAAATGTTCCCTACATTATAATTTATGACTTGCATCAGCTAGTATTTGCAGAAATACAAGAACCTACCTTTAAGACAAGTAATCACAAATTTCACTCTTTAGTTGCCCGTTTTAAGTAATATATAGAGCAAGATAAACATGATAATAGAGTCTAAATTATATTCGTATATGTCGTATATTGAAGGGGGCCGTCTCTTAAAGCTGTTTGTAAGATGTGAGTGACTGTTGATCCTTTCTTGTGGTAAATTATAATCACCATTAAATGTTCATTGGTGTTAATAGCGAGTAAGAAATGTTCACCAGTCGTTCTTCAAGTCGCTCTTATCTT
Source organism: Lytechinus variegatus (assembly GCF_018143015.1). Classification (NCBI taxonomy): domain Eukaryota; kingdom Metazoa; phylum Echinodermata; class Echinoidea; order Temnopleuroida; family Toxopneustidae; genus Lytechinus; species Lytechinus variegatus. The sequence continues at coordinate 65,407,763 of NC_054741.1, forward strand.
AAGAACAGCTTTATGAAACACCCACCCGGAATGACATCGTAACGATCATCCTCGGGTCATCACCGTCATAATATGAAAGATAATAAGTTTGTTCTGATATGTTTCATGCAACCCACTGAACTATCTATGTCATGTAAATCGAGGATTTCCTGAAGGAATGAACTGCTGACAACCTTTGCGGGTGGACAGACTCCAAACCTGAGTGTTTGTCGACCGCAATCGAACGAGTTACACGACTCCGACGACGGGCGATGCTACTCGCATTCCCCTCCGCCATCGATTGGGGGGGAAGACACTTGAAATTGATGACCATGAACCAGTCACATCCTACTTGTAGGGTGTGGAATGATGTAAGACAGGGAAAAACAATTGTGATTTGGCTAGATTATCGACTAATCCAATTACTTTGAATACGAACCGGGTGATTAATAATTCATGCTTTCGATCGTTGTCTTAATGTAGGTCTGCATCGAGACTGCATGGAATAGGAGCCCGCATATAAACCCCGGCAACTAACATTTGGGCTTCGAATTCTGATATCACGGCAGCTTATGCCTAATACGTATCGTTTTGTAGAATATGGCAAAAGATATATTATTTCTGATCAGCAAAGTCAATACAGAATAACGGGAACTTGGCTCTGTTGGTAGCACTAGCGTACCCACGGAGGGGGCAGACTGTCTCCCCTGACGAGTCACAACCCATGCAAGGGACGTATCCCTGCCCCCTGACGAGTTACAACTGATCCCTGACGAGCCATAACTGAACTTGAAGACCTTTTTTCTTTTTTCTTTTTTTTTGCTTATCGTATTTTTTTTTTTTTGGGGGGGGGGTACAAAATCCGTTATTTGTTGTTGAAGACTTTTTTTTTGCTTGTCAAATTTGTTTGCGGACGATTTTGCCCCCCTATGGAAAATCCTAGGTACGCTACTGGTTGGTAGCATGTCCGCCTCTTGACCATGTAGGTGCGATCCCCATCCTCCGTCATCCCGAGGAGTTAACAAATCGCCTTTTTTTCAAGCATAACCTGGTTGCAGTAAACCGGAGAAGATTAATTAGTCATGTACAACATTGTCCGAAGTCTACGATTCAAGAGGGGAGCCTACATGAAGGTTACTCCCTCGGTGCACCAATAAAAGACCAAATCGACCATGCAACCTATATCTATAGCCAACATTCGCAATGTACATCACTGCAAACATTTATTTATGAAAATGTCGTGCAGTAAAGAAAATATCAAATGCACACACAAAGAATCACGCATATAGTCCTGTTAACATTTTGCTTGTTGGAGTCAGATGATCACTATGCAAAAAATGTTTTCCAGACGTCATGAATTAGATCCAAAGACTCTACTTGTCTGGATACCAAGAAAATGACAGCGGTAGCGAGCCCGCGTGAGTAGAAGTGATGGATTGTTTGAAAGGTCATGAAAGAAGGGATTGAAATCAATAAGGAATAGTTCCATTGGAAAATACATGTACATTGTTCTGCGAGTCGTCGTTAACAGTCGTCTCTCATCAGAAAATCGTGAATTCCACATTTTCTTGTGCTGGCACGCAAGAAGATCCAAGAATCGCTTAAAGAAAGTTTTCGGCGCTGACAAGATGTCATCATCCAACGCTTACCATAGTAAAAGCCTGGACCTATACGTCCATTGTAGATATGCGTGCTTCCCAGCCAATCAAGACCGATGATACATACATGTTTAGGTGCCACTGATCTACAACAACTTGACAGACTACAAAATTAGTTGATGAAACACTCCCCAGAATGCTAAGTAGCTATCATGGATTGACAGTACACTGTCAAAACTGCGGTGTTAAACTGAAACCAGTCGGAGTTAACAGAGGACCACATCCTGAGGTGTTAAATTACACCATAGAGATTGAACATAACACCAAAAAGTGTAAATGTAACAACCAAAGTGTTGTTGCACCTATAGGTGTTACACTAACACCGGCGTATGTCCTCTATATATGTACATCGGTTAACACCACATTTTTTGCTGTGTAGGTTATTGAGATTATAACTTCATTAATGAAAAGGATATTTTATGAAGATCCTACCTTTCCCGAGCCTTTGATGCCCTTCCAAAGACTGAAGTAGCAGATGATGTAGACTGCGAGAAGACAGAGAGCCAGTTGCCATACCACTTTGCCAAGGTCATCAATACCACTACTCTCATGTGACTGTAACACGGCTCGTCTGTTGAGAATACGATAATCGTAATGATTAAGATTTAAAGTTAAATACTACAAAGTATGCTATCCAAGGAAGATGTAGACTGATTTATATCGTCATCTCGTGAATTGGCAATACGGTGTATCTTTCTTTTATTAGGCCTTCTTCCGACATATCCGCTATTTTAGATTTTAGAGCTGGTATTGCATTATGGGAATAATTTTCGATGGTGGTCCCACCTGCAGTTCCCCAATCGGTTATATCGGGAGGAGTGACCTGCGGGTCATAGTGATTCAGTTCGCTTTTTGCCTTTTGTTCGCTTCATTGACCTTTGACCTTGGTCATGTGACCTGAAATGCGCACAGGATGTTCAGTGATACTTGATTACTCTAATGTCCAAGTTTAACGAACGAGACCAATAAACATTCAAAGTTATGATAATAATAATAATAATATGAACATTTGTAATGCGCCGGTATCCATCATAAAAAGATGCTCATGGCGCAATAAAGAAAAGAAAAGAAAAGAAAAGGAAAAAGAAAAAAGAAAGGGAGAAAAATCTACTAAAAAGAGGGTAAAATGATGGTAATTCAACAGATACCCCCGATTCGGCCAAAGTTCATTGACCCTAAATGACCTTTGACCTTAATCATGAGACCTGAAACTTGCAAAAAATGTTCAGTGATGCTTGATTACTATTATGTCCAAGTTTCATGAATCAGATCCATAAACTTTCAAAGTTATGATGGGAATTCAACAGATACCCCCAATTCGGCCAAAGTTCATTGACCCTAAATGACCTTTGACCTTGGTCATGTGACATAAAACTCATGCAGGATGTTCAGTGATACTTGATTAACTTTATGTCTAAGTTTCATGAACTAGGTCCATATATTTTCTAAGTTATGATGACATTTCAAAAACTTAACCTCAGGTTAGGATTTTGATGTTGATTCCTCCAACATGGTCTAAGTTCATTGACCCTAAATGACCTTTGACCTTGGTCATGTGACATGAAACTCTGATAGGATGTTCAGTAATACTTGATTAACCTTATGGCCAAGTTTCATGAACTAGGTCCATATACTTTCTAAGTTATGATGTCATTTCAAAAACTTAACCTCAGGTTAAGATTTGATGTTGACGCCGCCGCCGCCGTCGGAAAAGCGGCGCCTAAAGTCTCACTCTGCTATGCAGGTGAGACAAAAATGAGAAGTAACCAAAACTTTATGTTTATGTACCTCATAGCCGTTTATAAGGTTAGAAAAACCACATGCAAATCTCAGCATTGACGGTGTTTAATTCTTTCTAAAAACACACACAATTTTCTTGTGGATACAAAATATACCAAAAACATGTCAGAAAAAAGCAGACCCCAGTATCCGTTGACAGTAGACTTCACTTACTCGTAATATTCTGTGGCAGCTGATACATTTCGATCAATGATATCGGTGACGTTCTTTCCGTACTCGTTGACGAAGACTATGGAGACGTTGTAAGCCGGACCAGAGCGAGGTTCGAAGCATCGGTTGGTGTTCCACGAGTTGGAACACGTACTCCAGGGTAAGACCTTCTGAAAGGACGCGATGAGGTAGTAGATGGAATACGAGATGATCACATTGTAGTAGAAGTCGACAAAGAACGCGATACAGATCATCGCAAACCCCACACCTGTAGAGTTTATAGAACAATGATTCCACTTTCATTGTATTAATTTGTCTGAAATAAACTGATTAATCAATTAATTCATAGTTGTATTCCATTAATTTACTAACTTCAAACATGTAACTGTGCATAATCATCCCGTAATTAGAACCTTAATGAAATGAGGTTATATAAATACATTTATTTAAAACAAACTGTTTGTTTACACATTTTATTCTGGTTATTAACCGAACTTTATTTTCATACCAATAACGAATCTTGGACAATACATCTCTGCAAGTTAAGCATAAATTCAATCCTTCCATTTTACAAGAAACCAAGTTTTACAATATCATAAAATAATAAAAAAAATACCTGATTTTTATTAATTCTAACTTATACAAAATATTGGTAAGGCGTCTAATCAGTATACCATTTATTCAAAAAGTGATGTGAAAATGCATGTACTTACCTTTGAAGAGCGGGCTAACCTTGTCCCAGACTGTGATAGGACCGGTTTGATTGTACTGTCCCAGGGCTAACTCCATGTAGAAGAGTGGTATTCCCATGAAGACCAACATGAAGATGTATGGTATCAGAAAAGCACCTGTACTGGAATAAATACTCGCATTAAGGTTGTAAACATTAACAAGCCAATTCGGAGAAACGATCTGTAATAAGTGTTGATAAAGGCAATTCCACTACTAAATTCAAAGCCCATTAACAATGAACTTTTAGGGTATAACCTGACGTAGCAACAATCAATAATCGCCAACTGGACTCCAAACACCGAGCATCATTGGTTGTTTAAACTTAGAATCGGATTAATATAATAGTTTGTATCGAGGTGCTCTGGAACAGTCTTGTTCCGTTATGTCCATCAATGGAAGTGTTAAGTTTTCAAACGGGGATAAAAGATATTAATGGGGTATTTCTAACTATAAGCCTTGTATCGGTGAAGACATTAAATCATTGAACCTGAAAGCAAAATAAGCTGCATGTAATTTCAACAATGATAATCTGTACATGAATATGACCATAAAATATTTATTTTGTCACTATCACACACCCTTTCCGGTTATGATGATCACCCTACGGACCCTACCCTCCCATTCCGTTCGATTCTGAGGGGGTTTGTATCGGACGAATCGATCCATTGTACAGCTGATTTCTTCAGGCTATATCTTACCACCCTGTACACAAAATTGCTGTTTTATAATAAGCGCTAATTCAATTCTGAATTGTCACCCCCAGGATGGTAGTAGATACAAGGTGTAAGGATCCAATGGATTGCACTGGTAGTTTGTAAGCAAACAGTAATGTTGAACATAAAATATTGTCTTATTAAGCATGATAAGACCATTTCAATTTTTCACATTTTTCACTATTGGGACTCAGAAATTCCTTTTCGCACGCACAAGATAATTATGTAGGTATTCGATTTGGAGAAATGACAAGTATGCTTTAAGAAGGACTTTTCAGTTCGAGGTGAATGTTTCAAAGATTACTGGGTTGAGGATGGACATAATGGAAGGTGCACTGAATCCGGCAAAGTGGAAGAAGGGTACAAAGGCTATTAATGTAAAGATGATTCCCACTATCTTCTTGTACAAGGAGATGGGGGATATTATCAAAGCATCAAACTTTTGATTTGAAATGTTTGCAATGATGACGCCGATTCTAGTACATGGAAATTTCAAAAAGTATTTGGGCTGAAAAACTATAAGCTGATACAAATTTATTGGCCTGTAATATCACCCTCAAGAAATAACGTAAGTGCTTCTGAGAGATTTATTGCACGTTTGATCATTATCCTACAAGATAACCGGCCAACGTTTATGGGAAAGGCATGAAGTGGTGTTAACTTGCAGTCCCTCAGCATATCGATGTAAGCTCCAATATCATCGCTTGATAATGTGATTTATGGGGGCAAGTCAGTTATCAAGTACAAGTATTGCAATTTATCGATGCCTGTTCTCATGTGTATGTGTTGATGATGTTAAGTCATTTTTTCATTTATTATTTCTGGAGTTCCCCAAGGATCCATCGTCGGGTCCGTTTACACATATAAAGTATGTGAAGGAATTCCCAAACTCATTCAATGCGTTTATGCTATATTTATCCCCCCCTTCCCAAACGAACTGACAAAATCTTTGGATTTTGCTAGCAGGTATTAATGTGACTTAAAATTCGTGGAAAGTGAATGTGTTTTAAGAAAATCTTTTTGAACATAAACAAAGCTGTATGTGTATTCGAATACGCCGGTGTAATATTAACTTTTTAAAAGATAATACAACTCTACTTGATCCCTTAGAATTCTAACCTTTTATTATAGATTATAAATTGTGTGAACGAAATATAGCCTACAGTATCTGTGAAAATTAGAATGTATATTATGAATAGACAATAATCATTTTTTAACGCGCCTTTAAAAACAAAAAGATTGTCGAATGTGGAAATTTGTTTAAACGTCGGTATGAAGGATCATTATTATTATAAAAAATGTAATACTAATAATGAGTTATGGATGTATGGATGATTTATGGAATAAAGTCATGTTGAAAGCACTTATCTTCATAGTTGCAACTGCACCCCTATACTCTATATACTCTCCTCCAGACATGGTTTTACTGTTTGTCATATACGATGCTCGCCCCCTTCCTCAAATTTAAGGTATTAGTCAAAACTCTCATATTATCTCTTCTAATGTCCAATATATGATTAATTAATTCCATTATCAGGTAGGCCCTAAATAGTTACACCCATATCATGCACAGTATAGGACTGCAATGTGTCAAAATATCTCTTTACAAATATCCTGAAGAATCAAACTTTACCGAAAGACATGAAACATCTTTACGCTGCTTGCATTACGCTGCAGCATGCACAGCTACACTTTTTTTTAAAGATACCCGTTAGTTTTCTTTATTTTATAATTTATTGAAGCTCTTTCATTGAACAGCCGGCTCCGATGGACAACATATTAAAGTAAGCTTTTGAAAAAAAATGCTCGTACTTCCAGAACAGTATAATTCACGATCAATTATTTTTCATTATAACTCTTTCGAAAGCATGAGGTTACAAAATAGTATCGTCGTTTGTAAAATTTTACCATATTAATGATGATCAAAGCCACCCTAATGGACTGGCGGCATTGCTCTAATGGAATATTGTAAGTGTTGATCGAATTGACCTAAAAGACAAGTTGGCACCCTCATACGTACTAGAATTTCAAACTTCTTCATCGATACATTTACGGGATGATATTACACCAATACTCTCCTTATTAGCCGGTTCGCAGAATTAACCAGCGCGTGCGCAGATAAAGGTCAACTACACTGCCATTTTAATTGATATCGTGTCACGTTGTATATGATTGTGGTTTTAAACAATTTATCGCGTATAAATCAATAAAATTTCACTCTAAAAAATGAAGTGCTAATTCAGCTCTTAAAGAGCGTGTATAGTGACTGCACTTCAGAATACTGATTTTTCTCGTTCAAATTTGAACTAGACAAATCAGCACTCCGAAGTGCAGTCACTTTACATGCTCTTTAAGAGCTGAATTAGCACTTCATTTTTTAGAGTGTTGCATTTATCACATTTTTTGATCAACGTGGAAAGGATTCTTCTCAAGCATGCGAAATAAAATAAAATCATAATTATTTAGAAATATACTGGTTTAGTAACCATTTGTCTTTTGTACATTTCGATTTTTTACAAACATAAAGGGCATTGATATCTCCGAAAATACACGGAATAGAAATATCCAAATAGCTGATATACACTAATTCACTTAAGGTATGCAATATTACATTTCTCCTTATCGAAACATCCGTTAATATTTGTTGATTAATTTTATTGTAAAATAATTGAAAACCAAAATTGTCAAACCACGTGCTTTGTTCATGTTGTTGTTCAATCTTCCCAATTAATCATGTTTACCATCGAAACTATAATACGAACACTTTGAAAGTCAAGGTCTTCTGCAGGTTCATTGACATTTGCTCCAGCAACGATTGCTCACACCGAAAGTTCACATATCAAACCAAATATAACCCCTAACCTGCTAACCCCCAATCTAAAAATAGTCTCCGCATCATTCTTAATCTTTTAGGAACAAAATTTGTCGTGTTATACCCTTCCGCCATGCATTCTCCTACTCTTATCATAATTACGACCAACATGCACTTATCTTCTCTAATATACAACTGTTTCAATCACTTCGCTTTCTTTGTTTAATTTGCTATGTTGAGGAATTCTTCATAGTCTTTAGGTAGACTTCATCTGAATCCGATATCATCATATATATTCTGTGTTGTGAAAGCAGATTAAACGATACTCACGGTTAAGTGAGTGCAAACGAGAAAACGATTGTAGCACATTACTCATTCTGGTGGTTACCGGCCGACAAATGACTTGACAAAGTCAATGATTATTGGGGTTACATCATTCCGGTTTGTTGAAACCTCGTAAACAGATCGCTTGGGCCCTTTCACCGCACATCTCAATCACCTCAACGAGCAATCGCATCGTGAAAATCATCTGAGATGATAATTCGATTGAATATCGAATCGTATTAGTTTCCCTGTATGGTTGCCATCCGGTTTCATATATTCGTTTAATACATACATGTTTTCATGTTTCGTTGGCAAGGCTATACGTGTATACATGCGAATGGTGTTCTTTAAGACTGTATAGTTATAAAGATCACCTGAACCTCTGAGTTAGTTCTTCAGTCAAGGAAAATGCTTACAAATAGCCTATACACAACAACATTCTCCTTCCTAATGCAATTTTTTATAAATTTCTCCTATACGAAAACTTTCGGTCAATAGTTAGTTTAGTTATTTACTTAAGTGATGGAAAAATACTTTTTGTGTATAATACCATGAGGTTCCGCGTATACACGTAGTTGATAATGATAAATGTTTGGTGTGTGTATGCCAAGATGTAGAGCTCCAATGATTGAAAATACATGAAAAAAAAAACACCACACACACGATATGTGATAGTGAAGAGCAAAGAGACGGAAGGGAGATAGAAGAAAAGGGTAGAATGAATTCCACTCTGAAATATCATCTGGTCATTAATTCGCCGCAATTCATCCTGCTATAGTATATCTGCCCTGAACCTCGAACATGTTTTCGCATTCCTTGATATCGATTGATCAAGCAAGGACCTGAATCGATTTAAGTATCGGTTTGAAAAGTTTCCTGAAATTAGGTGCATTTAATCCACAATTTAGCGACATTGGTAATCAAATGATTATGCTTAGAGTAAGAAGGGTGTTACAACCATCAATGTGGTATTTTCTAATGACTAAGCGGCTGAATTCAAGCAAGCTTGCTGGAAAGGCATGAATCGGAACTAGTGAGAACTATATACATGAAGGTACGTGGGCCTACACGAAATTATTATACAGTCTTGAATTCATTTCTATTGATACATTTATTCCTCTACAATTACATTCTGCACTGAATAACATTAACAACTTTTGTCACAGCCATCATCAATAAAATTAGACCCATAAAACTGTCCCTGCCTTACCCAAAATGAAACATTTTGATCGTGGGGTAAAAACGCTCTTTTTTTATTTAAGCACGTTGTTTAAGTCCGTCACTCTCACAACTATTGTTTAAACTTTTTACTGTGTATTTGATGAACAACCAGCAATCAAATAAAAATATTGTATCGAAAAACTAATTTTCAATTTTTCAATAAATTAAAATGGCCATCGTACTTAATACCGAAATCACAAAATATAAATTATCAAGGTAACTCAGATATTATGAAGGACAATATACCAAACCGGAACCTATTAAAGAAACCAATGGCCAATTTGAGGAAGGGTGCGATTTTGCTTCAAAGTGTAAATAGTTTGGATGTCCGACTGTTCAGCAGGCTCATGTCTCGAACCCATGTAAATATTCAATAGGATGAAAGAATTTCAGGATTGATCTAAAATGTCTCCAACAGTGAAAAGCAAAATAGCAACAAAACAGTTTGAAGTCTATTCACAATCATAAACATAAACCCACAATCATTATCATACTGTATGCAAACAAATCACTTGGTATGCTTAATAATTTGCATTAATCTTACCCCGTTCAATACCTCCTCGTAATATGTTATGTAATACATGCATTTAATTTATTCATGGGTTTATCTAAATAGCTTTTGTTCACCAACCTGATCCTTTCTATCAAGAAAATTTGAAGTAGCACCATACTTTATTCTGATGGATGTTAGTAATGATTCCAAGTTACATGTGCGGATATCATTCGTGAGAGTGATCCCCTATGTATAGATAAAACACAGAAAATCCTCCAAAAATTCCAAAAGGTTCACAAAAGGTTCACAAAAGGTTCAAAATATCCGAAGACATAGGAATACTCTTTCATTGTCGGTTTTAATGATGTGAAACTCTGACTAAAGGTTAAAAAATAATAATATAAGTGTACGGTTATCTGTTATGATTTCTTGTAATTCTATATAACAGCCATAAGACAGCAGAAGCTTTTTTAGTGAGTGTGTGTGTGGGAGAGGGTGTGTGTGCATGGGGGTGGGTATAACTCTATCATTCAGGCTCTTGACGACAAGAACGGTCAACCATGGATATGGGATTTGCCTCCTTGAAAAAACTATTTAAAAAAAATCTTCGAACTCGTCATTAATATACAACCCTCATCTAAGTTAGATGTGAACGTGGTAATATCACACAAGAACACTAATTGGGCTTTTCAAAAAACTTCCGTTCGATTGGAAGTCAAGCGTAAGTCTCAAAATCAAGTGTAATAGGGACGATGCAAGAATGTATAATTGAATTTTAACAAATATCAATTACAAATTGGGGTTTATTCAAAGGATTAAAGCTTGATTTGGAATCGAATGTAAAGTTTCTTGCAATTCCTAATTACGTCCCATTTTATCTTATAAAATTGTATTACTAGCATGGTTTTAATTATATGCATCTTTGTTAAAAATATGTTCATACTGGTACTGGCATTTGTTTTCAAACTAACTTGTCCTATTTTCCACACTGCTTCGTTCTATTAGAATATTTGCTCTCTTCGTGTTATCTCTTCTACCTTTCCCAGTCTCTCACTCTCTCTTCTTTCAATGTTTTTTTCACATCTTTATATATACATAGTCTGCCTTTTTCATTTCAACAGTTTTTGCTTCCCACCTAAATGAACTAAATTATTTCCTTTTCTTCTTATAATCGACTTTGACGAATCATTTCATAATGTTCATCACATTTCTGTCCCTTTCCTCCACCTTTCTCTCCATCTTTCTGTCTTTCACCCCATCTCGATCTCCTACATCCATTCTTGACTGACCACTCCCTCCATCTCTCCATTCAAATCCCACCATCCTGTTCATTCTGCCCATCTCTAATCCAACCCCATCAAGTCTCTTTCCCAGGTTCCTGGATGGAGGGCCCGAGGCTCTTTTAATCAAACACAATCCCCTCGGCACTGGGTCGTCTTCTCCATCGATTTATGATGATCACGGAATTAATCGGCGTGCGGATTCGATGTGTTATCTCCTCTCAAATTGATGCACATTTTAATAACTCTGCCACCGAATACCTTCGTCGTCGTTACTCCTCTCCGAGCTCTCTTGGTCTCCCCTCATCAAATTCATTTCTTGGTCATGTTGGCCCAAGCCCGGAGTTTGACGGGCGCGCACTGCCACTGGACTGGTTTGGCCGTGGTGACCGGTCAGTCGTGCAAGCGGGCGAAACAATTAGGCGTCTTTAATAGACATAGATCTTCGAAATAGAGTAAATCGGAAAGACTTCATGCATTAGTCATGACTTAAAGTTGCATTCTGTCAAAGAAGTACAATCTTACTTTTAAAACTATGGGTAAGGTTAGGGAGCGGCACCATGGGAAGTGGGGGCATTGTTTACCACAAGAATAAAACAAGTGTTTACCCACTTGGTAACCCTTACATATCTGACATTTTTGTAGGATATGATTCTTGGCTGAGGTATTTCTAGCCCGTTTTTTTTTTGTTAACCACCCAATTCGAACAAGCTATTGACAAATGGAATTGTAACGACGTAATCTGAAATTCCAAAAGCAAAGCCATAGATCCTTGCTCTGTTACTACGGCTACAAAAATAATAAAAATAAATGTACATCTTCTCAAAGGCGGCAACACGATACATTAAGCCTCAAAGACATATTCATGCGTGATTGTATACTCTTGGTATTATTATTGCAACACATATCATTGGTGTCGCAGAATTCCCAAACTCCAATGTGTATACCATTGGTATAAAGAAATACGTGCAAAATAATCTCCAACAAATTTTAGTAATGATGATAATAAAGCCACATTCACTTTAATGGAAATTCTGCAAATCTTAAATAGGTTTTTCCCTAAATGAGATTTCATGAATTTTGATGTATTTGTCGTATGAAATTTTAAACTTAACGTCATAAACAACCACCTATTAATAATGTGGTGTTATAAAGATATGTTTAACTGAATATAGTGCGTTCCAAAACAGGGAAGCCTGTTTTCACAGATACTGTAGATTAAGAACTGTTCATTAGGCCTATGTTTTTGTCATGAATTTGGCTCTCACATTAAGAATTTAATCTCTTGTTTAATTTGAACCAGAACATTTTGTAAATCGTTCCTGCATGGCAGATTACAAACAATAAATTCGGAGATATATCAGAGACGATTCAATTTACGCCGAAACTTACGTGTGAATCTGAATCCAGTCTAATTTAGAGATTAGCGAAAGAAACTTTACAAAGAATGGCAAAAAGAAATGACATGGTCGTTGACCGTCGCACGGCCGTCGTATCTTTAACCAAATTTGCCCAAATTTTCTGCTTAACTGATTTTGACATCAATATTTCAAAGTCGTCTCGTGCATTTAGATGCGTGAAGTTTTTGTCTCATATCAGGGACTCGTTATACAGAGATTAGCGATTAATCGTTAAAAATGGCCTATCAAGATCATCGTTGCATGCGTATTTTGCTCAGTTGACCGACGAGGAACCAATCAAAATTGTTTTTTCAAATTAGTGATTAATTGCTAACCTTTTTGTTACGGGACCCAGGTATCAAAATAAAGAAGAATTACTGACTTTATGAATATGTACACGAAATATCGTAATTTATTTGCCTACGAAGAGAAATGAACTGGGAGCTCCAGTTTCAATTTTCTTGGGCGCACTTTATACGGTTATAGGATTTTATATCATCAACAGGCATTTTATTCAGACTAAAGAGACGAGATTGAGAAGAGCACTTACCCCCGCCATTTTTGTAGCACATGTAAGGGAACCTCCAGACGTTGGCTAGATCCACACAAAACCCAATGACAGATAGTAAGAAGTCTATCTTCTTGGACCAGGTTTCACGACCGCTTCCATCTCCGCGGCCAGCTACTTCGTTCCCTGAATCCATGGTAACTTCCATGAGTTTTCCTTGGGTTGCTAAAGGGATAAATTACAGAAAACAGTTTTCTTAGTATGCGTTCTACTTTGTGTTTAAAGGGGCATTGTCGAGATTAAAAGAAAACAGAAGCAGACTGGATGGCATAAAAAAAACCATGAATCTGGAGTCGGTTTGTTAGGTTATGAAATGCATATCTGTCGAAAACATCCACTAAGTTTCAAATTGAGTTCAATTAGCTTTAATGTAAGTTTATCAAATCGAAACTGGTTGCACTAAATCGTTGTAATAATTTAGAGAAATTGGTGTAAGTCTGAAAAGAGGGTATGAACATTTTGAGACAGAAAAAACATGATACCGGTGAAGGTGTGAATACGAGCTGAATGACGATTTGGAAATAAATGTTGATTTGCATATTGAAAATGCACATAGCTTGTAAGTCATATGGTCATGATATTGTCTTAAAATTACAAAATTCAGGATTCAGCGTAATATCGTACATACACGTGTATATTTGAAATAGTTTTCTTTGTTGTGTTATGGATTATGATTGATTTACGAAAAGCCTTATGGAAACAACTTCTGGACTGATTAACTTTTCGCCATGATTGTCAGCTATTGGATGTTGAAAGGTTTGCACCTAAACAGGTATTGTTTCAGGGAAGTAATCTGAATCCACGTCATTATCATCATCATCCTCATCATCATCATTTTGCTCAATGACATCACAGTCAACAGAGTACAAGTATCATCACTGTCGTCATCGTCCTCAGTTCAAGTTATTATTCACCACCACGCCTGAAATCGAGGTAGAAGCATGATCAGTATAATAATTATATTGTGTTTAAAAGATATGTAGTTATGGTAGTCGTAGATGTGCCTGGAGAAAGGAAGTTCAAGCAATAACTATGATCTTTAACAACGTCTTGGAGTAAGCACCATAACTCGTTATCGATACAGCAATAATATGTGGGCCTTGGCAAAAGACTATAGAAAAGAAGACAGAGAAAGGAGAAAAGTTATGAACATATTTTTCAAATGAATTAACATAGAAATACAAAAAGGAGAATGGAAAGAAAAAAATAGATAGATAGATAGATGAATGGATGGATGGATAACTTGATTGATAGGTAAAAAGAAAGAAAGAGAAAAAAGAAAGAAAGAAAGACAGACAGAAAGCAAAACAAGAAAAAAAAGGGGGAAAAAGACAGAAAGAAAGAAAAATGAAAAAAATAAATAAAATAGATGACAGAAAGAAAGAAGTAGAAATAGAAATAAACGAATGTCAAGAGAAGGAAAGAAAATAGAAAATGTTAAAGATATATAGAAAAAAAGAATGAATGAATGAACACAAAACGAAAGTCAGAACAGGAAAGCAGTATGGGTAGAAGTACATATACTATCGTTTTAACCGGACGATTAAGATATCATTCATTGGTGGATTTCTGGAATGACAGAAACGAAAGATTTGTCAAACGTAACGATAAATCAGGTTTAATTTCAGACAAATTTAAGAATTCTCCCTGAAGACATTATTAGAGGAAAGTCTCCTCAGTCAACCTCTATACTCGGTAAGCCTACACAACTGATTCTGGATGAGACAAAACAAAAAAGAAAACCGTCTCAGAATCATCCTACTTTTTGCCCTTGGGCGCCATAATTTTGTGGAATCGACAACAAGCACAAATTGAAATCGAGGCAAGTACAGGAGAGGTTATGACCTATATCCATGAAATGTATGGAGCCTCCAGCCGACTGGCCCCCGTAACTCTCGGCTGCCTGCACCTGTTGTGAAGTGGTCTCCCCGAGGAATCCCCTGGTCCGTTTTACATGTTTTGGATATGCATTTTAGATAGAAGTTTTAGTCGAGGTTCGGAGAGGGGAGCAGTTAAAACAAGTTCACCTTATTAAAGAGTGGTATGACTTCATTTTCTTAAATGACACTGCATGAAAAGAATGTCCATGTTGAAATAGGGTGTTATTAAGAAAAAAATCT
Organism: Lytechinus variegatus; assembly: GCF_018143015.1. Classification (NCBI taxonomy): domain Eukaryota; kingdom Metazoa; phylum Echinodermata; class Echinoidea; order Temnopleuroida; family Toxopneustidae; genus Lytechinus; species Lytechinus variegatus. The sequence continues at coordinate 65,423,013 of NC_054741.1, forward strand.
AATCATTTAAGTAAAGCAAATGAAGAAATAAAAATCCGATCCGTTTAGTGATCAATCAAAATTACTTTAAGAACCCCTGTTTAATGATATATAATGAATTGTACTTATTATTGTACTACTTCATGTAGGCCTATTTAGATTTTGGATAACATTTTTGACTGATCTCTGCATAAACGAGAAGAATTTGGTTGTAAATGTGAAGTCTGCAAAATATGTTTAAGTGGTTATAATTAGGGCCAGAATATTTAGGAGCGTGGTAGCGTGCGTGTAAGTGCGCGCACGTGGGGTGTGTGGGTGTTTATGTGAGTGGGGAGTTGATGTGAAGTCTTTTCATTCTAAATGACAAAGTAATGGTAACATACCTCTAGAAAGCAACTCTTTCCATTTGACACTCTTCTTTATTTCGTCCTTCCCATTTATTCTCTTTGTATCTTTCTCACTGCCCCCGTAATACAACCTTGGTTATAGTATGTATATCAAATCAAGCCCTACATATCTACATTCTCAAAGAATGCCCCTGTATTCTTTATGCTAATTATATGGTATAAAATGGGCTGATTCATGAAGTTATAACTGGTAAATATTAAAGAGACGATAATCCAATACCGTAAAATAAACAAACTTAAAAATAATCTCTGGAACTTAATATTATTCTAAGTATACCCCCAAAATCATGTTATTTATATAGAGTAAAATCAAACATATCAAACATACTAAACACCGATTCTTTTTTTATTTATCGAAGTGCATATCAAACAAAGTTATTCTGAAAGTCATTTTAAGATTCGCATAGTTATAAAAAAACACACGATCAGGATTTAATTGGATAAGCCAAAAATTGGCAAACGCTCACGAGGCCTATTTATTCTATGTAAAATGTCTACATGTTCCAAACTATGTTCCGATTGTGTGAACCACTGTCTGTCTCCAGACGAAACATGGAAGGGGGTAATCATTACTGTACTCATGATATGTTGTGGTGGAAAGGGGCGGTTCTTAATATTCAAACCTATTAAAATTTTATTCATGTAAAATTTCAAATGATAAAGTAGCATTTGGTGTAGAAAATCACCAATGCTCTCATTTGCATGAAAGGAACCACTGTGTTGTGGTATTGCTGTTTTATTAATTTAAAAAATGGCATATCTAATCAAGTATTTTCAGCACTCACGTAATCCATCCAAATGCAAATTTGATTTGCATAAACATAGAAAAATCAAACAAGGATGACAGCGGAAAATCATACTATTGGTAAGTCTGTGATCATGTCCATGTAGAATGTTGTATTTGTGTGCAATGTATAAATATCCCCATCCACTAGGGGATTGTCGATATGAATTAAGACAATTGGTGTTTGACTTGGCTTCGATGAGCTCGATGTCGGTCAGATACGTATACTTCGGCTCGTTCTTCGTTGCAGATACTGTTCTTCGAGTGCTGTAGGTGATATCATCATATGGGGAAAGGAGAACTTGAGCGGTTGTATCTTGCACCGGGGTCTTACAAATAAAATGTAGGCTACGATGAAGACAGGTGAGAACATACATACGGTTATTGCACCACACTCACACACCCTGGAAACAGAAACTACGCTAAGGCGCCCGAGGCTGATAAAGGTTCCACACTGAGCAAGGAGAATGAAGCATCACATGCAGTGCGCGCGTAATCTGATACGGTAAACCATCCCTTGTGCAGGGTCGTACATTCTTAACCCGCCCTCGCGGCTACCGTACAATTCTTGTTCCGCCTCTGGTTTCCATCTTCAATCGCCCAAGAGTAACCCAATAACACGCGTCCTCTTGCTGAATTAAGCGACGGTTTCCACTGGGCCAACTTTGTACACACACAACTGATCTGGTTCAATACACTTGGTTTGGTTTCTGAAATGGCGCCTGTAATTACTTCTTTTCTCAGTAAGGATTGTTTATTTTGTCTCTGCGGTTCTGCTTTGTAGCGACGTTTTCGGCAACTAGTTCACATTTAGCCACACGTCGATATGTGCTTTAGTTCTTGAGGGCATGCACACATCGTCTAACTTTCCGAAAGACAAGCCCTTTTGATAGAATAGCCCAATTTCATTAAAATTGCGTATCAAAAGTGACGCATTTACAATGGCAGCTGCAGCCGGGGAATGGAATCTTAGAGGTTCATAATTTTTTTATGTCGATTTCATCAATCATGCTCTATTAGTTAATCGGGGTAATAAATAAATAGAATTCTACGATACAGGCTTCTCCTTCCGATATTCTTCACCCTTATGTTTTCCTCTTCCCTTTTCCCCTTTTTCATCTTTTCCAACTTTCCCCTTACTTCTTGAAAAAAATCATAGCAAACGGTCACTCATGTAACCTGAAGCGCCGCCATTGATCTTAAGAAATCAAAACACTCATCGAGAATGGAAAATTGTGAGAAATGATTATTAAAGGAAAGTGTCTATGGAAAGTTATTTGACAATTTTTGGCTTCGTAATTTCGGGTGATAACTTCGAAAGACGATCTTCATTAGATGTTAAGTTGATTGTGTAATATCTTCCATCGTGCAGTTGTGGAAGCGTGGTGAAGACAGTGACGATGCGACTCTCCTTCTCGTCAGAGGGTCGTGTGTTAGAGTTCCATAATGGCTTAGCGTCATTGGCAATGCTTCAATCTGTACTTTGCAACTCTCAACCAAGGTAGCACTATTTTGATAGTAATAGACGCAGTAGAAGTAGTAGTAGTAGTAGTAGTAGTAGTAGTGGTAGTATAGTAGTAGTAGTAGTAGTAGTAGTAGTAGTAGTAGTAGCAGTAGTCTTAGTAGTCTTAGTAGGAGTGGTAGAAGTAGTAGTAGTAGTATAGTAGTAGTAGTATAGTAGTAGTAGTGGTAGTGGTAGTAGTAGTAGTAGTAGTAGTAGTAGTAGTAGTTGTTGTTGTAGTAGTAGTAGTCCTATAGTAGGAGTAGTAGAAGTAGTAGTAGTAGTAGTAGTAGTATAGTAGAAGTATAAATAAAAACAATACAACGGTTTTTCTTGCAATTTCCATTTTTATCGTTGTAATGCTCAGATGTAAATCAGCGTAATTTTTAGTCTTACTTTAAACTACTTGTTTGACTGACACCACCCAAGCAAAATAAAAAAAATCTATGGTGTTTAATATGATCGTTGGTATTTAACTGCAGATGGAGAGCCCCTTGATATTGACCAAACGTTTTTGATTAATCTATCAGAATATATATCACTACGAAACATGTCGAGGGTAATAAAACCTCTTTGTTTCAAAATCAACCCCTCTGTATTTAAACCAAGTCTGTCGTTATTACGTAATATTAGTTAGCGTCTTGATGCGGCTACGTCTAAACGATGAATCGTTTATTACCAGCGTTAATTAAACGTGCGTGCCTCGTCTTATTTTCAAATCATTATTCATTATTATTGAATGGATGTTAAATTTGACCTAGGTTTGACAATACCACTGTTCAATGCATATCCGGAACCATGTCATGTTCGTTTAGTTGAACAAACGGTTTGAGATATGATTGTTATCTTTTTACTTTCCACGACTTAATGAAAACCAATTGGTGGTATTTCGATATTTAAGGTCAAGTCCAACACAACAGAAAATTGAATTGAATACAAAGAGGAATTAAATCAAGCATAATGCTGAACTATAAGCATATCACATTTTTTGCGGGGGGGGTATTCTTAAACATTCCATAAATTTGAAGGCTTCCTAAATAAGTATATCATTGGTCGCAACACACCAAGATTTAGTGCCTCGCAAGGAAGTTGAGTTGCAACTGAACGCATATCAAAGGATGTTTACTTGATTGTTCACTTTCATCTTAAATTCAACGTAAGCATGGAAAGTTCATTGTAACGCCCCATATACAACTATTGCTTCGTCATTGCTAGGTTCAGCTTATGTTGCCAAGTGCCTAAATTTAAGTATTGAACTTCAGACGATTGATGGGACTAAGGCTGATGCACAGACAATGTAGAGGCGCCGTTCTTGTTCTTCTAAACGCTCGTCTAAACCAAATGATATCACTTACAGACTGTTGATCATGTTGATAGTCTGGGAAAGAGATCGGCCGGCCGGGAGCTGTCGGAAAGCATTTCACAGTAAAAAAATCGTGACTAAAGTTAGACAATTTCATTAAAAAATAGTATGATGCTAAAATGTTGTAATCTACATAACTGAGTGCTTACAAATAAGTATGAAAGATTTTGAGATCTAGAATTCTATGACGATGGGGATTTCCTGAATGAATTTATTTTTTTTTGTTAGAAAAAATAAAAAGCTGATTGGTGATACGTTAATAATGATTGTTATGTCAACAATGATATGGTGGGGTCTACGTTAGTGACTCTATGAACCTCTTATCGTAGTGAAAATAGATAAAAACACACTAAAAGATGGATTTGATATCACCCACACGCACAAGTTTCGTCCTTGCCTCTGCTCAATTTGCAGGAAACTAGCCGAGTATATGCAATGTTACCATGAAAGTAAACTCAAGCTGACTCGGTAGAACTGACAATCATTACCATTCTGCCAATTGTCGATTGTCTCTTGTTTATGCCTTCTACTTTTCTTCCAACGACCGATATTTGTCACCGACCAGCGTTCATTTCCCATCGTTTGATGGGTTTTCATCGATTTAAATATGAATTTGTGTAAGTGATATGGTATAATGTTGATACATGCCTGCTTTTATTTGCGCTGCAAGTTCGCCGGACAGTTGGGTGAACCGGTTCGTCAAGTTTGTAGAATTGACAGCCGGGTAACGCAACACAGCGAGTAAACATAGGACTAATATCACAGAAGATCGATTCGATTTCAAACCTCACACTCAATCAGGGTGCTGGAGATATTAAACAACCTGCGACAGTTCATGCAATTTATGGCTTAACTTTCAAGACTACATCTACTAAACCAACGTGTTATTGGTATTGCGACGGCTGCTGTTGCTGCTTCCATTACTACTACTACTACTACTACTACTTCTACTACTACTACAAGGAGAATACAAATGCTAAACTGATACTCCTACAATTATACCAATCTTGCAGTTATGCTTCTACTGCTAAAATCGTCCATGTTAAAAAGTAAATATTAATGCTATTCCTATACTTCTTCAGCTACAACCAGCTCTTCTTTATATTCTCCTATTTTTGCAGTCCATACTGATCTTTCTATATCGAACATCCGTTTCCCTTCTTTTCATTTTCCCTCATTTTTCTTCTTCTTTTCATAATTATCTTCATCTATTTCTACTACCACTAAGTCTGGGTGATATATTTCAACATGTCTATATATTTTTGGCTCTATGACCCAATATTCATTCTTTCGTTTTCATCTCTCCCTCACACACCGACCCTTGGGGAACACACATGCCCTATGGGATGACTGGGGAAGCAGCATAATGGAATGAGAGCAAAATCTAAAATCATTTGATGAAAGAGAGACAAGAGACACAAACACATCAATGAAACGAAGTATATAGAGGGGAGGGTTAGGGTAAGGGTTAGAACAGAGTGTGTGAGGCAGTGTCTGTCTACGTCTGGGTGTTGATGTAAAACATAAAGGGAAGATGAGCAAGAGTGAGTGATGAAGAAATGTGTGTGTGGGTGAATGGGTGCGAGTGTGGGTTGATTGTTATGTGTGACACACAGAGAAAACAGATGGGTGAGTGTATGTGTGGGTGAGGCATTCTAGAAATAAGCAAATAAGAGGATGGCGTGTGTACATGAGAAAGACCTAGGTTGTTGAGTATGTGGGTGTGTGTGTGTGCGTGTTTATAACGCAATGCAATAACTAGTTACAATGAATTGTGTGTTTCTTTGAGGGTGAGAGTGAAATGGATCCTCCCCAAAAAAGAACCAGTATATGGGTGCGTTAAGGAAGGATCAGAATATGGCTGTTGAGTGTGTGGGTGTGGATGTGCGATGTTTTGTTCATGTTTTGTGTTATTGTTATAACATAATACAACAATTACTAGCGTCTGTATTTCGCGTTTACTTGTGGATGTGAGAGAAAAGGTTCATACGAGAAAAATGGGATGTGAATTCTATAGCAAGGGAACGAGAGTTTATAGTCCGAATGGGTGGGGGTGTGAGCGTTCGTTTGTGAGAATACTAAAAACTCAAGAGAGAAAGTTTGTGTGCCCTCTGAGCGGGTCAAAGAGTAAAGTGATTGTACGAGACAGAAAATCACTGTGTGGGGTGTTTATATTAGAGTTTAAGATCAAGACAACACGGTGATCATAATGTAGGGGTGGGTGTGCGTGTGTATTTATTTGAGAAATGCGTGATATGGAATGCGTGTGGAGTTGTGAGTGCAAGTGGGAGTGATCCTTAGAGAGAAAACATGATGAGGGGATGGTTAGCAGCGAGAGGAAGAAAGCTGGTGGATGTGCGTTTGTCTGTAGAATAGCCCGAAAGGGTGGAACGTGTAATGTGTGGACTGTGTGTGGGGGTGTGTTTGTTTGTGCATTGAATATAATAAAGGAAGAGTTTGGGCGTTGCAAGTGCACACAGATTTTTTTAGAAAGCGCCACAACTAAGATTTGGGGTTGGTGGTGGTGTGGGTGTGAGCATTCCGATACAAGAACACGAATGGATGATGCGTGTGCGCGTAGATGTTAAATTGTGTAAGAGAGCACCACAACGAAGATGAAGAAAATAAGAGTTGGGTGGGAATGTGGGTGCGTGAAGGTGTATGTGGGTGTGTGCGCGTGCGTGTGTGGACGATAGCGGTGGAGACAGAGAGACTCGCAAATGAGAACGAGGGTGTATTCGCTGGGCATCGTAGGTACAGGGCTTGGGGCTATTCAGTGCATTTATCGATTGATAACAAGAGGTAGAGTGCTTACTTGAAACCAGCCTATTCATTACCTTCCACCACCCGTCGCCCGCCATTTTAAGTTTCGCTTTCTTCAGGTCGCAAAAACTTTTCTTTTCCAAAAAAATCTGGAGCAGAGTTAGTCAACGTGACAGAGTTTGCTTGAAATATGAATATCAATTGAATTTCTCTGCTAAACGTTATTGCTAAACGTGTCAGGGCGATTTCGTCAGGAATGACATTCGATTTAATTTGAAATGAATATCATACGCATTTTTTAACTAAAAAAGATTCGAACAATAATATTTCATGATTTTTTTTAATTCTCTCTCCCTTTTCTAGCATTTTTGCCGGGTTTTTATTATTTATTTGTACTTTTGTTTTATGCTATATTTTTGTTTGAACCTTTTAGGGTTCTAATGGGGCTTTTGTGAGTGTTTAAGAGGGTCTCTAATAACTGAAAACCAGCCGTGATTTAAGCACAATCCCTAAGTAAAATATTCTAGTAGGTAGAATCAACCTCCAGTTTGCCGGGTAGAACATTGGATTTACTGTTATATTGCCTAATTTCCTCAAACCACATAGTAAGATATCAAGTATTATGTAACATGGTTTGGAAACCTCAGACACCAATTAAAAGTTCGTACTGCCCGATATTGACTTAAATGAATGATTAAGTTGACTCGAATGAGAGCTTCTGACACCCTTACCACTTGAAGTGACAAATAGTAAGACTTTATGTAAAAATACTCATCAAATTCACTTTACATGTATAGAGAGTATGAATGATGCAACTTGTATTTTTTTTTTTAATTATGTGTTTTATTGGATGATGCAACTTGTATTTCTCTTTGAATGCTAAATTGGAGTTACTAGAACGCGGTATTCTACGGATACGCTCCGTTACATTAATAGTTGGTTTCAATCTCAATCGTATCAGTTGAAATACTTCATTTCATGGAAGCAGAGTATCAATTAACGTTCTGTAAAATCAGAAGGTTTTAATGCGCCTGATAATTTCTGCATCAACCTTACGATTCTTTGCTCTAGTTTGTTAAAAATTATCTAATCATGGATAGCTATATGCCCTTGTAGGAGCTCTGGCCTCTGGTTAAAGACATTCGAACCACTTTAGGAAGTTCGACAACCTTATCATGTTTGTGCATAATTACGAGGACGGTTGAAATTAGCGCCCAAGCCGACGCTCACAGTCTATAGCACATCTTAGTTGCCATGGTAATGTATTTCCTGTCCGAAAAGTTCACTAAGTTTTCCATGGTGTACCATCTCGCCTTGTTCACAAGACCGACACCCTTTGATCTCCACAATGTCATGGGATGCATGAAGGAAGAATGCCGTCGAGTTCCCGCTCTTTAAAGAATCGACATGCCACTTTGTTCTCCAAATCCGAAGTATCCTTGTTCTATCTTGTTCAAAAATTTCTTCTTTGTTAAACATAGATGGTTTTCCACCTATTGAGCATCACCATTTTTGTGAAATTATTATCACGCAATTTCATTGCTTGACTTGTACAATACCTAATTTTCTTCACAATCTTATAAAGTGAAGGCATTAATAAAGCATTTGAGTGTTGCGCTCTGTGATCGGTGAAAAAAGGACACGTTCTGGCATCGATATAGTTCAAAGTTATCTCACGCAGCGTTACGCCCACGAGTAGCATCGGATATAGAATTCGGAACAGTCTAATCTAGTTTTCGTGCATAGCGAGGTGAATGACCGAAGAATCAGAACCTGGGAAATTCACTTTTGATATTGGCGATACTATTAAAAACAAACAAAAGAACCTAGAACTTATTATCTCTAGAATTATTAAATCAGTACCACGTATTAACATCATCACCACCAGCAACACCATCATCCTCGTCATCATCATCGACATTATCTTCTTCATCATCATCGCCGTCGTCGTCGTCAGTGACACTGTCGTCATCATCATTACCACCATCGCCATCATAATGATTTTAATATTGACTTGTTCAATAGGTTCAAAGGTGATGATAGTGTTAACGAATCGCAGTTGCTCCGGTATGTTGGGAGGTGCCTCTTTTTGTCATTCCATTTTTAAGTATTTAACAAATACTTTAATCAGACATTTTCCACCCTCTTAACAAATTCATCCCAAATCGATTGACTATGTTATGTCCAATCGCAAAAACCTGGGTCCGCCCTTGACTATCGCAAATCATTAATATTGATATTTCCATTGGTCTTTTGATTATCATAATGATCGCATTAAACAATTACTAAAATGAAATGATAAAACATACTGACCTAGATCTAAAAATGGATTAAGATTTCAAACGGGAATGAATAGGAAAAAAAGAGGTGATAGTGTGTGGAGATCGTTTATTTCATGGTTGATTTAATAATTAATCTGCAAATACCAATCAAAAACCTATGATGCTTGATTAAAACTTTTGTTTAAAAAAAAATTAAAAATTAAAAAAAAAATCGAAAATATTTTTGAGAAAAAACCCTTTTAATTATATCAAATAAAGTGGTGCATTGGCCTGTAAAAATATCTAAAAGAAGAAAACCTGAGGGATTGATAGGGAAGATAGTGGGACATAGAATGGGACATTTTCTTTTTTTTGTTAACAAAACAATAATCATGATATAAATTAACATAAACGGCCATGATATAAGATATCGAATAAAAATTAGGAAAAGGGCTGGAAAATATTTGCTTTGATTTTAAAGAGTAGGATTACTGCACCCAGCAATGGGTTTGGGATGACAGCTACTTCATGGGATTTTTTTCTATCAAATAGAAGAAATATATGAAATATGATGAAATACCCAATTTGGAGATGTCAATAAAAGGAATGTAGCAAGTGTCGTCTGTGACTCGTTATAGGTGCTAACAGATCCATGGACAGGGGGCTCAAGAAAACCAAGAGATAAAAACTGAGCCGAAGAGGAAAGGCCGAAATAAGGGCACCGAACTTACCCCCCACCGGATTCATATTAAAGGCATAAACCTTATCCTGCTTCGGACCTCCGGGTGCCACAGCGTTATCCATATTGGTACGAATCAGGACACACAATCACCTACATGCACTGCATAAAAGAGAGAGAGAGAGGGGAAAGAAGAAATGAATGTATACGATATCACATTACAAAGGTGGGAATACCTAAATATTGATGCTTTCCGGCAAAATGCCGTTGCGCGGTTGCCTTGACAACTGCTTAGTGTCTGCAAAGATTCTGGAGTAAGAGGTTGGCTGGGGGTAATGATCAAGAATCCAGCCTTTTACTCCAAAATAATAGTACAAGGCATTTTTACAGTTATAGTTGACAGACCGACTCAAGTATAACTTAACTACAAAGGACTAGACAAGATATGGTAAGGTAGTAAGTATTACCTTTTGTATGTAAAAAAAAAACGTTGATAGAATTGACAAGGACTCGATTGGTGACATTGAAACACAATTCAATACAGGAAGGAAACGAAGCTTGGAAGTTTGAAAAAATAAAATAATCAATGGTGGACTAATTGTATTCAAAGCATGTAATACACTTTCATAACGACCAAACTTAGAAGCGTTGAGAAGATGCTATTCAATCAAGCTTTGAATATCAGTGGTGATATTATTATTCCGATGCTGATGATGCGAAATCGAATATATCGATCGACCTTAAGTTTTTAATTGATCATAATTGAACAGCACTCAAACACTTGTTTTGATAAGAACTGAATACACATTTAGAAAAAGATAATACTGGAATCACTTATCTTGTTCATATAATATTTGTATGTACATAATACCAACAAAAGCCTATTCAGAGGTAATTTATACTCAATTAACCTGTATGGTTTAGAAATACATAGTAACATAAGGCAGTGTCTATATGTTTCTGTAGGCCAACAGTGTTGTCCTACCCATCCATCTACAGTACATGTGTTTATGCATTCCTGTAATTATTGGGGGGACACAGTACTTCTGTAAAGAGGTAACAATCATACTTTTTCACAAGATGTTTGGTAAGACCCACCACGCGTTTGGACCTTCCATTTGCAAGGCGAATACTTGGACCATTCGGTACATCAAACTGTATTGGAATATAATTATTTCTAACAGGATTCGTTTCGAAGACTTTTTCATGGGCAATGATGAATTCGAGTTCCATAATACATGCAGATTCAGATTCACTTTGAATTATTTACAGATTTACAGTCTTATCTGTTAGATAGATTAGTTGAAGCCGTATCTGATCAGTGTTAACTGCAATAACGAAGAGATAGAAGTGAAATCTGGTCCAATAATTTATGATATCATATTTTGATCATTCTTTTTTTTACTTTTCCTTGACCTAACTCCCCCTAACTCCTTATGTATATTCAATTTAAGATGAAGCATATATTGTAATGACGATCATATTTGTCATCCAATCAAAGACCATATGCATGTTTGGTTTACCAAGAATCTTAGTCTAGAACAGTATGAAGTCCGTGATCCTTGCCCGATTCAAGCTGTTTGGAAACTGCTAGAACTTTTTCTTCGACTGGTCTGCCCAAGTTTCGTCTTCTTGGTGTTCGCAAATGCACAAGGAGGTGTAAATCTCCCTGGTATATCAATTATATCGACGAGGGATAATTCTTGAGAGAAACCACACAACTGCATGGCATCACCGGGAATTTGACGAAAATAGAGCAAATCCATAGTTGGAATATCAGGTGCCCAACCGATGTAGAATAAAGCGCAGGTTCTTTATCTATGCCTGTAAACCCTAAGCGATGTGTGAAGGATAGTATAAATGCATAAATTATACTATGTTACGACATTCGGTCTCCATCACCCCGATCATTCCGATCTAATGAACAACTAAAGTATACATTTGATAAAGAACAATTTCCAAATCAACAATTATAATTTACCTCAGTAACCATGGAAACAATATTTTTTGTCCGGTATGAAGAAGGCATATCGTAAGAATGAAATAGTAGTAAAAATTCAAACCGTCTCAGTTCAATCTTCCATTCCAAAAAGGAATGAACTGGTAAATTGGTCAACATCACTGATCAATATTCCTTTTTTCCATTGATATCGTTTATTCTATAAAGCATTCTGTTCATAAAGCAAATATTATAAAGCCTGTGAATCAAATCAGAAATCCATTAATGAAAATAGACTACTCACATTTTCACCATGCACTCACGTTTAAAAAATATTTACTATAATTAGAAGTGTCCTTCTCACAATGCTCCGAATTTTAATAGATATGCAAATAATTTTGTTTTCTGTTGAGTGTAGTTCTTAAGAAACAACAATGACTCTTTCTAAATGATCTCTTTTTTAACGCGAAATGTTGCTTTTCGTTGAATTTGAGTTATTAAAACATCTCCCTTTATACGGTTCCAATGATTCAAGCTAATATATTGATATGAAATTGTTTGAAATTACCAATGAAGTAACAACAACTTTTGGCTCACTATAACTTCATTGAAAGTACTTTGAACTTATATTTTGGAAGGGCAAGGTAAGGTCCCCGGTTATGGACTGCACGTCACAATGAACTTAAAAGGATATAATATGAGTGTACTCTCCAAGGTATATCATATTTGGTGGCATTACAACGTTGTGTTTATTTTCCGATCATATCGCCAGTGTTTAAAATCGATAAATATCCCTTTTCTTTTACTAATAAAGACATTATTTGCATCAGTTTACATACCAGTCTGATGAAAATCTGTGTAAAAATGGTCAGAAATTGGCGAAATTCGCAATCTGAATAATTGAGACGAAGCGAGCTCCTTTGCAGATTGACAAATCTCTACGTACAGAATCCAAGTGAAGAGTTCAGTTTGAGTTTAAACCATTCCAAAATCCAAGGCATTGACGACCGAGAAAGGCAATCAGGACCCTTTTCTCAACTTTCCTTCGGTCCACAAAAGAAAGGAGATAAAGAAAGGAGAGAGACAGCCAAGAAGGTAGCTCTTCCGCTAGGATCGTCTTAACCACCATCTGATTTCAAGCGCGCCACACGCAACAGGTCACTCCTTTCCAAATAAGAATTAACTTTCTTGCATGGCTCATGAGAGCATGCGCAAAGCATCTCTCTCCATCTTCCCTATCTATCTCTCCCCCTCACGCAACACGACAACTCTTTCTTCCCTTCTCTCTCCCTCTCTATACATTGCTGGAACATTTCATGTTGCTTAATTATTTACATCATATATTAATTGATAAAAACATAGTCAATAAATATCAAGAGGATTTTTTTTTCAAAATAAGGAAGTTGTATTTCCAGAACAATTTCATTAAGACCTCGTCAGCTGAATTTATCATCAAGATGAACTTTTTGGTTATGGCTATATCAAAAGTGGGAAATGCTAGGTTGTTTGATATACCCCCTCCCTCTCTCTCTCTCTCTTCCGTATGTGTGTTCCATCTTGTTACGCATCAGTTTATCAGGTCCTAGCCAATAATATTTGCAGCCTACCGTGGCTTGCAGGTTTCTGTTTTAATTAAACCTTCCCACACCCAATACGAGCCCAAACTTGTGAACCTCTTTTTTCGTTCTTATGCGAACACGCTGGAAATATTGTTATTGATTTTCTTTCTATAGTCCCAGGCCCGTATGTTGACTAATCCCGATTTACTGGGCATAGAGGAAAAGAGAGGAGAAGATGACCAAAAAGTAAAAAGAGAAGGATAAAAGAATCCTTCCACCACCCATGGGAAAATTAAAAAAAAACTGCAGTGGGCTTAGCTCTGGGCGTAAAATGCTTTTTAGATGAAGTCATGTCTTGGCTATGAAATAAGAAATAAGGGATAGCAACGTTTGAATTCCATACGTAAGATCCCACGGACGCCATAATGTAAATATAATTTCTTCTTACTGAAAAACGCCATGTTTCTTTAAACGTTGAATGCCATTATGACGTATGAAATCACAAATTTGAAAGTATGAATGAGTTATCAATTAATCATTATCATTATTCACATCTCTTAATTATATCACTTTCCTTTTGTGAAATAAGTTGTTAACGGCTGACATTGTTTCCATTCTGTACATAGCTCTTCTAAGAGGGCTTAATTGATTTTGAATTGAGTAACAACTGTTTAACTCTTCTTGCATGATATAAGCTATACTACCATATTATTAGATACAGATCCCCCCGCGACGTCCTTTATTTCTCTCTTTTTTCTGATATAATTTCTTGTTTTCCATCAAATATAATTCTTAAATTTTGATTTTATGGAAAATCCATACTTTTTGGGGGGTTTCTTTTTTACAATATCATTATCGATGATTGCTTTTAGGTTTTTCGTTCTGGGCCCTGTTGCAGAAAAGTTACTATTATGGTAACTTTGCCATCCAACGGTAATTACCATGGTAACGTTGATCACCAACCAATCAATATCTAGGATTCCAGACAAGTTACCATTGGATGGCAAAGTTACCACAATGGTATCTTTTATCCAACGGGGTCCAGGATCACTGGCTTGTTATTGATGTTATTGCTTATTATTTTGTATGTTTATTGTTATTGACTTTGTACGTTATTTCATATTACTTGTATACATTTGATTGTGATATATATTACTGATCATTGATTAATATTTTATTGATTATTGATTGTATGTTATTCATCATTAGCTGATTGTAATTCATTGGTGTTTTGTATGTTATTGATCGTTGAATTGCAGCTTGTAACTGATTTGCCATTTTCATCTTTAGTGATTTCCTTAGATGGTATCGCCGTTAATCGACTTGTAGGTTTATCGTTGGTAATCATTTACTTGCGTGTTACTGACAACTAAATGTATGTTTTTCATCATTATTCATACGTTAAAAATTGAAAAAGAGTATAGATTTAAATATGGATAGAAACTTAACATACTACTTCAATAAAACATAGTAAATACACCTGAATAGATGATGCTTAAAAAAATCTTTTGAAAACTATTTTGAAGAGGCTGATGTATTTCTTTTTCCCAAATTACAAATACGCTAAATAAAGTGTCCAAGATTTATGAAATCCGTCATAATTATTGTAGCTAGAAATATTCGTAATTGCCCACTCTCTTACGATTTCTAAAACTCCCCATTGAGCCAAAACGTTTATCAAATATGTTAAACAGATAAAGCCATATCTCGGTATAACTTGAAACTGTATTGTATTGAAAGCGTCAGCAAAGGTTCAATTTAGCAAATGTAATCGCCATATTACAAGAAATAAACGAGAATCGAGAAAGGGATTATACATCAAGTATTGATAAACTACGTCAGGCTCTGTTACATTAAGAGCCAAATAATGATGGAGGTAGGCATGGAAATATACCTTATATCAAAATCAAAGAAACTGACTGAGCGGGTAATGACGTAACAATTATATCCAAAGTAGGTATGACCCTTTGCTTTGAAGATTCGATCAGCTTCATAAATCCAACATCTTTGGTGTTGTCGAGTGATTACTTCACAGCCAAGCCGAGAAGTGTATGTTGTAGAAGGTTTGAAAGATGCAGAGATAGAGAGAGAGAGAGAGAGAGAGAGAGATAGAGAAGAGAGGGGGGAGAAGAGTATCGTCTGAATTTCAATCAAGCTCAAACTAGCAGGAAATTAGGATTGTGCGCCGTCCCTATTAACCTTTGCTTTGTGTATGCTCATAATGAGTAATAATACGAGGTGTGCAAATTAATTTGCCTCCATTTGCGCACAAGAGTCCTCCATATTGTCCCGTTGGTTTTAATAATCAAATACCTTCACCGAATATTTGTCTACCTTTATGGTTGATGTTTTGTGGCATGCACAGGTTTTAATTTAGAAACTGTTTCACCCGCCATCGAACTTCTATACATTATACGACCATATGCACATTTTGATTACCGAGATAAGAAATAGTCTATAAACTTAAAGGGGTTTGATTTGAAGATCATGGAGGCTTTGTTCTGATGTTTATTAAATACTATCAATAAGCAATGTTTTAAGCGAGACAAAATTCCATTGATTTTTACGATTGTAAATTCATATTGCAAAAATTCTTATATTTATTCAATGAGGAGAAGGTGGAAGACTTCTACGTCATATATGTCTTTTTTTAATGAATATATCATCAGAGAAATATGTTGGTCAGATCAACTATTGGCCCTATGATCATCTGGGTTTTTGTTGGTAAAACAAAACTCCCATTTAATATTCGACATCTATTAATTTATTAATTCATACGAGTAGAAATGATTGGGTTTATAATATTTACATGAAACGATTTGATCTTTTAGTGACAAGCATGTTTTCTGTTGAAGAAAAACGGTTAAGCATGTCAAATCATTAGTTGCATTCGTTAGAATAACATTCCAAATAAAAAAAAAACGAGGGAGCAACAGGTCTGATCTGAAATCCTTATTTCATAAAACCATTCAGTGGGTCTAATAACTATTGTACTTTAAGTCTTGTTTGACCATGGTACATAATATGCTATAATTTTAGATGTGAACGAAAGGCCATAATGAGCCAATCAATCAGACAACAAAATTTGTTATCCAACCAGAATTTGTGTAAATTGTGGTTATGATATTAGTACTAATACACTCTAAAAAAGTGAACCGCTAATTTAGCAATTAATGTCCTTGTTTAGTGAAAGCACTTTGAGTGCTGATTATTCATTCAAATTTGAACTAGAAAATCAGCACTTAAAGTGCAGATACTATACAAGGACATTAAGTGCTAAATTAGCACTTCATTTTTAGAGTTTAATAAGGGAAAGAAAAACGTTGGCAGACGTTGACAGCCAATAATATATCTCATTGATATAATCTAGGATGAATGCTGGAAATTGTTCAATATGCAAAACTAGCAATGGCCCGAGAAGTTGGCCCTGTGGTACTCCACGTTTTTCTTCTTACGGTAACAAACTGCTCCCGACTTCATCTGTAAACGTTTACTTGATTGAATGTACATGATTTAATCAATAGTCTATTTGCTCTGTAAACATTACATATTTTGTTTTCTTTCAGCTTAAATAGATACGAATATGAATCTGGATTTACACTGATTTAAATCTACATGTTGCCCTCTCTCTTTCCATCTCCACCTCAACCAACATGTTCTATCTATTCGTTTCTCTTTCTTTATGTTTCCATTTGGCATTAGCGTTGTATTGCTAGAACGACCCAGGGTATTTTCAGAAAGCTGCAATTAATACGCAGCAACAAAGAGGGGGGAAAAGTGAACAAACAGGTAAGCCCGAGGGTAGGCTATCGATTCACTTTTGGGATCGATCGCGTTCATGTCTAAGCGAAATGAATTTCCATGTGTTGCGATATCATTGATAATCTAACGCAAGATGACAGTTCTTCTATGACGTGAGATAATCGTGATGGTTACCATAAAAAGGTTGAGTGCTATCTGTGAGAGAAAACAGAATATTTTACAGAAAGAAATAACGAAATCATTTTGTAAATTGTTACAACAGGAAAGATTTTCTACAAAAACAGTTTTACAGAACAGGTCTGTTTAAAAGGAGGAAACAGTTTTATTACAATAAATTTGCAAGGTTACATACACCAAATATTAATTTTCTGTTATTTACACAAAATAATGCACGTAAGATTACACAGTGCAGTAAGATTACAGGTGTTCTTCAGACTCTGCTGCAGGAATTTTTTTTAAAGCAGAAATTTTCTAACAGTGTACCTTTTTTTCCGAAATGAACATGCGCGTTTGATGGACGGGAAAAAAGCCTGTTTCATGGGGAAACCTTTGAACGCAACATTGCACAAATTTTACACCTCAAACAGTTTTATTTCTTTCCTTACTAAGATTCATATTACTTTTCCTAGCTAATCTACTATATAGAGTCCCATTTTATTCAACTTATTGGGCTGCTTAATTTTTGTTTAACCAGCAGTTGATAACATCTTGGGAAGCGCCAGTGTATTTCGATGGATAGACAGACGACCTACGGCGACCTTTTTTTACGTAATATAGAGTGTTTCTTACGTTTTTATTTCTACCTGTTTTTCATTTCAGGGGTAGTCCCTTATCTTGTAGCACCACTCCAATCGCATGATCATGTGTAAACAAACCTAATATTTTCTTCCTGAATATTTTTGTTTTCAGAGCCAAGCTGTTACTTGGTTCTAGACCAACACACGTACAATGACGTCATCTTACACGGTGTCATTGATTACGTAAAGCTATAGAATGACGTTTACTGCATTGACATAATCCAATCAACTTGTGATAGTATAGGGTTTGATACTTAAGTAAATGGACGTTTGATTGGTAGTTTAACTTGCGTGTTGCATTCATTTTAATATGTAGGCGTAACGTTATTCTGCACGTCTTCATATGTACGAAACTTTTAATGTTTATCATGATTATCATGTCAACACAAAAATGATGATAACACTAAATCATTATCATCATTATTCCATTTCATTCTTATCATTATTACTGTAGTTGCTACCCCTAACATTATCATCAACATAATCATCTTCATTTACAACATTATAATCACTAATCATAAACATTGCTTGCATGATAATTTCCGCATTGTTTTCAGCACGTAGTTTATTTTCAGTAATAATGATTATGATAATATCCGTAACAATGGAAAAAAATTGATATGAGTAGAAAATAAACTATACGTGAAAATGATAATTACCAGCAGCATCATCACACTCTTAAAAAAAGGTTTACCCAATATTGGGTAAAATGGTAATATGCGTGTTGGTTGGGTAAAAAGAAACCTAATATTTTTGTAAATTTTACGCAATTTTGCGATGAAATAGTCTAAAATGAGTTTTTACGGAAAAATACCCAGCACGCATGCATGTTCCCTTTCTACACAATATTGGGTAAAATTTTACTCAGTGTTTTTAAAGCGCATTATCCCCACATCACCATAATCATGATCATCTTCAACATATTCTCACCACAATAATCATAATCATCGGCATTACTTTACAACTTCATTTTGCCTTCTTTCATTCGTTTTCCTTTCTCTGATTTCTCGAGCTACTGTTCAAAAGGTACACTGTCCGAATGATGACGTCACGTCAAACCAGGAGGCATCACATTGGCGTCACGGTCAATTTGTTGAGAGCGGGAAAGCTATGAATACGGGATTACGTCTTCTTAGTACTTACTCGGGTGTAATGCACTTACCTACTACTCATTTGGACTAGTATACCAGGAGAAATGTATTATTACGCGTTTAGGTGTTTTTACCCCCCTTGTTGATGATCACGGTCAGTACATTATTACTAGAAAATAGGGGAAGCAGTATTTTATTTCGAAACAGAATTTCTTGTGTATAAGAGTGTGTGTGTTTGTGTGTGCATGTCTACTCTTTAATTCTTTAAAGTATTTTCGGTTTTAATACTATATTTAGAGCGATAAATTGAATGGATTCTTTTTAACAACCATGACAACAAACCAGTCATCTGTTTGTATCATGAAAATTCATCCCAACGCACGAAAAAAAATGTGTATACCTCCAATATTCGCTTCACTGCAGCCTTAATCAATGACAGGACCAGATTCATAAAGGCTGTTTTGGATAATCCGAAATGTTCAGGTCAATTATTATTATTTTCATATACTTTCTAAAAAGTTTTACCCAATATTGGGTAAAATGAGAACATGCATGTTGGTTGGGTAAAAAGATTTGTAAATCTTACGCAATGTTGTGTTGAAATAGCCCGATATGGCATGTATGGGGTAAAAAATACCCAGAAAACATGCATGTTCCTTTTCTACCCAATATTGGACAAATTTTACTCAGTGTATTTAAAGTGTCCGCATGGCGCCACCTGCTTGACTAGTTTATGTTTTAAACTGTCAAGCATAAATTATTGATTTATATCATCAGATCATATCATTCACTTTAAAATCATCATTGTTTCCAAGTTTCCCCGAACTCCCTGCATGACTACACCTCAACATCTCACTCACAGGAGAAAGAAGACATTGCCCCAGTACATCAATAACACAAGACAGTGTATGTGCAATTGACTTTCATCTCAGATTGCCCGTGTATTAACTGACGTGTGTAGATAGGCGCCCCAGGGGGATCTTCGCGCCAAAATTAATATCCTCCATTGTTGCTAGTCAGTCAGGGAGCAAGGTAGACAAGAAAATCACGCAAGCCAGGGGATCGAATATCAACCCCGAACTCAACAAGGTCTCCGTGTATTCCACCAACTCGTACTCTTGTCTTTTTTTTTTCATTTTAATATATTTGAGAGATGTTATCGGTGTATGGCTAAAATTCACACTTGGAAATTCGTCATTTAAATAAACTTGACCTGAATATTAGTTAGTCAACTTTCAAATAGGTAAAGAGTAATTATTTTGTTCAAAAGAAGAGTAGTTTTTACACATGATGCTTAGGTCCTGAACTATAAAGGTTTATCCATAATGATTATATAAACAAATAAATTGAAAATATTACCACTTTTGATATGTTCATTAGATACCCAGTCCTTAGAATATACATAAATGTTATCAACATTTATAAACTAAAATGTTGATGTGTGAATCTAGTAATGGGAGAAAAACATATTTGGCGCCACATAAAATAGGAAGCAAAGAAAAAATGATTTGTCTTTTTGTCAACCTATTCCCATTAAAATAATATATTATACATGAGTTCCTATAGATCCACTTTTGCATCGCCAATATTACTAATTATTATTAATCATATAATATATCCAGTTTATTAAGCGATCTTTGTGATGACTAATAGGTCAAAAGGGTAATAATTTCACAAAGAGGCACCTCGTGCAGCACCTCAAAATATATCAGTAATATTTAGGAATGACGGTTCCCTCCAATGACACTTTCGCCACCCTCTCAGGGCCCAGATCAAAACGAAATGTCGGTCTTGATGAGCATGCATTTCAATTTTGTTGTTATCGATAAAAAGCTAAATTACATCTTATCTCGTGGTGTGCCCTAAATATTCAATATGTTAAAACTCCTAAAATGTTTCTTTATAATTATAATTCGGTTGAATTATTTATTGATTTTAATCACACCGATCAATTCACTTGAGATATTCATATTATTTTGTTTCACGTCTGTGTTGAATTTGTATCTATTACTTTTATCAGCTTCGTATTAAGTAGTAGTTGAATTCGCGCTGCTATGTTGTACATATACCTCTGTCATTCTGGGATTCTGGCATTTTATCTCCTGTCTGAATTCTCATTCTTAAAAATTTAGTTGCGAAATCAACCGAGCTTTTCCCGAAACCTTTACACCTTGCAAATAGCCTGTTTGCTCAGGTGAGGCAAACGCAACTCTCGTCCTCAAAAACAAAGATTTACTTTTAATAAATGAAATATACAAGGGTCATGGAGACATCTGTCATATTCTTATATTCTTAAGTAATTGAATTAATACAATGAGGCCTTATATCCAAGGCACGTAACACATAACTTAGCAATCATCGTAAAACATTTTTTAAAATTGATTGCATTGACTAGAGTGTACAATCAATCATGAAAATCAAGCGTACGATAATCGCTAACCTTTGTGTTACGGGACCAAGGATATATCTCCATAAATTATGTATTACTCTATTAGGTTTGTAATATTCTCAAGGTGCAGCTGTGGATCCTGAGACCAAAGTTTGGGGCGCGTGCCCTCATCATTTTGCCCCTAATTGACAATTTGCCCCCTTTTTTTAAAGAAAAGCCTGCTCTTTCTGCTTACATTTTGCTTCCGAGGCTTATTTCGAAAAACGGTTACGACCTTGGGGCCGAGTGAGAATAATCCCCTATACATGCTATATCTTTTGTTGTTTTTCCGCTTATCATATTAAAAAAGGGAATTTCCGTCATTTCTAAGAGGGGTACTTGTCCCGGAGCAGCCCCGGACAAAGTATTATTCTACAATAGAAGATAGGATGCGTCACTATCGATTTGAAAGGAGTTCTGATCTCTCGAGTCTACTTTTAACTTTGTAGTATATCCCAAAGATTTAACGTGATTCTAACGTTAAAGGTGGTTCATATCCGATGGTGTCGAGGGTATCCCAGACAGACATCGTGGTTTCAAAACACGGGTAATCGTCGCAAATGTCAATTCATGAATTAACCTGTAATGTTACACACATCTGCCACTGTTTCCTATAGCACTTTGTCGGAGTCAAATCCAGAAAGTGCTTCAGAGACAGCGATTTTGTTGAATTTTATTTGAAATTTGCGGGATGGTTCTTGTGATGGGCCTAATTATGAAGAAATGTGCGCGTGACTAGTTTCTGATGTGTTTATCATTTTTTCCTCGCTATTGATAAGAAATGGGAATGATTCTATAACTTTTACGATCACCAATGAATGCGGTTATATGCTTCTATTCATTAAATCACTCCCTGATAATAAATCGTAACGTTTAAAAAAAAAGTTACAACAAATTCGTTTTATCTTCCGAGGCCTAAGCTTTATTGCTGTCCACTGGGTACAACCACACACACACATGACATGATCGACCATATTTATATATTATCTAAAGGGGAACTCCCAGCTGAAAAATAATTATATCTAAATATACAGAGTAAAATGCACCGAGCAAATTGCTGAAAATTTCATCAAAATTTGAAAACAAATTCATTGAATTTTGAATCATGGTACATTCCAATCGTATTATTTTCAGCCTGGAGTACCCCTTCAAGAAAAAAAAGTTGACCGAATAAATTCAAGGAAAATAAATTTTGGATAGTGCCATCTTCATCCACGAACAAGTGCGATTTTTGTTACCAGTGTTGCAACAACGTATGGCAAATCACGGAGAAGTGCAGATTGAACAGTTTGTTACGTCATGAGGCAAGCATCAATACCATTGTCTTTAAACCGTTTAAAAAAAAAGTTATCACATTTAAGAGGAGGCTCTTCCCGTCGGATAATTTTCGAGATTTACATTTTAGTGTCAAATCGGTATTATAAAGATAAATCCTTCCCCTCTTTGTTCCTTTTTTTTTGGAGGGGGGGGGGGCCATTACCAACAAATCCGGACCACCTTTACGCCTGCATGTAATCTAATCAATCTGGAAAGCTACTTATCTTAACTCATGTGAAATCAACCCCTACAACGCCCCTAACTGTCACTAGTGTTGCTAGGTCTGTCTGGCTTATGTCAAAGTACTTTCTAACGTTTATCGGGGAACCCTTGAGCCAATTTTAAATGAAATGAAGAAAAAGAGGAAATATATAATTTTCTTAGGTAGGATGTGAATGAGATTCGCTTTCCATTCATGCCCCCACATACAAACACATGGTTGTTCAGTTCGGCAATGCGCATTCACCCATGCTATATAACATCAATTCCAACATGTCCAACACCGAATTCTACAATGGTAAGTTGCATGCTTCTTTGATACAATCTACTGAAATGCAGTAAAGTGATTGGTTAAGAGTACATGATTGCAGGATGTTTTCTCAGTAAGATTTTTTTAATGAAATGTGCACCAGATTGACGCTCAAATTGTGCTTCTGAGCTCCGAAAAATTACAGATTCTTAAAATGAAATTTATAGATATTGGGTAAAAAAAAATAATGGGGAGATAAAGTCTATCGATAAATTCTATCAATCTATCAATGTTAGATAAAATAGCACTATGATTCTAAAAGAAGAGAAATTTATTATATTTAATATAATATATAAATGCCTGGTCCCACTGGCGTACGTACACTAAACGTATTCATAACGGATACAGCGGACAAGCGAAATTTCGGGGTGTGTCCATCCGTTTTCATCCGCTCCAGACAACGGATAAAATATGATATAGAGCGTATGAAACACGTTTACAAAGAGTACACAACGGATACATAACGTTTTCCAACGGATGACAAGATTCTCTTCCGTTTCACATCCTCTCTGCATCCGTAAGTGTAGTAGGACCAAGCCTTAAGGATAAGGGGTTATTTCAATTCGACAGGGGCGGTGCTAGGATAGTTTGGTGAAGGGGGGGGGCAAGACGACATAAAAGTGTAGTCATATTTCTCCATTAATATAAAGGGCTATTATAAATTTGCAAGGCTCAGGCCTTTCGTTCTATACTTTTATATCTTAGTCCCTATTTCTTCCAATTATCTTCTTTCTTTCCTCCTCTGTTTACCTTACTTGAAAACTTAAAGTAGCGTTCCTGCCCCCTTTCTCGGCTTCCGCGAATAAACGAACAGAATTATGATGGCAGTTTTCGTTGAATCTCTATGACTACGTCAACCTACGATATTGTCACGAATAGTCTCCAACAATGTGATGATTAAACTCTTTTCAAAGAAAAGAGGACCAATTCCAGCGAGAACAGATTTTAATTATACATCGGAAGTTATCGTAGAAAGGAGAACACCATCCTCAACGAACTATCGATTTTATCTACAAAGCAGTTCTGGGATATTGAAAGCTGATGTCACTGTTTCTTACGAACTGATTCATATTTGATTATAGTCCTATAATCAATAATTTTCTGTTTGTTTTTTTCAAACATGCAAGAGATGGCGGTAAAAGTAAAATCCCCTCTGTACGTCCAAGTGGTGAAATTCAAGTACAGTCGTTCACGTTCACAGAGGAAAGGGTACACAGTGCTATCGCCACTCCATGATCTTTCAAGTCGAGAATCTCGAGAAACGTCGATGTACTTTCCAAAATGAAAAACATCATTCCACCTACTACCTTTTTCACATTGTAGGCCTACAATTCATTAATGTTACCTTATATATCGTATTGCAATATAGTTTGTGCAACCTGCACAAAAACTAAATTTAATACAATATATTCATTACAGGAAAAAAAGACATTCGAATTTGTACTGATTCGCAATATTTATCACACACGAACCCATTATTCCATAAAATAGAGACTAACATTATGTGACATAAATTCACTTTTAAGTTTATTGCTGGTGTTCAAGTACGTCATGCTTCCTCCTTCATTCCAAAAAGTTTATACAATGAACACATCTATTCATTCTTACCCTACACGTAGCTCCTCAAAATTTCATTTAATCAACCCCAAATTGCCTATTGCACAGAGATCCATAAGACACCACGGTCCCGATTTATGGAACTCTCTACCATAGCCTATAAAAAGATACTCATCTCTTTACTCATCTAAGGCAAACGTCATATGTGGAAGCGCCGTGGTGTAGCGGTTCTGACTCTCGCCTTGTGGTCAGAGGGTCGTGTGTTCGAATCCCACCTTGGCCTAGCATCTTTTGGCAAGACGTCAATACACAATTTGTAATTCTCCACCCAGGTGTTAAATGGGTACCCGGTAGGAAGTGAAAGCCTAATTATGAAGTATGCCTAGCAATTTAGTCTTTGACCTCTCGTAGGAATGCTCCCCAGGGAGTGAAGAAGGTGCATACATTGTATGCGGGCATGCAAGGATCCGATGACCGGGGTAATAATATATTTGTAAAGCGCTTAGAGACGTCGCGACGTTCCGATGTGTTAAGCGCTATATAAATGCAGACATTATTATTATTATTAATCCATGTTATTATCAGATTATTTGAAGTAAGTTTTCTGTGTCAGTATTTCAGTCCATTTCAGTTAATCATCAAATCACTCTTCCTTTGATTTAATCATCACCAAATACTCTTCCATGACCATCATCGCAATCTCCATGGCCTTCATCTTTACCACTGTCACCATCATCCTCGTCCTCACCATCTCCATCTTCATCACTAAAATTATGAACAAATCTTACCATTCTGCTTTACAAATGATTTAATTGATTTAATGAGTTTTAATCCGGGGTTGTCACTTTTTTTTTCAAGCAATCTGCTTATAATGACAATCCTTCTTCTGCAAACTGTAAATGTTAAGATTATTTGGTACTAGATCATATTTGTTCAGAATGTTTTTTTTTATTTAGTCAACTTTTTTCTTTATGATTCATGCCAAAAAGCAATAACCAATATATTAAGTTTGTTATGTAATGAAAAATGTATTATACACGAATGTTATGAATGCAGAAGATTACAATAAATCAAATCAGATCAAGTAGTCAGGGAGTGAAATACATCATCTTTGGGTCGTCTCCGCCCCCCCCCCCCCATTGAACCACCCTAGGTGTTTGTAGGTGTGCCACGTGTTCTGTTTTGTTTTTATTTTCATAGAAGTACAAAACAAAATTTCTGATAAAAAATGAATGAAAAATCAAATTTGAAATATATTTTAGACTGTATCCGTGTGAGAATCTTTATAATTAATATTGATAGTTTGTTCTTATGATTTCCTCTGGATTTGCCTTTCAAATGAAGCATTTTGAAGGTTTATAAACACATTTCATCGCCTTACTACAACACGTTGCCTCCAGGGACTTGCTAAATCTTGAATCCTAGCCTTTTGAACTGTAGCCCCTTGTATTACAGCCAGACGATTGGGCCAGACGATAAACGGTGAGCTTTGACAAAGAAATGTTTTACCAAGTGATTTTCAGCAATGAGTCCCAGACGACCAGTTTACGTCATTCGTTCGATTTCTCCCGGGCATCACAATGTTTTTGATCTGTTGTCTAATGACTCCTCACATGTTCAGTGCCAACATGAGCAAATCAACACCGTGTAATCACGAAAATCATCCATATCCCAAATTGAACTGGTTTTCAATTCTTTCAAAATCATTTCTTTGCTGCGTGGACGAGCATCTTGGTTTTAGGACTCGTATATTGGAAATTACTGAAGAGTTTTAATAAGCGGATAGAAGTGATGTCGTGTGTGTAAACATACTCTCTTTTGAATATCATTAAAACAACTAGTAAGTGACTATATAGATAATTCATGAAAATGACCCTTTCCCCTAAATTTCCAAGAAGTGAAAAGATAAAAACGTGGGGAAACAAATCACATACTCATTTCACTTTGCGTGATGGGGGGTGAGTTATTCTTTTAGCCTTCTATCGACAACGCCATTAACTACCATGTCCCCAAAATGGATTCTGGCATAATCTCGGTAAATGTATTTACTATCATTGTTAATAATGTTAATATGAATCTACAATTACGCAATCTCGACTTTTTAACAGCCCTCCCCATTGTGAACGTTATGCACAATTATCTTACGCGTGCTGTACGTAAATTTCCTCGAAATCGATATTTATTGTTCACTTTATAGATAGACAAGATGTAAGTCAGAAAATGAGTTATTGTAATTATTGGAAATAGAAATGGAAGAGTGGTGGCGTCGTAGTGATGACTCTGGCCTAGTACTAAAACAATCGTGTTCGAATCCCACAGCGGCCTAGCGTTAATCCACACTTTTCCACTCTCGACCCAGGTGCCAAATGGGTACCCGGTAAGATTTGAAAGCCATTGTAGCTTGTCCAGTAATGTGTGCGCCTCAGTGGCGACTGGCTGAAATACTCCCCAGGGAGTGGAGAATATGCATACATTGTTTGCAGGAACTTGATTAAATTCAGTGACCGAGATATTTATGTAAGCGCTTATATTATGTACAATGTATTCCTTGGCACATTAATCAACTGATTTATCATGTCTAAATAAGTATTAAACGAAATGCAAATGATTTGGGAGTTTATTAAAAAACGGAACAATAACATACATGAATTTGTATCAATGTTTAAAAATCTATAGGCTTCTGAATTAAGACTTTTTATAAAACATTTTATTATGTTCTTAAAATTAATCATTTTTTTAGATAATGCAGAGTGTATACACCGTTAAGTGAACCATGCATGTACTTTAAACCAACGTACATACATGTACAGAAGCATGAAAGTGGGTGTTCGATAGGATTAAATCATTTTCTGAGCTACCGATTTCAAAAATGCCGTCGTTAACCGAATAGTCCCTTATAAATTGAATAATGCTCATAATTACAAATAAGGGTTTCAGGAACAGAACTTACGCTTCAGAAGATTACTTGCCCCCAACACGAGGATATGGATTCGCGAAGGAAGTTTGAGGAAATATATTTTTTCCGTAAGTGGGCGCTATTCAATCTGAATCTGGTAGCGATCCATTCAGTTCAACTATTTCAATATTATATGATCGTCATTTGAATACATCTAATATAAAAATTGAGAATTCTCTCCACCCCTACAAAAATGAAATAAATAATGATAAAGCAAGAAAAGAGGGAGGGTATATATTGACACACGCACAACTACATAAATTAAATTCAAAGACACTGTTGGACAGTTGTCTAATGAGCCAAAATTTTTGAAGGGGCTAGACATGGTGTGTGGGGGAATTCTTTAACAAAAAAATGGCGAGTGGGGCGAAGCGAGCAAGAATTTTTTTATTACATTTTAATAAAAAAAGATCAAATTTTGCGATGGATTTTTATATAGTATAAAGTATATCATATAAAATTCTCCCTTTTCATTTCCATCTCTTTATTTTATTTCTTGGTCGTGAAAATTTCCGGTGGTCCATGATTGGCCCCCAAGCCCACTATTTATACTCCAGCGCTATTTGAGGTAATCCATCTCGGATTTCGTGGGGTATCCTGTCATGGGATACCATCAACCCTACATTTGTATTTTTATTGCCATACCTGCAAGAGGAAAAAATATTCCAGTAATCAATTGATTTAAGAAGTATTGAGTAAAATTTACCCTATATTTGATGAAACGGAATTTGCATGTTAACACTATCCCTCGATAAATCAACAACAAATCGTCTTTTAGCGGCCGATTAGGAAAAATGTGAATGGAGATAAATTTCCGGCCCCCTATTGGCGAAAGCTGGATCCGCCCCTGGAATCCACCCCCCCCCCTCCCCCCTCATTTCTCGACAACCCTTACATTTATATCCCGTTCGTTTGAAAATATGCATTAGTTTATGCGATACAAAAAAAGAGAAAGATTCTTTCAATTCTCTACCTATAATGTCCTAAATGCTTTTTTGCCACCTTATGCATGGCGTTAAAAAGATGTATTGTCGTTGCTTTATTGAACCGAAGAAATATTTATGTTAGAATGTTGACGGCACTTGAAGCACGAAATCGCTTCGTCAAAAATCCCTTTTGACATTAATTGGTAAACGATCACTCAGTGATGATCATGTATTCAGAAATAAAGTAGTTTGAAGGATCACTATAACCTGTTTAGGCCAATACTTTTCATTGATAGTACCCCTTGAAAGACTAGAGGACCTACTAGGCATAGGTACGGGGTTGATCTAATGGTGCCAGACTCTAAAGCTCTCTTGATATACGAATTTCGACCCTGGTCAACGTGCTTGTTTGTTCATACCCGAGTTCATACCCGATTTCTTATTAGGTCTAATATTCAATAGAAATTCCCAATGTGGAATAGAATGATATTAACAAACACCAATTTTATCATGTTCATTAATAAGGTGGTTTCAGTCTTTTATCATGGAATATCCAAATACACAATATGGTATTAAATCATAAGTCTTTATTTTCACTAGACAACAAGAGTTTAGTATTTTTCGCTAGATTCGCGGATTCGATGAAAACCGACGAATCAATTCAAAATTACATTTCCATTTTCCTAGTAAAAATTACCAAAAAATTCTCCATGCATTTAATGAATTTGACGGGTTATTTGATCAGGTGATCTGCTCGAATTTTTTTACTCGAATCAAAGTTTATACTTGACCTTTTTTTTTACTAGAA
Source organism: Lytechinus variegatus (assembly GCF_018143015.1). Taxonomy (NCBI): domain Eukaryota; kingdom Metazoa; phylum Echinodermata; class Echinoidea; order Temnopleuroida; family Toxopneustidae; genus Lytechinus; species Lytechinus variegatus. The sequence continues at coordinate 65,452,419 of NC_054741.1, forward strand.
AGCTTTGAGTTAACGCGACAAGATTTTGCTCCGTTTCTTCCACGCTTCTTCCTACATGTCCTAATTATCTCACGTTCGTAAAACCATGTATTATTGGTTCAGGATGATGAAACTGCATATAGAAATTTGCTTTCGAAACGTAAGAGGGTAGGAATTCAACATAATTCAGTTTGACATAACGCTGATGAATTTGAGGAAATGTATAACTTATTACCGGCTCTTTGCAATAGAGTGCATGTGAAATTCTGAATCTGGATCCACCACAGCTATATGGCTGTGTACACTCTTAAATGTTTGGCAACATACTGTCCACACATTATCCAACTTTGGGTAGTTTTCAACCAATACTGTGTAGTTTTCACCCACCATTATTGGTTTAAAACTACCCAGAATTGGATAAGGTTTTAACCAATTGTTGTTTGGACAGTATGTTGCCAAACATTTTTAAGAGTGTATGTAAAGCAGTTCTTTTTCAATCTACAAAGATAATCTAAAGAAGTTTTTTTTATCACATCCACGATTCCCCCCCCCCCCCCCGATAACAGTTCCAAATCCGAATGACAACTAAGAGCAAGAACAAATACTTGAGATTCATATTACCCCTTTACCTTTTTAAAGGTATTTTTGTAATTCACGATTTGCTTGCTTACGATATGTTGAAACCATCTCTACTGAAAATTGATTACTAATCCAACACAAGCATCTCATTGGTTTTAAGCCGAAATATGAAAAAATGGGTGAGTTTCATCAAAATTTTCTATCCGACAATCTGACAACTTTCCTAGATTCTTATTGGCTGAGATGAAATGTTAGTACGGTACCCGTCGGATAAAACGGGACTTGTCGGATAAAACGTCCGACAAGTCCTTTCATGAAGCGCTCCCCTGGTCTGTCTTACAGAATTACACTTGCATCTAAAACAGTTCTAAAACGCAACAATACTAATATTGTAAAGGAAAAAAAAACCTCTGTCTACTTGCATATTTCTACCAAGCATGATACCTTTTACTTAGAATCTTCACAAAGAAGTTGAGATTATACAGAAAGTAAAAGAAATATACTACACTTCAACAATATATTATTGCAAACGTCACTTCGGGCATACGAATGGAGTGTGAAAAACCCCCGCTGAGGAGTCTTGCCGTCCAAATTCCCAATTATTCTCCAATTTCCTTGCAATGTTACAGAATAAACTTTTGCTGAAGGGGGTTATAACCGAAGATCATATCAGAACTGACTGTATTTTATCTCCAAATTGGTCTACTGGGTATTGGCATTCATTCTTGAAATGATTTGGGTCAAATATGTGAGACCCCCATGGCACTTTGATTGATCATCTGTTTGGTTCTCACTAGTGGTGGTAACTTTAGATTTCGCGCCTTTTCCTTTGTTGTTTCGTTCAATATTGTGTTCCTGATATGTGAAATTAGTGAGTTTTCGCACCAAGAGCACAGTAGACTAGTGAAAATGCGCGTCAAATGACAATGAACAGCTGAGAGGGCTTTGTCGAAAATTGGTGAACCGGAACAATAGTCCGTCCTAAGTTTTGGAGCTGTCGAAAAATTGCAAATATGATTTGTCCACAATTCGCAAATCTTTTGTCCAGAGACCAGGACAAAACTGCTGCGTCGATTCAACAATTTTCGACAAAGACTTCTTGGTTGTTCATGGTCCATGTTGTCATGAAGGGCATGATACATTTTATGCGTAGCGGTGCGAAAAATACCCATTATGGAGTTTACGACGACGTGACGTTCGAATAACATTGATAAGCTATAATGACATTTTAGTTTTAGTACTTCATCCATATACCAAAGCTGTTCTCACCAAAGAACTATAGTGAAAGTAAACGGGTTGAAAATAACAAAGGGAAATTATCATTGCAAAATATGAGTCATAAATTATTGTTAATTGGTAAGTAGTAGGGCCTACCTATTTGTAGTACCTTTTTGCTTGGGAAAGGATGAAAAGCTGAACGTTTAGCTATTGATAAATGAACGGGAAAATGAATAAATGATTTATAAAAGGAATTAATGATTGAATAATTTATAATCATATAAATCATAGTGCCCTATGCCTTATTTTCCATATGTCATATGTCTTACATTAGCCTTAGAATTATATTTCAAAAACATAATTTTTCCACTTTGCGATTTAATTTCATATCCAAATCTCAGCCTTTTTCACAACTTATGTTTATTGAATTTAGTGCACGTATTTCAGTTATCATTACCATATTATTATAGCTTTTATTTATAAATATCTTTGGAAATTAGTTTGTAACGTGCTCTCATCTACAATTACCTTGTAAGTGCAACATACCAACATCAATTTAAATTAATTGTTACTTTACATTATTTGACTATTTAATTTCACTTGTGTAACTATGAAATTTATGTTTACATTGTAAAATTTGTTTGTATCAGTCTCCCGACTGTTTTAACAAGGAAGTATTTTGTACAATAAACCGAAATGAATGAATGAATGAATGAATAATGAACAAAATGTAAATAATAGTAACAGTAAAAATTTACTCGCTTTTCACACTTAATTGATTAGAAGTGCTTTAGAAGAAAACAATTTCCCCTTTCTTCTGCTCTGCTGTTGTAAGTGCTCTGGGTTTCGCGGAATAAATCTGCCAGTTATGAATATAACTACAGATAAACAGATAAATTAACGAATAAATGAATATTTATTTATTTAGATGAATAGAATTAGTCATAGTTTTGATAGCCTAGTGAGTGGATATGTCAATCAATGGATTAATCAGGGAAATTAACCGAATAACATGTTAAGAACAAAGACATAAACAATGATTTAAGAAATGAATGAATGAATAAGGTAAATTTTATTTTGTAATCGCACTCACTCACCTTTAAAGTGACTAGTAGTTTATCTACGGTCGTGTGTGTGTGTCTAGATTAACACCCATACAGATTGAAGTCAAGTGTTAACCGCTGTGCTCCCCGGAGTTAAGGAGTATCATGTGTAAACTTACAAACGGAAGGTGATTTCCAAAGCAACTCTTCACAAAAGTAAGACTATCTTCGACATCCGGAAAATGATGCTATTGAACACGGCAAGAGATTCATGTGAAAAGTATCCATCTATTCCAATATTGTTTATAATATTCCAATATGAGTTGCGTACTTGAAGGATGATGGGGTAGTGATTTTCCCGTGAAAAGAAATCGACAAATACAAGATCAGACTGTCTGTTGAAATAACATGGTTTCAACGCTTATGATCAACGAGTTTGTTCTTGATACCTGAACTCGATTGGGTATCCCAAAATACAGATCCTTTGGTCAGTCTTCTATATACGCCCAGTTAAACATTCGCTCACCGGGAATGCATTAAAAGAATAAAAGTAGTTGTAGATTCTTAGTTTATGTGAATATCGCATGCCCAAATTTCTGAAACTGTGTCACATTTTCACATTGGATTCATAAATAATTGTCGCCGTATTATGTAGTAATGAAAATCATATGCTGCATCTCACAAGGCTTGACATTTGATTAACCATATTGCTTAAAGTTCTGGTATCAACATGGTTTGAACAAATACATGATAAACCGGTTCCAGGTTGCATCATATGTAGTTCATTAAAAACGGCCCAACTTTACACCGCAATATAATGTTCGAAGTATGGGACGTTATTAAAAGAAGAAACGAATTCACGCCTGTAAATGCCGTCGTCCAGTCGATATTAAATCGGTACATTTATCAAGATTGTAAATACCAAGAACACAGGACATTTATTGAACATAACAACCCACAAACACAATAAAAGGCACAATAATAATACCACCAGTGACCATGAAGAAAAGTTGATCTTATTAGTATTATCCGATAGAGAATGAGAAGCTTGTAGAAGCTATCGGTGGCAACCCACTCCAAAAAATGGTCCACCCGATACGATGATTATAGATCCGTTTCGATTGGCGCAAAAAACAGCGACATCAGATGTTAATGTCCTTCCTTTCGTTCGGCACAAAAAAGTTAACTTAATCTCGTAGTAGTTAGTAATCTAATTGTCTCTTTGCCTTTGAAGTTGTCTCTCTTATCGTAGAGAAAAGTTTTCTGACAACGACAGGTGTCATGACGGTCAAGGTCAAACGATACTCACAACGATCATCAACCGATCAATGATCTCACTCTTACCATCACATAAATGCTCATACGATATTGAACGTACACCCAAAACGAACATCATCCGAATTCTTTATCATTCATTGCTACCATTTAAACCGACGTGACGCCCATTCGATAACGCACATGCTAAAGACTGAAGTTATCAAAATGGGATCCTATTTTTGCTGTTCGCTGAAAGAATTACGACCTATGAAGCACTCTCGTGGCTTTTTATCGTAATCTAGCGTAATTGACGGATAATATTTTTGGTATTATCCGACAAAGATCAGTGGTAGCAAGATTACTTCTAAATAGGCCTTGGCAGTTGGCACACATGTGAGAATATGCATCTTGGCTCCAAACGGCGCTGGAGATAAAGATAAAGTTGGCGTACCTTAAACAAATCGTAAAACACTTCTATCATAACTGGCTAATAAATCGGCCCACACTCTGCTTCTTTGGGTCGTTGAAAGAACAAGGGTCTCAGAGGCGAGACCCCTGGGTCCACCTTTCGATCCCTTGAGAGGGGGTGGATAATGGATGGAAGAAGGGAAAGCGACAGGAGAAAGATAGAAGGTATGAAAACAAGCGAAGGTTTAGAAAAGAGAACCGTAGAGTATCTAAACAATTAACGCCCGGAGAAGGTGCGAATTTTTACCCCCCCCCTTCCACCTTACTCGAAGCTGGGGATAGCCATGAAATAACACTCGTAACACCAGTGGATTCAATATGCTGCTGATGATAACAATTTGGGCCTTTTCACTTTCTTCCTTTTCTTATTACCTCCTTTAGAAGATCTGGGGTAAAATGGGGGGGGGGGGGGCTCGGGTGCTCTTGTAGGTTTTACTCCTCACAGTGAAGACAAATGAAACAGATCTAGGGACGAGTTCAAACTCAATCGATCTGCGTTCAGGTTATCAGGTTAAATAACCCCCAGGACACAGGCAGTGGAACATGGGGGAGTAGGTATACCCCCATCCCTCAAAAAAGACAAATGAATAAATAGATAATAATTGTGTAAAAAACGTGGAATTTACCATGTAAATGTAGGTTTTATGCATACTCTGCCCCTCCCCTCCACTCTAAAATACTCTCCACGAGCCCAGCGTGTTTAGTTCTAGGATGACGAGTGCAGTAAAGATTTCCACAGTGAACAAGAGTGAAGGCGTGAAAGTGCCGAGACAATGATGTCTATTTTACCGATGTATCAGTGACGTAGATGTGTCTTTATTGACTTCAGGGTTTAGATAGAGGTTAAAAAGCGAGAAAATCCCGCTACCTGACAAATGTTGTTTATTCGGGGTAGGCTCTAATTCGTTTGCGAAGGGTTTTTATCTTGTCAAGACGAGTAGCCGAAGGATACCTTCCTCATGTACATACTCACCATATAAGATATTCGGGAGTATCGGGACTGCTCCATTCTGACTTTTTTTGGTCATAATATTATCATAATATGTAGGGGAAGGCGGGGTAAGTTGAGCATAGGGGCAAGTTGAGCCACCACCCCAGGCCGATAATGAAGGAGTCAGATATTGTGGTGGTGTCATGTATTGATGACCCATTACATAATCCTTAACCCCACCACATTGTTTTCAAATTTGAAACAAAAAGTATTTTTAGAGGGAAAAATACAAATTTCAGCAAAAAAAAAGAAGTAAAAATGGGTGTGAAATAGATAAGTGTTTTTTTACCCGCACACGTCTTTGAATATAACAAAGAATTAAGAACAATGTTGTTAGTCCAGGTATGGATTCTCATTCTTGTCATAGTATTTTAGATGATGGATGCATAAGAAATGTGTGGATGTGAAAATATCGCATTAAGTTCGGACTGGGTTAATTTGAGCCAGCCAACATGGGGCAAGTTGAGCCATAGTAATTCTTATGGTAATGTATTAAAAGCCATTGATATGCAGGCAGAAACGAGCAAATTCACATGACAATTCTTTAACTTTTAGAGGATTTTAGCATTTATAGAGAATTAGCAAGTGAAAAGACTTAAAATAAAAAATTGACATGATGGCTCTTCCCGCATACATTTTGTACATAGTTTTTGTGGCTCAACTTACCCCAGACGGTGGCACAACTTACCCTATAGATGGAGCAAGTTGAGCTATTTGACATCATTTTTTCAAAGGTCACAATGACTTTCAGTGTGGGGATAGAAAGCTATATATAGGTGAAAAATATTTCCCAAGAATCAAATCTAAAAGCTAGGTACTTATTTCTACAATATTATTAGTCATATCAATTCTAATATGGAAAATGCAAAAAGTGTCACAACTTACCCCGCCTTCCCCTACTACTAGTACATGATACTTCAATACATGCTTTTGTCTTATTAATTTGCTCCGAGTAATTAGACATAAAATTTGATTTAGGTATACTATTCCGTGAGTATCTGATAAAATATCTGCATGTACATAACTTGCATAAACTGTCAATGTTTAAAGATACGTGACGGAAGGATATTTTCATACGATTGTTTACAAAATAATATGTATAAATCATTTTCAATTTTGAAATTTAGACTTTAGGCCTTTTTAATTCATAAGTAGCTGCTCACCTGCGACATCTTGGGAAAAAACTCTTTTTAAAAAATACACATGATTGTTATCATTTAATGAATTTTCACTAAATTTTAATGAGCATATTTGTTCACTTACAAGTTTTGACTTGACCAACTAGACGTCGACTTTTTGGGCAGCTGAATATGCAGCTTATTTAACATGGCGCAAGCATTCTTTCACCCAACGAGTATAATAACGATCTGCCCCTTAACGAATTCATCTCAGATAAAAAAAAAATCGTTTCGTATAAGCCCTAACTTAACTTTATGAGATTGCTTAAACTTACCTTTTATTACAGTCGTGTAAATTCCAATGAAAAACAAATGTCGGAGGTGTTATTCATTCATCATCTACATGATCTAGCTTAATAAAGGCAAGTGGCGAACATGACAAAATACTCGAGATCAGTAGACATCATTCTCCAGACACGACAAATCTCAATGGCTTTGATCATATCCCAAAATGTCAATCCAGGATCGAAATAATACAATCCAGCTCACAGAGTCAAACCAAGGAGGCTCTAGATCTTCATTTCACATGAAACGAATATACAATCCTTGTTTTATTTCCAAGAGGCAAAGGAGAAGAACCCTTCGCCAAGTCAATCTTGGCGTCAACGTTTTTGAGGCATGCTGTCCGCTTTGATCATGTTGATATTATTTCTGGAAGTTCTGAGTTGACGTGATATTATGGAGCTGGAAGTTAATCCTGGAAGGGGGATTCTTCGCTTGAACACCCCTTATAAGACATTTCTTTCAATCTTGGCACGTCAAAAAATAGAGGGGCGGGGCGAATGAAGGACCTTCCTACGCATGAACACAGACGTAAACTTTTTTATTATTTGAGCACGAAGACAAATGGGAGGGCGACCTCGCTCTAATTGCTTATATGATAAAATCCATCATGGTATTCTCAAGGTACGTTCATGCTGGTTATAAATACTTCTGTGATAGAATTTATTTGGAATTGGGATTATTACACCTATTCCTAAACAACGCGAGTACATGCCTTAGCCTTAACAGAATCTCGGGAATGTTTTGAAAAGTCAAAAAATCTGTCTCATTTTTGGGGGGTTACTTTTCGATGAAAATTTCCTTTTGATGTTTATTCATTTTCAAAATACTGCAAGTGGATGGGCGTATATTTCCTGGATGTACTGAAAGAACAATCTGAAGAATGAAAATACTAATAACAATTTCATGAAATATATCCCATTTCAGAAAAAATGACTTTAGTGCTGCCCTAAAATGAGAAAAGACACTTCTAATATATCGAATTAAGGAAAGGAAAATATAGGGGAACATCTTACAGAGGCAAAAAAGGCGTCCTTCGTTGTAAGTGCTATAAAACCCTTAGATTTACTCCCAAACTCCTTTACTTTAATGTACGGCTTCTGTGAGTGAACTCAGTCAAGCCTAACACCCAAACAAAAACATCGAGATTCCATAACAGGATTTAAGTGGGTAGAAAAGTCGAAATCCACCCACCCAAAATACTAAAAGCGCGGTGAAAACACTTATGATGCAAAGATTACTAGGATAGAAAGGGAATTCGGGGTTGAAAAGGAAAAAATTCTAAAGGTATTTTGCATACTTCGATTGAGAGTATGAATATAAAAAGCAGGTCATGCATTGAAGAAAGTTGGACAATCTGTCTTTGTTATGTATGTAACGGTGAAAGAAATGTAAGAAAGTGGGAGTGTAATTATAGTGTCAATGATAGATTTTGTGACTTTTTCTCCATGGCGAATTCAGATAAGAGGCATCCTTCCATGTGTTGTGAGCCTATATGAGTATTATATGGATGTCTAGATAATTCATTAAGGGAATAATTAACTTCTTTAAAGAACTCAACTTGCCCCAAATTTTACGGCAGGCTATGTTACACGACGCAGAGCGTAAGAGTGAGGGGGCGGGAAAGAAGAAGAAGAAGAAAAAAAAAAAGAAAGAAAGAAAGAAAGAAAAAAAAAGAAAGAAAAAAAAGAAGCAAAAGAAAAGGAAAAAGGAGATGGAGAAGAAAGAGGAGAAGGAAAATAACAAAGAGAGGAAAGAGAAGAGGAGGAGCATGCATTGGACAATATTATGGAGAATGATGAACATTATGAATAGTTCAAGTAGTTGAAAAGAATTAATACTCTTTACTATTTCAAACACCATTTCCTATGCATAAAAATCAAGTTTGTATTGGGGGCTTGTTTATTTGTTTTGTTTAAATTCATTTTCCATATAAAAATCATGAATAAAGTACCTGAAAATCAAGAAAATATTTATAATGGAGGATAGTCCATTTTAGATATATTTTCAAAATATCAGTTTTTCCATGGGGTCCTAACTAAACGAAAATAACTGAAAAGATGTAAGATTGAAAATTAAAACAAGGCATAAAACACAAAACAATAGTTGAATTAGTATTAAACAACAATAAGATAAATAAAAGAAGAAAACCTATAACTCAAAATGATGTATAATGCAACAAATAATCAAGATTGATAGAGATAACTTCGAACGTTTGATATAAAGGACTGTATTGTTAAAGAAGGATTGATTACATGCATAGGATGGTAATTTGTTGTACAATGAAGCCCCCTATATAGAAATGTCCTTTTACAACTATTCGTTTTTTTGGTTTTGGAAGACAGGTTGGTGTAAAAGTACGAAGAGAATATTGATAAGATTTAACAGGTATTGATATTTTCATATATTCCGGGACAAAATTATGTAGAACTTTGAACATCAATATATATACATATGCCTACGATGATGAATATCTATTTTTCCATTTCAAAATTTCGTGAATAATAAGGATTAATTCTCAAGATCAGTCTGCTAGCACGGCTCTGTAATTTCTGCAGGAGACCCAGCTGTTTCTGAGATGCAGACTGTCACATAACATCTGCGTAAAATGTGGGAGGACGACGGAGGAATATATACTTTTCAGACTAGATTGATTTACAAAATACCTTAACCATCCAAGATAGCTTATCATCTTGCCTATTTTCTTTACCATAAAATCCCAAATGAGTATTCCATTTAAGTTCCTGATCAGTATAAACTCCTAAATATTTGAAATTATAAATCTTTTGAATATTCTCGCTACGAACATTTATATTTAACGTATTATGTTTTCTCAGCATATGCCCATATTCTTGGTACCACACATCTTTATGGTCTTTATGCAATTCGATTTTAAATTATTAGTATACATCCACCTATCTACTTTATGGAGTTCATGATTTAAGATCGTTTCGACTTCTAACGGGTCTTTGAGCAAAAAATACTGTGTCATCAGCGTATAGGTGAAATAAACGTTTGTTAAAAGAAAGCGATATATCATTAATGAATAAGACAAATAAAAGTGGTCCTAGAATCGAGCCCTGAGGCACGCCGTTAAATCTTGCACAGTTCAGAATGGGTATTTTTAAAAAGTGGTTATTTTTCGACCAGTTAAATAGCTATAAAACCAGTCTAATGATTTACAAGTGATACCAATTTTCGAGAGCTTGATTAAAAGTAATTCATGATTAACCATTAATTTTCAAATGCTTCATGCAGGTCTAAGAACACAGCCCAGGTATATTTTCCGTTATCCATGGCAAGCATCCAATCTCAGTTGTGTTTTTAGAGTACAGATGTAAACAAAAATGATGTAAGGCCAAAATTTCAAGTTGTTTGGATCTGGATTTACACATTAGCTATAGAGCAATGACTTGTGATTAACAGGCCAATTTAGAAGGTAAATAACTATTTGAATTTGCACTCCACGTTCGCGTTTCTTTTTTATTTTGTTGAAAATAACTGAGTGCGTAATGGCATCTGAACAACATGATCTGCAGGTAAGAAGAATCCAAGAATGTACTGTAATGATAGGAACAAATTTAATTCTGAACACAATATCTCACTTGTATTCCCAATCATTCCTATAAAATCTAATTCACCTCAAAAACGAAGGACTACGTTAGAATGTTGAGTATCGGTAAGTGAGGTCATACTTCAGTGGGCCATAGAACACCAAAGCTCCGCTGACGTTTCAATACCTGCTAATTGAGGCATTGATCATGTTGACAATAGTATATTACGTCCGGATTTATGAGAGGAACAATCTTACATTATATTGTGTCATGGACAATAAGCAACATTTGTCACCAACAGAAAAGTATTAAAAGCCCTCACACACAACGCCCCGCCCCAGCACACACAAACGCACTCACAAACACCTTTTCACTTTCCTTTTCTTCTTTTTTTTCAAATATATTTTTGTTATATTCAGTATTCACCAACTTTGTGGGGGTCTACTGATTGTGTTTTCATATCACCGGCCGAATCATACCTAACACTTTGAAAATGGGACCTTCTGCCTTCTTGCTAGGTGCTCAGCATTTAGATTGGAGAAGGGTAATAATAATAACATATTTTGTTATGCAGGGCCCGCTGAAGAACAGCTCAAGTGTACCATCGGTATCTGAGAGATATAATAAGATATAACAATTATTATTATCATTATTATTATTGTTATCATTATTAATATTATTAAATATATTATTATTATTATCATTATCATTATTTTTATTATTATTATTAATCGTATTATTAATCGGGTCGTGTGGTCCAGTGGTTAGAGCCAGTGGCGTACCGTGGGTCATGGCATTGGGGGGGCACCAGCAAAAATTTTGAGTCTCTCAGTGAGCGCTCAATTACCCTGTATAGGCCTATTGACCTTATACATGTATAGAGACATTTTAAGGACTGTGCCATTAAACGGATATGTAATGTATCTCACTGATCAAATGATGCCAGTGCGAAGCGCGAGCTGAAAATTTTTGAAATTCATACCTAAAAAGGGTCAAAATAAGCTATTAAATAAAAATTGAAAATACCTATCTGTCTCGCTAAACAAACAATGCGAGCGCGAAGCGCGAGCTGAAATTTTTGTATTTATTGACCCCAAACAGAGACAGTTTAAGGACTATTTTTAGAAATCAAATAAGAGAATACATATCGTTATTCAAAAAATCAAATAAGAGAATACATATCGTTATTCTCACCATACTCATCTAATTTGAGTGCCAAGCGCTTGCTGATTTTGTTAGAAAACACGAAACACCTTTTGTAGTCATTGTAATCATGATTAAAATACGCATCTCACTAATCAAATACTGCGAGCGCGAAGCGCGAGCTAAATATTTAGGAAATTCAGTCCTGAAGAGAAGCATTTTAAGGCTTGTTTGTAGGAATTTACGAAGACCATACGTATTTCACATACAAAATGATGCGAGCGCGAAGCGCGAGCTGAAAATTTTGTATATATTGACCCCAAACAGGGACATTTTAAGGACTATTTCTTTTTTTTGAATCCATTAGGAGTATACATTTCTCACCATAGTCATCCAATGCGAGTGCCAAGCGATTGCTGATTTTGTTAGAATCACATTCAAACACATGAAGAGCTTTTTGTAGTCATAGTAATCATGATTATCATACGCATCTCAGTAGCGCAAAGTCCGAGCTGAAAATATAGGAATTTCAGATCTGAAGAGCGGCATTCTAAGGCTTGTTTGTAGGAATCTACTATGACCATACGTATTTCACTAAACAAATGATGCGAGCGCGAAGCGCGAGCTAAAAAATTTTTTGATGTTTACATTAGAAAAAGAGACATTTCAAGGACCGATTTCAGGAATTCATGAAGAGCAGACATATCTCATCAATCCACTAATTCGAACGTAAGCACGAACAGGAATTTTTTTTATATGCAGACCTTAAAATGGGGCTATCACTTTAAGTAGTCATGAAAAGAAGCATATGTCACTACATAAAACAATACTAACTCGAAGTGCGATGAAATATATTTGGTGCATATTGACTTGAAAACAGGACGTTTTGGTACAACATGATTGTACATGTATATCTCGTTAAACAGACAATGCTAGTACCAGGAATAATGAACAAATAGGCCCTGAGCATATTATGTTTCATAAAGTTATGAAAGAAAATAATTCTTATGTAATATAACACAACATATATAATATAATATAACATTATAGTGTACAATAAATTCTTCTTTCCCATTACGTTTCTTTCTTCTCCCTCTTTTTCTCCCTTTTATCCCGTTTTTTTTTTTTTTTTTGGCCAGCCGATTGGGGGGGCACGTGCCCCCCCATGCCCCCCCCGTAGTTACGCCACTGGTTAGAGCATTGGACTCGCAAGGTTTTGAGTTCGAATCCCAACTCTGCCATTGTCTCCACTTTGATAAAAAGGCCCGAGAGTGATATCTGTCGTCTATAACGTCAGCCACTATGACTGATTAACCTAGACGTAAAACGTTTCATAGGTAATTGGTTATATGCCAGCTTGGCGTTTACCAGCAAAAATGCTGTCCTGCCGAGTTCCTACGGGAGTTACCACTAACAGAAACAGAAACAGAAACAAATTATTAATCACGTGCACACTTCTGTATCAATAATGACTATCATATTGATTTCAGATATATGACAAAAGAGCACTGTAGTTATCATAGGCAAAGGGGATCGAACCACAGACATTAAAACACGTCTATAGGCTATAGGCAACGGAATAAATTGCCAGTCCGTCTACCACCAACTCGTCCACTCACCACATGGGCTACTTTTATTAAGTCTTATGCCATTCCGTCCATCAACAATTCAATCGTCACTTCGCCTAATCACCATTTCGTCTCATCACCAGTTGGTCTAATATCCATTTCATTTCATTCATTTTGCATAATTAACACTTAGTTCAATTAGACCAAATGATAGATGGACTACATGGCTATTGGACCAACTGGTGATTAGACGGAATGGCATTAGACTAAATGAAAGTAGACCATGTGATGAGTGGACGAACTGATGGTAGACCAAAATAGTAGACGAGTTGGCAATTGGATGAATTTGCATACAAATTGAAAATAAACCGGCCACGACATCCTACACACTCACCCACACACCCCTGTGGCATCCACCTGCACTCATTGGCAAACCTATAAAAGCTCAACATATTAAACTACTAGGTTTTTTTCCATTTTTAATCAATTGTTTAGTTTAGTTCACGGAATGGGAAATGTGCTGATTTCATTCATTTACAGGTTGGTTTTTTTTTTGCATTTTTTGTGTACTTATTAACACTCCCTTTTAATATGAAAATGAAATGAAAATCCATAACTTATATTGTTCGAAATAGACATGAAATGAAATACTCCGAAAATTTGCTTTGCCCTATTGATCGTGGGCCCGGCAGCCGCTGTGCAGCGCCAGATCGACGAGGCTCTATCCCTTTAATCGTTGAACGTCAAACAGGGTAGCAGCAACTCCCATCTTTTAACGTCTTTTGGTCTGACGTGGCCGGGGTTTGAACCCCGGACCTCCCGGTTGTGAGACGGACGCTCTACCAACTGAGCCAACACACCGGTCATTTTATTTAATAAAACGAGTTTGAAAAGTGATTCTTTGACAACTAGACAGTAATTAAAACGATATTTTTACCATTACAAACGATGAGTCACTTGGGTTTATACGAGTGTGTGAATACTGCTTTAAGATTTGCCCTCTCATGCTGGAAAAAAAACTCTAACTGTTGAGATATGTCCAAGATCTATATATTGTTACTACGCGCAAGATGTGATGCGGCGCGAAGGAATATCAAGAGAGCAATAAACATCATGGCTACGAGTTGCTAAGACTGATTGTACTCTCGACTATTTATTATGTCTTCGAGCTCTTAACGAGTCTGAATCATCCCTATATAATGAGGACATAATACTTCATGGTGGCAGCGGTGAGAGAAATTGACAAATGTACAAGGAAAACAAAGGTCATATTTTGATAATTTATTTTAATTTCAACATAGCAAAGGCATTGCATTAGCATGGAACTCAAAATGATTATTGCATATTACATTCATCATCTTATGTTTATATAGATGCATTTTTAATAATGTGCAAAGTGTTAATTTGTTACTCAAAGCTTTCAATTTTAAATTGGATAATAAGTTCAATCTTAGAAATTGATATATGATATATAGATGCTACTACATGTTCAAACTTGTTAAACCAACAGCAAAAGTTGTTTGGAAATACTTCGCATTGTTAATGTTTATCAAAACTGTTCAATGGTTTTAGGCATCATTGTTAATACAGGAGTTTAATTTTGAGGATGCACATTGTTAGTGTTATAGAAAAATTCTGATCATACCTTTGTTAAAAGGAGGGGGATGTTGTGATATGTCCAAGATCTATATATTGTTACTACGCGCAAGATGTGATGCGGCGCGAAGGAATATCAAGAGAGCAATAAACATCATGGCTACGAGTTGCTAAGACTGATTGTACTCTCGACTATTTATTATGTCTTCGAGCTCTTAACGAGTCTGAATCATCCCTATATAATGAGGACATAATACTTCACTAACTCTTGTAACACCGTTACAAGATGAAGAACTAAAGAGGGAGTGGGAATATATATAATTAAGTCTGAAGTTATCTCTTAAATATTGGAAGCTAAGAGTCATATGCACTTCTGGAAGTTGCCCAGAACGTCACAAATCATTAGGAAATTCAAGATCTTAGATATTATTCTTAATAAATCATTTCCCAGCATTTTGGCCCAGATTTTGCAACGTGTAGTATAGTTCACACATAGTAGTTAAGAGTAATATTAATTTGTAAATGATGAAAAATAATTCAATTATTACTTGAATAAAATAAAAGGCATGGGATGATAAGCTTTCGGTGCCACTAGCCTAATTACATCAGGAGGGCTAAAGATATTCGTTCGACCCAACCCATTCGATTTTTTTTTAATTTGATATTGCTGATTGAAAAAATGTATGAATATGGTTCAAAATCTAACACTGATTCTAGATATGGTAACTACTGAACTTCCTTCGTCCAAATTGGGAAACTAAATTAGTGACTTGGAACTATTTTTTGACTGGCGGAAGAATTAGGGCTATTTTACTGTTTCAGTTGATGAATTTGATCCATTCATTGTTATCTTCATAAATGGCGATTTATTTTTAAAATGAGCTGGCTACGGCACCCTTTCCTGGTCAGATTTGGAATGGCAGATATATATCCTATCCAATGGTAGTAAGCATTCCACCCTCTAATTTCACATTTATTTTTTATGAATTTTTCAAAAGTGCCATTTTAACACACAAGTCTATGGGGAATGTTTAACTCGCTTGACACCTTTCGATATTTTATTTCAAATATTACAACAAATCAAATGAAACGAACGAGGATGTAATATGTGAAGGAACAGGATTTTTCGAACGTTATATCCACGCCTATCCAGATATCTTTACGAATGCCGATATCTATTTAATCACTTTTTCTTTCCTCGGAGATGATAGTTTACTCCGTTATAATTAATTGCATTCTTACCCCCGGAAAAGAATGTGTTATACTATCGATAAAAGCCATTACTATTAAATTTGTGATAATCTTTTATTTTAAGTTGGAAAAATGGTGATGTGAAAAATAGACCCCCACAAAGTTGGTCGAATATAAAAAATATTTTAAAAAATGATAAAAATTAAGTGAAAACACAAAAGTAAAAGATGAAAAACTGAATCTAAAAACTAAATAAACGACAAAGAAAATTGAGAAAAATTAATGAATACAGAAATAAGCAAACACAAATTAAAAAAAAGAACTAGAACAAAATGAATGCAAACAGACAATTTTGACCAATTATTGTTAGTGAGGAAGGTGTTTGTCAGGATATGACGTCACATGGATTTCTTCCGGCCGGACCTAATGTTTTCATAAACATAAACAGATTCCATACAAACAACTCCACATTTACATAAAAAAAATATAAACTGTGTGTACATTGATTAGCTTATATAACCTCAGATCGAAGAATAATTGGTATACTGAAATAGTGTGTCCGGATGGACAGGGAGTGACCCGTGCAATGCAATTGACCTTTAACGTTGTGTGACTACCGGATATATCAAATACATTACGGATATCCGATAGCTTCATGATTAGTCTTTAATAAATGTCATAGATTATCTACATGTACGTCATCATCTGAAAAGCCCATTGTGTCTCGAATTTTTTCATGGGATTTTTGTAAAATGTTTCTCTAAGTTCAAAACATGATGCAAAATTTGGGATTTATTTGGATGAAATCACATGCATACGAAAATTTAGGGACGTCGAGAACATATTTATTTTTCTGAATTAGTATTTTCTTTGTCATACTTATTATCATAACCATTGATTTTGATCGTTACCATACTTGCATCATTATCATTACTATCATTTAAAAAAAAACATTGTTTGGTTGGATGAGACATTTCCAATGTAGTTCTGGTAAAATTATTGAATAATCATAAGCTAAATGGTCTCGTTAAGGTACCTGTTATATATAATTGTAATTTGATATGTTCAAATATTTGCGCAAGTGTACCGGTATACTATATGGTTGGACTTGAATATCATGATATCCCAAACTGAGAGATAATTGATTTGCAACCGCATGACATAATATGCGACGATGTATATCTTGCAGGTTAGGCGCTGTGGGGGAGGGGCCGACTGCCCCCAATAATTTTCAAATTATTATTGAAAAAAGGAGAAAATAAAAAGGGAAAGATATATGAAGGAAGGATAACATGAAGGAGATGTATCTGTTGTGTTTCTCTATAAATTATTATCTTCTTTCATTCTACTAAGATCAACGGCATTACACTGTAGGTTAATTTACCACCCTGTGAATATACGAAGGTATCGCCTCTTTTCTTCGAAGGAAAATAATATTATTAGTAATATTATTAGACAGATACGTATGAAAACTAAAATAATAATAGGGTGTCGTGGTAAAACGGAATGCATAACATTAAATGTGGAATATAATGACCAACAGTACTGTACACGAAGGTAGGTGCAATGTCTCTGTTTTCAATGTTTGTTTTAGTAGAAGTCTAACGCGTTCATGTCCATCAGACACGGATCAGAGAGATCGTCTTGTAAATGGGTTTTAGAGCTCCTCGAGCTCTTCTCCTCCGAGAAACTGAGTGAACTTTTGTCTTTTTCTTTTTTCTCTCCTAGAATGACAAGAGTTCAGTTGGAGTCACCGTCAGATGTAGTATAACCCATGCGTGATGACAGATCAGGAAACGCGCTGTCACCAAACCCAACATCCCACAGAAGAAAAAAAATAGGCGGGAAAATATATGTTCTTGTTCTTTTAACTGCTGGAAACCCCTTCTGATTTATTTTCTTTTTCTAGGCATTTTATCTACTTTGGATATTGTTGCGGATGTTGTTGTTGTTGATGATGATGATCCGACAACAACGGGAACAACATCAACAACAATAAAAGCTATTGTTGCTACGATCGGTATCAAAATGTAATTTTGTCTTTAACGTCGTGTTTGTAGTACTTAGATGCTCAGGGTGAACTGAGATACATTAGCCATTGGCGTAATTTCTTTCAGCAAGAAATGCATCCACATTGTACTGCACTCAACCCAGGTGAGGTGAATGGGTACCCGGTAGGAAGAAATTCCTTGAATGCTTGAGCGCCTAGGCAGCCCAGCTAAAGCCGGGGTAATAATAACAGCATGGCCCGCCGGGAGAACAATTTTTCAAAACTGAAGTGGCTTCCCTGGGTAAATATGCCTATATTATTCATTATTTTAATTATTTTTATTATTATTATCATTATTATCATCATTATTATTATTTATTATCATTATTATCATTATTCATTATTATTATTATCAGTATTATTAGTAGTATTATTATCAGCGAACAACAAATGGAAACAATAGACAATGGAAGGCTAGATATGACTTCCTTAAAGCAATCACGACACCTATAAAATTACTCTCAAGGCATATATGACTGGCTTATGAATTTATATTAATAATGCACACCCACGATCAACTTTAATACATTATCATATGAGATAGCTGATCGTTTGGGCTACGAGTCTATATACTGTCGACCAATTCAATACTCATCTTCAAACGAACAAGAAAGTGCTTTTATTTTTTGACGATGGATGATTTTGTTTTTTTCACATTTTTATCAAAACAAACGTTTAGTTTTCAACATTTTAGTAATGCCACACTGGACGTAAAATTTACATTAACGATTTTGCGCCTTTCTGGTCTGAAAATGCAAAGTCACGCAGCCCAGTGTGGCATTGGGTTGAGAATTTTAAAGATGCGGAGTCGAATCTTTTTCTTTGTAGAGTCAAGTATATGATCACATTATATTACCATTGGGTAAAATAAAGCATGCATATCAGTTATATTATGTTGCTATGAACGTTAAGAATGCTAAGTAACTGATATTATCATGTATGTTCCCATGGTAACGCCTTCAAAGTTAATCCAGGTAGGTTTCCTGTCTGGTGCTTCATTGATACGTGATACAGGTACTCATCTCCCGCTTGAATATCTAAACCACCAATATTCAAACCTTAGCCCACCCTCTTTCCATTTCCAGTCTTACTCTAAAGCAATACACGCACCTTTACATACGCACACCTCCTAACGCACACACGCATTTTCATAGTGTGTCAGTTGGGATATTTTTAGCTTCAAAGTGGGGACGCGCGTGTGTTGGGGTGTGTGTGGGGGCGATGGTATACACTCGAAAAGTTGATTTTAATCCACAAACTCATTCTCTGACACAATAAACACAGGTTATTGGCATAATCCGTCAAATGCAGGGGACGTTTTCTACACCCTTTATGATAGTGGGATTAATTAGCGCAGCGCAAAGTGGACAATTTGAAAATTACTCATTGACAATACAAACCTGATTTAAAATATTATGAAGATGAAATATTGACTAGTATGGTTATCTGGATCAGGATGTCCCCAGTTTTCGGATGTAGGTCCCGGGCATTGGGTTAAAACACGAAGAAACCGCAATTATAGGCCCATATACAGTGGCGGATCCAGAGGGGGGCGCCCCGGGCGCGCGCCCCCCCCCCCCTATTTTCCCCGGTTTTTTTTTTTTTTTTTTTGATGGTTATATTTACTGGATTGGTACAATGTAGTCAATTTCAAGGGCTAGATCTAGTCAAAACTATATTTTAACTTACGCTCATGGCCTTTGTGTTCGCACAAATGCACCTCTGTCATACTGTATTGCAATATGTAAATTCCGGAATTCCAGGGCGCGCAAGTCGATTGGTTGGAAAGTTGCACCACTTGTAATCGGGAGTTGCAGTGCAGTGACCAGTGTGAAGATGTTGGATTGGATATAATTTTTTCCCGAAATTTTGTGTTTTTTGTAACATGCGTTTGTCCGTCTTTATGGCAAATACATGTAAATTGTAAGTAACAGATCGCGAGAGAAAGTGTCAACGATGCGAATGATAATGTCTATCCCGAGATTATTCGTCACTCAAAGATGAAGCCCTATATCGGGCGCCACGTGCGCAGCATTATCATTCTGCCTTGGTCATGTACGTTTTCACTGAAATGTATAGGTCAGACATATTTGTATTTAATGTAAACTAACTTTTACACTTTCTGGTAGATTCAGAGGCATATTATCCAGGGCGCCCCAACTAAGTTTCGCCGAAGCAATCATTCCAACGAATTATCAAGGAGCAAAATTGTATATTCTCAATCACCAGTCGACCCCACTCCGCGTTTGCTGTGTATAGGCAGCTATATGTCAGCGTAAGGAGCGAAGATTTCATGTGACGGCAGGCGCGTAGCCGGGGGGGGGCGGTGGGGGCGGTCGCCCCCCCCCCCCAAAAAAAAAAACGTCACCAGAAAGAAAAAAAAAGAAGGGAAAAAAGAGAGAAGAAAAGGAAAAGGGAAGGGAGGAAGGGGAAGAAAGGTAACTTTGTGTGTTTTTTTCTTCTTTTCATTCTTTATTTTTATCTCAAACTTTTTTTTCTGAAACTCCTTCACTCTTGCTCTAAATTTATATATGAATTTTGCTTCCGCGCTGCGCGCGTTTAATTATTGAAGATCTCCATTTCCCCCCCCCCCCACCCTTTCTCTAAACCCTGTTTTTCCATCTCAGCTATATGTGTTTCTTGCCAGTTTCAGTTCAATGTATGCATGGAATTAGAGTAAGGTTAGGCCGAAGTATATGAAGTAATCTGTTTTTTTAATTGATCGTGGAACTTTTGGTCTGGTCGGCTCTGGGGGGGGGGGTAGTCTTTTTATCAATTTCTGCCGTCAGGCCCGTCACCTACATAAAGTCAACTTCTCCGCTTTTCATCTCATTACTAAACAACCATAATTTTGGGGCAAACAGGTTCCTAATTTAAAAAGAGGAAGGTATAAAATTCTTGTATTAAATAAAAAAGTACGATATCTGTTCATCTCCTGTTCTGTTTTGCGCCCTCACTTTGAAATTTTGAATGACACGTAAGTTTCTTTTATACATGTACATGTAATTCAAAATGAAGGATAAGTCAAAGAAACTAAGGCATCCTTTTTTATCTAATTTCAATAAATCACAGAAATTTAAACTTTTTGCGCACCATTTTTCTCGTAATGAAGTTCAATAATCCTAGAAAATCAAATGAATTAGAGCCGATGGGGGTATTGGAGATATCTGTATTTGATGAAAAGTCCGCCCTTTGAAATTTCAGAATTATATTGCTCTGCGCGGGGAGGAATATCTTCCGCCCGGCATATACACTTCTTCTCCTCTGTTTTGCGAGGTAAAGATATGCACTGTCGCTAAATTGTTCATAAAATCTGATCTTTCCCAGGGAAGTATTCAATTTGTCTTCGAGAACACCCTTTTCTCGGGATCCTTTTCTTGGCAAAAAAATTGACAAAACGCTCTAGCTTCCACGCTTCGCGCGGGGTTATTATTGTTTTTATTTCCTCCATTGTATTCCTTTTTTGTGCGTTCACAATCAATTTTAAAACAAGGTTCAAAATCACAATAAAGTCAACTGAATTGGAGCTGATATACTAGAGACAAGAGAGACGGCTCCTTTTCATTTTTAATGTATGAAACCTCGAAAGCTTCGCGCTTCGCGCGGGAGGGGGAAACTCCCCCTCCCTGCACCCACCCCCTAGGGAACGCGCTTCGCGCGCTCGAAGTGTTGGCACGCTTTGCGTGCATTTACCGCCCCCTCCAAAATAAAATCCTGGCTACGCGGTTGTGTGACGGGGGGGGGGGAGAATAAGAATACTTTCGTGCTGGGGAAAAACGTCCCGAGGACACATTTTGTGTATTGTTAAAAAGTAGAAATTGTGACATTAACCCCCCCCCCTTACCCCATTTTTAATGTTTGATAATCTATAGGTTTGCTGATTACAATATATCTTAGTTTTAAAATAGTTTTAAAAATCTAGGGGGGCGACCTCCCCCGAAATATTTGAGGGAGAACACGTCCCCCGTCCCCCCCCCCCCCCCCGATCGCTGCCGATGATATGCGCGTAAACTCAAATCCATCTGACCAAGGAGGTTGGTGGAACATTGTAATGATGATGAACTAGTTAAGTATGCAGTATCTTAACACAATATAATTATGACAAAATGGGAGGATACGGTATTAAATCTAAAGCGGGACATTCTCATAACATTCCTCCAATCGCGCTTACGTGATAATGCATTGTACGGCAAAGCTTCCTTGAATTAATCATGCATGTCATAGAAATACATTTGGGTGTGATATTCGTTATTAAATTATTTACTTAAGTATTTCACTTACGAAAAACGTATATAATATTTTGTGGCTATGCCCACAGAACCTCGAGACTTGCACAGGCAGCAAACGGCATCTATATAGTGCAGAGCTTTAAAAGTATATCCCTTATATATTATAGTGTGAGTAATTAAATTCCACTATTTCGTCTGTTCTTCGTTTGTCTTGCATAAATAAACTTTCCATATTTTCATCTTAAAAAAATAAAAGTCATGATTGAGCTCAAACTTGGCAGGAATAGCTTTGCCCAACAGAAGGCAATCAATACAGTTTACAACATTTACTTTGTTGGTTGGAAAGCTAGTATACATTGATTCAACATGTAGAAAAAACATCAAATTGGAAGCCTATATGAATTCATGGTCTAAACAAGTTGTAATTTCATAAATGAAAAGCTTACAAAATGCCTTCTGAACTCTGTATACCGAAGACGAGCCTCGGTTTATTTTACATTTTCTGCCACTGATAGTTATAACTTATACAATTATGGACTGGATATCAAAGCCCCTTACATGTATTTTCTAGCATTTTATCATTAACCTTATTTAATTATTTGTGGTATAGTTTTAACAAGTGCTTCGTAAAAATTGATTATCTTATGTTAAAATAAATATAAATACAATTTCATGCTGGCTGGTCATAAGTTAAGATGTCAACGCAATGAGAGACTTTGAACGTAAACAATAAAAATGATGAGAATCCCCTTAAGAAGCATTATATTCCTTTGAGGTTGTGCAGAATGACTGGATTATTGAAGATGATTTGAAAATAATACGAGGGAAAAGGTTGATTACCAGAAGATGATGTCGTTTTTTTCTGTAGTTTGTAACAATTTACTGTGCATTTTGGGGAAAAAAGAACCAAATTTTATGCATGTTGCCATACGACTAAACAATTCTCGTTTGAAACACACAATGTAAATACACAAATGACAATAAACAGAATGGATTATTCGGAACTTATCGATTACAAGTCTCAGTTTCGTATCATTAAAATTTGACGTTTCAATCACACGATGCAAGCTAGTGAAGAGCCTTTGCCAAATGTATGTTTTGAATGACCGCTTACACGGTGTGTGACTGGAAACCAGCTCCTAAATGAGTCAGTATGTGTCTTTTATTCATGAAGTTACAGTGATTTAAGTGTGCATTTTTCTTCTAAAGGCGCTCTCAAAATACGACTTTTGGACATGATTTTTTGAAAAAGTCCTTGCCGTGGGAGGGGGGTATCCCCCCTCCCACACCCTCCCCCGCTCGGTCGCTTCGCTCTCTCGCCGCTCGCGCCCCCCCCCCCTATTTCAGAATCCTGGATCCGCCCTATAATCATTGCTATCCTTTTATTGAAACTTCATTATTTCTTTTTAACCTGTGGGATGGGAAGTATAGTCTGTTCCTTCAATCACAACAATTTTAGAATAAAGATAGCCTCCTGTATTCAAGTTATCCAAGTTCAGTTACATTTTTGTATTTTGTTATGAATTTAGATATAGTATTCTGCAAGATTGCATTTTCCAGATACCAATTGTTTGCAACATGGACATTCTAACCCTAAAAACAAAAACATATAAAATATGTAGTCACGTAGTTTACAATGATTTGACTCTCATAAAGCAGAAAATGTACGTACATACATGCGATTATCATTGAACATATCCAGATAGCATTGTAAGGCTTTGCACCTTCGAGAGGTAAATTCCAATGCCATACTTGAAGCACCGCCTTGGGGCACCATTGTAGGTGCAACTTTGTACCTTTTAAACGGCAATGGTGCAAAATTACACCTGAACATAATTGAAAAGGTACTCCCCGTCATGCCAGTATGGCATTGCTAAATGAATTGTCTGTAACCCCCCTCTTTTCTTAGATCGTAATTGTTTATATCCGCAGTACAAAATAAACAACACTCATAACTATGTTCTTACCAGGTTTTACCGGTGTTTTCCAAGGTAAGTATAATAAACCAAACCAATCAGGATGAGGTAATTAAAACAAAATTTATGTATTTCACACATATCAAAGCTCCATCTTGAAAGCGACTTCATACTCGAAGAACTTGAAATGTTTCTGAACAATACAAGGTATCAAATGAAAATCCTTTAAAATCCACTTTGGAAAACTGTCTTTGACGATACCAAAGATCCTTGATTCTAATTGACACAAACATTAATATCCTTTTGTCTTCTTTTCACCATCTTGTAGAAAGGGTTCGGTTATAAAAGCGTATCCGCATGACAACAGAATTCCTCTCACGTTGTAACTCACAAGTAAAAACGTAACAATATATTACAGGGAGTTCCCCCTACTAAACTGAAAACTAGAAGAGGGTGGTATACCTTGAAAGACTCGCAGAGGTGATGAAATGCCCAAGTCATGGTCGTACGACTCTTCTAGGCATGGGCGGAAATCCCAGGGGTGACAGGGGGACGCGTCCCCCCTACCCAAACTAGTAGGGGAGGGGCACGATATCAAATGTCCCCCTACTATTTTCGGTCTTTTATGATGGTAAGAAATACATCATTCAAAATCGGAATAAAACATAAATTTTGGTCGTGGGTGACAACCTTTTTTTTTTGCTTGTCAAATTTATATTGGTCGGAATGACCTTACATTTTGGGTGATAATTTTCTTTTGCTTGTCAGACTTTTCCAGCCCCTGGTCCCCTACCTTTGGGGAGAGATTTCCGCCCCTGCTTCAAGGTATGTCGAATCCCTAGACTGGAGAGTTTGTTGTTGTCTGTATATTTCATGGATCTATTCTTAGATTCCGATTGAGGTGGTGCACCACCGTGGCTGTCGATTGAGATTTGAGGGGTGTAGCCTATGCATTACAGAGTTACAAGACACAGGCCTCAATTATACTATTCCCTTTTTCTTCCCCTCCCCTCATTTTCATTTTTTCTCCTCTTTCTCAACTACTCAAAATCACAGGAGGCAGTCGCCCTCTGCCCCCCCCCATAACGCTTCCCCTGGATAAACCGAGTGGAGTATGGTATACCCCCTTGAGTTTCTCAATAATTTGTGATCATATATAGAGAGTTGTCAAGTTGGTGGTAATGTTGATTTTATTTCTTGCCCACATGATTGTGTATAGAGGCCCTCTCCCCGAGTGATGGTGGCATTGCCATCACTCGTCGATAAAAGCATTTTTTTAAATCTAAATGTGCTC
Source organism: Lytechinus variegatus (assembly GCF_018143015.1). Classification (NCBI taxonomy): domain Eukaryota; kingdom Metazoa; phylum Echinodermata; class Echinoidea; order Temnopleuroida; family Toxopneustidae; genus Lytechinus; species Lytechinus variegatus. The sequence continues at coordinate 65,477,955 of NC_054741.1, forward strand.
TTTTTTTACGATAGGACTGTACGGTCGGTGAAAGGTAACAGACTGTCATAAATCAGCCAAAAGGGTATACTTAAATTCATTAAGCTATTCGTAAATTAAAGGTCAAGTCCACCCCAGACAAAAATTGATTTGAATGAATAGAGGAAAATAAAACTAGCATAACACTGAAAGTTTCATCGAAATCGGATGTAAAATAAGAAAGTTGTGACATTTTAAAGTTTCGCTTATTTGTCACAAAACAGTGATGCACAACTCAGTGACATACAAATGAGACAGATAATGTCCTTCATTCTCTATTTCTTTTGTTTTTTATTGTCTGTAATGTACACAATTTCTTTTCTTTTTTTACAGATTTGACAATAGGGACCAACTTAAATGAACCATATAATATCAATCAATAATAATTCTACAGGTTCAGAGAGGAAATGCTTGTTGTTTCACTTGACAATGAGGAGAAAATTAGAACATTTCATATTTCATTTAATGGACTACTAAAGAAACAGTAAGTGGATGACGTCATCAGTCTCCTCATTTGCATACAGACCGGGATGTGCATGCAGGATGTGTTTTGTGAAATGAGGAGAAACTTTCTTATTTTACATCCGATTTTGATGAAATCTTCATTGTTATGCTTGTTGGATTTTTCTCTTTTACTAAAATCATCTTTTTGTTTGGGTGGACTTTTCCTTTAAGAGCAACTTTAAGTAACTTGGGAACACATTTTTAAACACCCCCGGAAAACATCCTAGAACGTGCTTCGAAACGGCCAGTTGTTTAATGCAATTGGAACACAAGAGAGTCCACACACTGACACATGATTTCCCTTTCCTGGACCTGACAAGAGAGAGCAGCAGATACCAGATAAGATCTAATCTTAAGAATTCCATCTCAAGTATTATTATCTATTTATACTAAAGAAGCCGATAGAAAACAGTACCTTCCGACTCAAACGCTGATTCATTTGTTCTTTCTCTCTCCCCCTATGTTTATCAATTTCGTGTTTTTTTCTCTCCATTTCCCTCTCTTACTTGCTCTGCAATCTCTTTCCGCCCCCCCCCCCCTCTCTCTCTCTCTCTCTCTCTCTCTCTCACCACATACACGCGCAGAAAATCCACACCCACACGCACACACACTCTCTGTGTCTTTCCATTTCCGCCCAATCATCTATCCATCTCTCTTTTCTCCTTTTGCTTTTTCTCATTACCTCCTTCTTTCCCATCTTCACAATCTTTCTTGCAAAAACTTTAAATTTTCCTTTACATTCAACAAAGCTTTATGTTTCTTTCTTTCCTAGCCTTCCTACCAATTTCTATTCCACCGATCCGTCACTTATTTTGTTTTGTTTTCTCGTCCAATCCTCTAACCATGCATGTTCCCAAGTAAAATAAAATAGAGATAAATAAATAATTAGAATCTCATGGAGGATAGCTGAAGGAAACTTCTGTGTATTATATTAATTTTCAAATGTCAATAAAAAGAGGGAAATGTTGAACCCTTTTCTGTTATTCAGATGTATCTGGTTCATAAGTGGTCACGGGCACAGGATACACGACTGCCGTTTGAAAATCTGACCTTATTATCTCATAGTCTTTTTTATTCAGACTGTCATTGCATTTCACCTCCACTTCCGAGAATCACTATGACTGTAACCTTATATGGATTCTTTATCTCTTATTTCCATTTCTCCCCTTTCTTTCCTTTTTCTTTTGCCTGCCTTACTTCACTGCCTTTCTACTACTTCTTCTCTGGTTTGTCCGCTTCTTCTTCTTCTCCGTCTTCTTCTTCTCCTCCTTCTTCTTCTTCTTCTTTTTCTTCTTCTTAAATCACCAGTGCTCTTTTATCCTACAATAAAGTAAAAGGCAATGCTATATACGCATTCTTGTTAAAGATCAAGTCCACCTATACAAATATTGATTTGAATCAATAGAGACAAGTCAACAAGGGCGCCGGAAGCGGGGGGGCAGGGGGGGGCAAAACGAGATTTTGCCCCCCCCCCCAATGTGCCCCCCTGAAAGTAGAAAACTGATAAATTATTTAAGGACAAAAGTAAACGATGAAGGCACTTTTCTGCCTAAAAATTGTCATTTCCATTGTCAAAAATGAAAAAATTTTGCCCCTGACGGGGCAATTACATTATCATAGTAAGCCTCGCGTCGTTTGACGAACAGTTTCTCTGTGAAACATACCTTTGATAAGCCCCTTTTCCATCTTATTACAGTGTGATAACGTTTAACTTTTTAATGAATACATTTCAGACTAAAACCGAATGGCAAGCTAATTTTCTTTAATATCTAAACCTACAAATTATGAAAAAGATGGATATCTTCTTAGATAAATGATTTGATTTTATATATTTCGATCCAAAAAGTGAAAAAAAATCAAGCACGTTTTGAAATAAAAAGATGGCTGTGTATTTATGCATAGCGCGAGCGATTTTTTTTATTTTTATACTGTGACCTGAAAGTTTTCTTTTTTTCCCAATTATTCACCTCCCTTCCATCATTCAACTTTCTTCCCGGTCCTATCTTTCTTCTCATTTTTCGCCTCACCTTCCGCCGCTTCGCCCACTTGATCTACCTATGATGACCCCTCCCACGGCAGGAATTTTGTGTAAAAATGGAGTATAAGTCTCGTTAATAGAGTGTTTAAAAACAAATTTTGGGGGATTAAACATAGTTAAAGTTCACTGTGAAGGATTAATCATAACTCATGAAAACTATTCTTTATACTGAGTACGCGAACAATGAAAATATTCTTATATTCCAAGTAAATTTGGAATAAAGGGAAAGTGAATTGGCTTAACAAAGGTATGATTTTACTGATCTAACCGTCTACGCACTAAATTTACTTATAAGTATCCAGAGGCGATTTTCTTTTTTCGTAATTTTTATTAGTTATGAAATTGACAATGGCCATCAATGTCATCACTCTTTGGCTGGCATATATGGCTAGATGAGAGTTCGAGAATAGTTGGGCCGGTATGCCCTTTCTTTTCCTAACCAAGTTCTTAACAAAAACTATCTGTTTATATATATTTCGAAATTCGAGGATACATGTGTATAATTTCGATTTTAAATTATGTATTTTTTCCATAATAAAAGAGCACAAATAGTAGGGGGACATTTGATATTATGTACCCCTTTCCAAAATGGTAGGGGGACGCGTCCCCCCTGTCCCCCTGGGATTTCCGCCCATGGTGATGGGGGAGCTTTTGCATTTTCTAGAATAAAATTGAAAGATTTCGTGCACACTTTTGGTGAATTTTGTTAATTTTGCCCTCTCGATCGGCGGCCCCCGGATGCGTACGGTCATGTTTGTCATCTTAAAGTCTTTAAAAGGCATATATTACATTGGTTTGAAACAACTGAGTTTGCAATAAGGCTTGTAATTTGCTGGAACTGCGACCCTGATCACGAAGAAACACCAGTCTGGGTCAGAAGGGAGGAAACAGAAGGAGCAAAAAGAACTCAATTTAATTCTCAAGAAATTTATTTTTGAATGCTCTTAGAAACGCAACTTTTACACTCAATTTTTACACAAAGTTCTTACCGTGGGGGTCCCACACCCTCTCCCGCTCAATCGCTTCCGTATCTCACGCTTTCAAAAATATTGTGCCCCCTTCGGGATTTTGCCCCCCCAAAACTGAAAGTGTTCCGGCGCGCCTGCAAGTCAAACAAGCATAATGCTGAATATTTCATAAAAATCGGATGTAAAATAAGAAAGTTATGACATTTTAAAGTTTCGCTTATTTTTCACAAAACAGTTATATACCAACTCAATGACATGCAAATGAGAGAGACGGTGATGTCCCTCACTCACTATTTCTTTTGTTTTTATTGTTTGAAATATAGAATATTTCAGTTTTTACAGATTTGACAATTCGGACCGACTTGACTGAACCATGAAATTTTAAGGCGATGTTAATTCCATGTGTTCAGGGAAGATTGAAGGAAAATGAAGACAAAATGGCAATAAATCATATTTCACGTAATGAAATACAAAAGAAATAGTGAGTGGGTGATGCCATCAGTCCCCTCAATTGCAGACCGAACAGGATGTGCATATAACTGTTTTGTGAAAATTCAAAATGTCATAACTTTCTTATTTTACAACCGATTTTGATGAAATTTTCAGTGTTATACACGTTGGATTTTTCTCTTTTTTTCAAGTCAACGTTTTATTGGAGTGGACTCGTCCTTTAACTAATATGTGCGCACTTTTAATTATTTTACAATTGGCATTAGAATATCATTATCACTATTACTATACTTTTATCATTTTGGTTATCACCGATTTGTATCATCACAGGGAAATTGTAGCATTCCTCTTACGATAATATTGTGTGAAATATGAGACTACTATCGACTTTTTAAAGTAGTTTAGTTCAGTAGAACAATTGACCTAGATTCTTATTAATTTAACCTTGTAAGAATGGCATGATATGAGAGCTTGAACTGGATTTCCATTAAAACTCTTCAAGTTCATTGTCATTCTTACAAACTAAAAAGTATATAAAAGTAGTCAACCTTCCTTAATTTACTGCATAACATTTTAAAAGTTGAAATAAGAAGTCTTGAAGTTTCATATTGGGTTCGTTATTCGGATACTATCATCACTTAGCCAGCTGAATAACACAGGTAAGTGGTTTATTATTGTGATTGTTTCTAATATTACGGCAAACTGAAATAAAATGAATTCGTTATTGTTCATAGAGCAAAGAAACAATTTTCGCTTTTATTCTTTTATTTTACAGTACCTTACATGAATTATTTAAGAATCCATATAACATATACATGATATGATATGAATTTTAGTGATGATCGTGTCAATTGAAAATTTAAGGTGATCATTGAAAAGATAAGTAATTATATGCATCACTGAATTGTACAATTCGCTTCTTCCTCCATTAAAAAAAAATTGTTTAGATATTTTGAAAGTCATACAAGCAAAGTTACAAACTGCAATGGATCCCTGATTGAGAAAGGGGTGGGGAGGGTGGTGTTTTATCCAAAATAACTTCATGACGACAGTGTTGGAGGAAATTTGTTAAGCTCATGTTTCTGTGATCTTTTTTTTATTCACATTTTTTTTTCCTTGAGGGGGAATGTCGAGGACCCGGGTCCCTCCTAAATTCGCCACTGGTTAAACAGTTAAAGATCAGATTAAACTTCAAAGACTGTTCTTTCAACCTGTGAATTAACATCAAAATGAGTAATCACTGTCTTACAAAGAAAAATTGAGAGACAATTTCAAGGAAAATCTTGAAATTGTCGTTCTCATTGTTGTATTCTGCTTGTTTTCCTCATTGAGCATCACATGGAATAATAATAGAGTGTGTAAGTATTGCTTCATTTGATTTTTCCTGACTGAGTTGCTGAGCCCTGGGAACGATTCTTTTTTCTTTTCTTTTTTTTACGTGGGTTCTGGTTTAAATTAACAAGCAAAATTTGTTTTCGCTTTAAAAGGATTTTGTTCCAGGAGAAAATTGACAAGCAAAAAAAGGAGGGCTTTTCCTAAAAAAAAAAGATTAGGTCATTTTGGTTACATTTTGGCCACTTAGCATTCCTACCAGATTTCAGGGAGGTGCTGCCCACATGGAAAGTAACTCACGCACCCCCAAGAAAAATCTTGGGAGTGCTTTAGCACCCCGCTTTCCAGGGCCTGAGTTGTTCTGTACATTTTAAAAATAATTATCAAGTACATTATAGGTTCTACATTGGAAAAATATTCCGGAATACGATATTGCAGGATGTTCATTTCATTTATCAAAATCTTAAATTTGCAGTTTCTTTGAAAGTGTATTTTTGCGGAAAACACCAAAGAAAGCTATGTGCCCAATATGGTGTTTTAGTGATTGGTAACAGGAAATGGGTATCATAAAAATAATAGAAAGTTTAGTAATATGCGGTTAAAACCTAATAGTTTTATCATTGTTTTGACTAATAATTCTAAATGACATTGAAATAAATTGATATAATTGTTAGTGTGTGTAGTGAAACAAATCGGATGTTATTATGGTCTTTCAGCCGCGTCGAAAGCACGTCACAACTTCGAAAAGGCAATGGGTGGAGGCGCACATATCGCGCTACCCACACCCACTACACGATGTCCTCACGCGTTGCACTGGAAGTGTGTTTCCTGCATATAATAGAGGAATAAAAAAAGCTTTATTTTATCCACCCCTATGCATTCCGGTCAGTCCGAAGAAGCCATGCAAGACAGGGTTTTCTTTTCTCTCTTTTGCGAAACAGCGCCATCTTCCCATTGGTTTTCGTGCTTCAATAATAATTCACTTTGTATAGACCTTACTCTGTATTTTTATTGTGAAATACTATATTGTTTCAATCATTTTTTTAAACTGAAATACTCCTGAAAATAATATCAATCATCACTGGCGTATAGATGGAGGGGCTTGGGCACCTTACCTACAAGGTTCCACGACCAGGAAACAGAAAAAGGAGATTAAGAAAGAAAAGGAGATGAATAAGGATATTATTTCTTTTAACTTATTTCATAATCTGTCACAAAATTAGTATCATTTGTGAAACGTATTAACTCTCATTCTGACTGACATAATTTATTACGTTAATGGCATATCATAGGTAGGTTTGGTTTGAGTGAGCCATGTTGATCCGTGCATGGACAATTGATTTGTCGAGATTGCATATGATAATTAATGTAATAACGTGTAAAAATCAATCCTAACATTTGTCGCTCAGCTTGTGTTACTGGGTCCAGGACGATTTCAATTATAATTTTTTCTTCATATCACAATTTGGATTCGACAATATCTAAAATTGGGATTAGCATTATACAATTGGGCTTAAACATAAAAACCGAAGCCACTATTAAAATCGATATTATGCTTAAGTCTAGTCTTAAGTTATGTTATAGCTTGGTCAAACTTACGCCAGTTGTATTTTCAGGTTTTTGTTTTCTTCACAAGATTCTCTGAAAGAAACAAAAACAAATGTTCTCGTCATATTCAGTCACTAGATTCTCTCTATTGGTAGTCCAAGTTATGTTGTTAGATTTTCAATATTGCGCTTTTAAGTCCTAAAATTTATACCAGGCCCTTACGAAATTGTGTTGATGTAGCAAAATCATGCCCCCAAAAATCTAAGAGGGTAAAAATCATGTTAAAAACATCATTCTGGTAGATGGGGCAACTACACGCGTGCAATGGCTTCATTTATATCGTCCACTATTTTGTACACTACTTCATGTTACTTGGATCAACTTTGCGTGTCAATACATTTTTTTGCTTGCTTGCTTGCTTGCTTGAAATTTATTTCTGCGTTCCACATGTTCAACATAATACAACATAATCAATTATTACATAGATTTTACATATATATACATTTTAGACACACGTATCATTTACAATCTCTTTCTGAATATAAAAAAGTATATAAAAAATATTATTTGACTAAATTTCAGAACGCAGGAGACCGTCCTTTTTGAGAAGCCATAACAAAATGAAGAAAAAAAAATACGTCCTCTTATATTTCAAAGTAGAAAAAGGGGAATCCATAAAACAATTATCTTCAGCATGATTGTACACTGTAAAAAATGATTTGCTAATTTAGCACTTAAAGTGCTTGTATAGTGACTGCACTACGAGTGCTTATTTTCTAGTTTAAATTTGAACTAAAAAATCAGCACTCGTAGTGCAGTCACTGTGCAAGCACTGTAAGTGCTAAAAATAACACTTTTTTTTACAGTATATAAAACCATCCATTTTCCATACCTTTCACAAGTCATGTTCAATCTAATATAATATATGCACTTCTCAGTTAAAACGCTGTATAAAAGTATTGTACAACGTTGTGTAATATCTGTGCAGTAATTGTTTAACAGTTCAAACATTTTTGTTTATGAAAATCTTACACAATAAAGTTGTGCTTCTAATATTTAATCTTCAATGAATTAACCATTGTTGTTTAAACTGTTAAACTATTCGTTTAATAAAAAAGGTTGTATATGAATTTTCAAACAACGTTTTGATGTCTAAATGTCATAACTGCATGGACTGTATCGATTGGAACTGATATGGGAAAGGGGGCTTTCATATTTTCTGGGTTTTTTTTTAAAGACAAGTAGGTAGGTAGGTAGTATATGTAGGCAGGTATAGGTAGGTTGGTAGGTAGGTCGGTAGTGGACGTTGGTAGGTAGGTAGGTAGGTAGGTAGGTAGGTATGTAGGTAGGTATAGGTAGGTAATTTATACCAGGCCCTTACAAAATTGTGTTGATGTAGCAAAATCATGCCCCAAAAAATCTAAGCGGGTAAAAATCATGTTAAAAACATCATTCTGGTAGATGGGGCAACTACGCGCGTGCAATGGCTTCATTTCATTTATATCGTCCACTATTTTGTACACTACTTCATGTTACTTGGATCAACTTTGCGTGTCAATACATTTTTTTTGAGAAGCCATAAAAAAATGAAAAAAAATACGTCCTCTTATATTTCAAAGTAGAAAAATGGGAAGCCATAAAACAATTATCTTCAGCATGATTGTATAAAACCATCCATACCTTTCACAAGTCATGTTCAATCTAATATAATATGAGCACTTCTCAGTAAAAACGCTGTAATAAAGTATTATACAACGCTGTGTAATATCTGTGCAGTAGTTGTTTAACAGTTCAAAAATTTTTGTTTATGAAAATCTTACACAATAAAGTTGTATTTCTAATATTTAATCTTCAATGAATTAACCATTGTTGTTTAAACTGTTAAATTATTCGTTTAATAAACAAGGTTGTATAATGAAGTTTTAAACAACGTTTTGATGTGTAAATTTCATAACTGCATGGACTGTATGGTTTGGAACTGATATGGGAAAGGGGGCTTTCATATTTTCTTGGTTTTTGTTAAAGACACTTCTCGTATGTCATGGGGACCTGAAAAGATGATAAGCAGACGATTTTGCCAATAACCCATTAGCGGACTTTCTCTTACCGATATCTCTTGATATCAATATGCATATTTTCAAAATTAAGTCAATGGAATGACGAATTCTTATTACATTCCAAAGTCGAAACTCGACCTCCCATGATGCAACCAATTTATCGTCTTGTGCTTGTTTTGAAATGTTAAATAAGAAAACGTAACCACCATGAGCGATAGGTATAGGTACAATGTTAGAAAATTTATCCTTAAAATAAAATAAGTTCCTGCAGCAGAGTCTCGAGAACACCTGTAATATTACAGGAAATTGGTATTTGATGGATGGGATCTTACAAATTTTCTTTAAAAAAACACCCTTTTCCCCTTTTTAAGCAGACCTGTTCTGTTAAATTGCAGAAAAATTCCTGTTTTATGAATTTACAGAATGATTCTGTTATTGCTTTCTGCAAAATCTTCTCTTTTGTGTGTGTGTAAAATCACGTTTTTTTTAACAGCGTAGGTAGGTAAGTAGGTAGGTAGGTACGTGTAGGTAGGTAGGTGGGTAGGTAGGTATAGATAGGTAGGTAGGTGGGTGGGTAGGTGGGTGGGTAGGTAGGTAGGTAGGTAGGTGGGTGGGTGGGTGGGTGGGTAGGTGGATGAGTAGATAGGTAGGTGGGTGGGTAGGTAGGTAGGTAGGTGGGTAGGTAGGTAGGTGGGTGGGTGGGTAGGTGGATGAGTAGATAGGTAGGTGGGTGGGTAGGTAGGTAGGTAGGTAGGTGGGTAGGTAGGTAGGTGGGTGGGTAGGTAGGTAGGTAGGTGGGTGGGTAGGTGGGTGGGTAGGTAGGTAGGTGGGTGGATGGGTGGGTAGGTAGGTAGGTAGGTGGGTGGGTAGGTAGGTGGGTGGGTGGGTGGGTGGGTAGGTGGATGAGTAGATAGGTAGGTGGGTGGGTAGGTAGGTAGGTAGGTAGGTAGCTAGGTAGGTAGATAGATAGATAGATAGATAAAATAAATAGATGGATGGACGAAAAAATATAATGATAAGGTTAATACAAATTACAGATTAAAGAAATGCTATAGGGAGAGGAATGACCGTTGGGTTTCAAAGTAATTTGAAGTGCTCGGCTGTTGCTGATCAAGAAAAGAAATACCCCTTTTTTCTATCATTTCATTTTATTTATTTTTCCATTTCCAACAATCATGTACATTTACAATAGTTTTGTTACATACATCTTGATATAATTATAATCAATAAAACAAAAAAAAACTTATTATGTATAATAATCAAGATAACAGGTCGGAAACGGAGGAAGCTGCTAAAAAGCGAAGCTTGTAGGATGCAGCCTCCTATAACATATTCGTATGAACAATGTAAAAAAAAAATACAACATGGTAGAAATTTGAAATTAAATCTATGTGAATGAATAGTTTAAAAGAAATAAAAAGAAAGAAATATCAAAGACTATCAAAGACATTCCATGACGTAATTTTGGTATGGAAATGTATACCATCAGCAACAACAACAAAAAAATTCTCTAAGCTTATCCCAAAATGCGTTTTTTGCCTTGAAGATATCTAATTACACAGTAAAAACGCTGTTTAAGATTTTATACAACGCTTTTTACTATATGAACCTTACACTATTGTTTAACCGTTTAAACAATCATGTTTAATTTATTGAAGATTAGATATTGAAAATTAAACTTTGTTGCTTAAGATTTAAACACTTGTTTAAACTGTTTAAACAATTACTGTAATGTTCATATAGTATAAACAGCGTTGTATATTTTTTTTTTACTGTGTATACAGCCACACATAAGAAACTGATGAACAACATACCTTCGGTCAGAGAGTCGGTGGGGGGGGGGTGACTGTGGTACGAGATTGGCAAAGCATTATACATCCTTTACCTTCATCTGATGTGTGAATTTCTAACTGAAACAGTTCATTTATAGTAAAAAGCAATTCGATATTTCAACAAGTCTGATAGCTTTCGGATTTACATTGGCAGTAAAGCCTTGATCCACTTGGGCGCATCGTGATTACATGCTTTGTTTAGAACACGTATGGACGTTCAATTTGTGAGAAATTCATGAGCTCTATGGGGGTGATCTCTAAACACTTCCCTAATTACTCATTAGGGGAATACGTTAGATGATGATGAGTTTGATAGGCCTCTGCTTATATATTTTTTTCACAATTGAACATTGAAGCCCATCTTGATTGCATGTTTTTCTTCAAATCGAATTCAGCTGCAGATAATTATAATGACAATTTTTTTCTTGTTTTATATTTCAATAACAGGAAGTTATATAAATTGTACTTGACATGATTTTCCAAATAAATCGTCTTTATTGTAGTTGTGTAGGTATATGTATCGTTGCTCTGAAATACGACCGATCGCGTGAATTGCTGTCATGAAGTGATATGTTTGTTCTTTACAAGTGCCCGGTTTCCCCTATAATGTAAAAAATGAAGTGCTAATTTAGCACTTAAAATGCTTGTATAGTGACTGCACTATGAGTGCTAATTTAATAGTTTAAATTTGAACTAAAAAATCAGCACTCGTAGTGCAATCACTATGCAAGCACTGTAAGTGCTAAAATAGCACTTCATTATTTACAGTGTTGTACGAACGCGAGTAAATTTTTTAATGCTCGCTCGCCTCGCTCATTTGATTATATGCAGTCAGAATTAGCAAGTCGAACAACAAGTTTTTTAAACTTTTGATTTTTTTTTAATTCTTTCGCACAACTCGTTACATTCTTTAAACAATAGTCGTGAGAGTGACGGATTAAAATAACGTCTTTCAATTTAAATAGCGTTTTTGAATTGTATAACCCCACAGGATAACGTTATTGGACAGCATGCAATCTCTAATCGCTTAATCGCGTAGTGATATGTATGGAACATTAAATACGATTTACAAAGTTCAAAATAAAGCATAAATAAATATCGAGAAAAAAATGACGACGAAATTGTGAAGATCTCAGAATGTCACCAGAATGACACCACCTCGGGCCCCAAAGCCCCAATTTTCTAAAGGGAAAATGAATCAAATTGATGATTAGGAATTATACTGTAGGCCGATTTTAATTTGTATGGAAACAAAAGAAAAAAGTATAGGGTGTCCCCTAAAGCGGGTCGTGTGGTCCAGTGGTCAGAACATTAGGTTGTGAGTTCTAATCTCCACTCTGCCATTGTCTTCACTTTGAAAAAAGGCCCAAAAGTAATATCTGTCGTCTATAATTCAGCCACTATGACTGATTAACCTAGAGGTAAAATGTTTCCTAGGTAGTTCGTAGTACATCAGCTTGGTGTTTACCAACAAAATGCTGTCCTGCTGAGTTCCTACGGGAGTTGCCATAAACAGAAACAGATAATACAGTTACATGTATGTTGGATTTGTTTTTCTGTTTTTCATTTACAAACACGTGTAGGGTGTGTTTTAAATACATATTTGTAGAAACCCATCATTCTGTATTCATACAAATATTAATGCATCTTTTGTTTCATTCTCATAGGTTAAAGTTGCCGTGAAAGGGGGTCGTCTTTGAGTGCATAAAAATTATGGAAAATGAAACCTTTCAATTCATTTCAAATGATGGCGTATGCTGGAGAGACAAGAAGAAGGCGGAGTCATCAAGGATATGTTCTGATGATGAAGACGTGCTGCCGATGCTTATTAACGCGCAAGGCGCTACATCTCTCACTTTGTCATCCAAAGGCGAGAAAGAAGACACTAGGATAGCAATCAACGGGATCCCCACGGACCTGTCGCTGATCAAGGACCAAACAATGGACACGATGGAGACTGCTCTCTGCTCACTCATCGAACCATCCAGCCCAGATTATCTCCTCCAGTCTGATCAAAGCGAGAGCCAACCAAACATGCCAGGTAAAACTTGGCCCCAATCGGGCAAAGAGACGCATGTTCTTGTACCCGGCGTTCCGCCACCAGTCGTCAACGTGGAAGCGGTGCCCCAACGTGCCGAGAACGGCTACTGCGGATTGAACGGTGATAACCGAGTCACATACGACACCAACGAACCACGGGATGACATCGATGGACGACCGCGTCAACGAGCGGTATGGGGAAAGAAAGTGGACTTTCTTCTATCCGTCATCGGATTCACAGTCGATCTCGGAAACGTTTGGAGATTTCCGTACATTTGCTATAAAAACGGTGGAGGTAAGTCGATATACTACATTTCAAATATTGATGTTCTTTAGAACAAGTTCAGAACAGAGTAAAAATCAAGAAATTGTAATATAGATCAAGTTTAAGTTTATGTTTCCATTTCCATCATATACATCAAATACATAAACATAATTATACAAAAACAAATCAAGTATAATTACAAATCAACTTCAGATAAAAAAGATGTACAATAAAAATAACAATAGCTTGTATGCAAATGGGGGAATCCACTAAGAAGCACTGCTTGTAGAGCGTGGATCCCCTATCATTTTATATCAAAGAATTTTGATAATGAATACTAATTTTGTATACATATGTGATATAATAAAAAATAAAAAATAAAATATGTTGAGATAGAATTATAGAAATAAGAGAAAAAAGGATGAGTAATGGTGAAAAATAATATGATGACAGAAATACACAAGCCATAAAATTGATAATAAGATAATAATTATGCCGTATTTTGTTATTTAAAATTGGAATAGATTAATAGTTTCTAAGCAAGACGTCGATGGTAGTTAAAGCAAACACAAGTGATCATCGTAATAGTATATGATATTTTACAATTTTTGTAACGTCCACATCACATGGATAATTATTGTCAACTTTCGCATCGTGACGACCATGATTCTGAGAGTATCAATAAATTCTCTTACACTTTTAAGTATGCAGCGCCGAGATCTTCTCAGGTTGTAGTAAAAGTCTTTACTAAATTATCACCCAAACACTGCTGAATAGTTGGATATTTGACCATATTTTTTTGCTCTCAGTGGTGTCTACTTTAACTAGAATTCAGAGGTTTTGTATTGGCCTATCATGAATATCATTAAAAAGAAAGAAACAAATGAAAAGTTAAGATATGCGGACGAAGTGCGATTGTGCATTAGAATTAAAAATTCTGCTCGTAAAGTGATTGGTTAACATTGGTTTGACTTTTAAAAAATCTGAGCTAGAAGGTCACACTTGTCACCTGTGTCTGTGATATGTTAAAAAAAATGAAGCCCAGAAAAAATTGCGTTCGAAAATAATTATTTAGTGCTTCAAAAATTGAAATATAAAGTGACCGGAAATACCATCTTAATTTCATCCCATACACTTATGTGTACTATTTAGGTGTCTATAAGACGCTTATTTACAAAATCGGGGTTTGCCTTGTAGTTTTAGCTTTTCATTCTCAATAATGGTTGTTTTCGGGGTTTCATTTTTCATTTCATTTATTTCATTTTCAACAAAATATAAATCAAATAAGTACAATCATAACAAGTCAACATCATAAAAATATATATCAATGTCATGAAATCAACTTGAGAAAGACATGTTATAAAACAGTTACATATAAAATAATCATGTGTAAAGAAATTGTGATCTATAATTTGTGAAAATGGAGGATCCCACTAAAAAGCTAGGCTTGTATATTGTGGGCTCCTCAAAAACTGACAAACGAGAAATGAATTTTACATATTCAGGTTTATTAGTTATAATACATGCATTTGTACACATGTTTCATCTTGGTTTGAGATTTTTTTCTAAATCGGCTGCTCACAAAGTTAAACCATACCTTTAAGCAGTTTCTGATACTAGTAATGTGTGAAATTCAAGGATTGTGAAATTCAAGGAATGCATGTCATATTTCTTTTTTTCAATGTGGATGATCACGGTTATTTGCACTCTGAATCATGATAATGTGTAACAAGAAAAATCCATTGTCAAAGGCCCTTCCTGATAAAGCAGTCTTTGAATCGAAGAATCAAAACAGCAGTTTTGTCCGTGACTCTGGACTTACAACATTTTTATTTGCATTTTTGTCAGCTTCGAACTTTAGGACGATAAGTCGTCCCGGTTCATCATTTTCGACAAAGACCTCTCAGCTGTTCAAAGCGATTTCACGGGCGTTTTCAATAGATTTTCTATTTTGTAGAATCCGTTCCCGTTGCGATTTCGAAAACTCGCTAATCTCGTAACATCTACCACGGTAATGTAGTCTTTGTTATACTCACTGATCAACTATTTGTTTTTTATTGTTTAATTTGTTCTACTTTTTATGCTTATGCCATGGACACTAATCATGGGAACAACGTGGACACGTAAACTCCGTACTAATTGAAGCATTTACTGCTCTTAATGAATATGTTGATTTGTTTCTTTTTGCCCTTCGCATTCAACCTTACAATTCCCCCGACAGTAATTAATCCCAATTAAAATTGTACATGAATCTCGAACGTTTACTATCAAGGGCCTGCTCAGAAGTGCAATTGAAACGACTATAATCTTATAGAACAATCTGCCATGCGGATGGGCTTAATTGCAATCTCCGAGATCCAGGTTACTTATTTAAAGGACAAGTCCACTCCAAGAAAAAGTTTATTTGACGAAAAAGAGAAAATCCAACAAGCGCAAATAATATCATCAAAATCTGAGGTAAATAAGTGATGATATTTTCAAGTTTTGCTTATTTTTCACATAACAGTAATATGCACAATTCATTGACATGCAATGAGACAATATGCAAATGATGGAACTAATAACATCACTTCCTCACTATTTCTTTTGTATTTTATTATATGAAATAATCGTATTTTCTCCTCATTGTCATGTGAGATGTCATATGAGAAAAGTTTAAATCCTCCAAGAAAATTACCATTGATTTAACATTATATGGTTCAGTTAAGTTTGTCTTTAATGTCAAATCTGTAAAAATTAAATATTTCATAATTTAAACGATAAAAAACAAAAGAATTGGCGAATAAGGGACATCACCGACTTCCTCATTTGCATGTAACTGAGTTGAGCATGTAACTGTTTTGTGAAAACAGAAAAATTTCATAAATTCCTTATTTGACATCCGATTTTGATGAAATTTTCATTGTTATGCTTGTTTGGTTTTTCTCTACTGATACAATTCAACATTTCTCTTGGGTGGTCTTGTCCTTTTCATAAAAAACAATCTTGATTTATAAAGCATAAATATATATAGCTTGTTGGAAACCAAAGTCCAAGTATGTTTTATACCTATGTGGAAAACGAAATTAACACAGTGTCGGTTTTGGCATCCGTCTTCTGGCATCTTACACAAGTTACGTACATCAGAGATAGAATATTTACCATTATCATGTGCACACCAACGAAATCGACTCGAAACCACTCCAGTCCTGAGTTGTTTTTGTTGGTGTGGCTAAGATATAAGTATTTCCTTTAAAGTTTGTTAGGTGGGATTATTAAGATTATTTGAGAATTTCACAACGCTTTCAAGAACATTAAAAATATATTTTTCAAAAGGTCCTTCGTGACAAAGAACATGCCCAGAAGTCTTTGTCTGAAATTGGGGGAACCAAAGCAGCGGTTTCATCGCAGACTCCGGACAACTTAGGACGGAACTTCTGTTCTGGTTCACCATTTTTCGACAAAGACGTCCCAGCTGTTCATTGTCATCTGATGGGCATTTTAGATACATTTACTAAACCTTTTAATTCTTTCTGCGTCGCGATGCGAAAAAAAATCCCTATCAAGGTTCCCTTTAGAGCTAATATATTTTATATACTTTTAAATCACAGCGGTATTAAAGTATACATACAAGAAATGTAAATATTATGCTAGTACATTATGTATCTCATTGAAATTCTATTGGCTATTTTGGCTATAAAAATAACTAAAAGTATAAATGCATCATATTTCAAAGTTATCTTTTTAGAAATTAAATTTCCTGCCAAACCATGTTGTAATTCCGAAGTTCAAAGATTTTTGTTGATGTATATGTTAGACGGTATACTCTACCAAGAATTTCGTTATAAAAATAGTGTCAACTTTTACCGAAAATGTTTAAAAGATGTTTAAATAATGTATGAGGTCTTCAGTATGCGTACACTGGGCTTTGTGGGGTGCGCCTGTAATCCAAGCCGTGGGGAAGTTACAAATTGATGCAGAGGTTCGAGGTTCGAGCCCTGATCACGTCTTTCGGATGGTGACGTTAAAGGTCGGTCCCAGACGTAAATAATCATACCTGATTGATACACGTCTGACAAAACTCAAACACACACACAGTATGCGTATAACCCGAAAACGGTATCGCTAGGAAAAAATGGGCAATAAAACTAATGCAACACAATTAAATAAAACATTTTTACTCTCAAATCATGTATCAATTCAAATGAAAATGGATCTTTTTCATGCATGCACGAATGTAGTGCAGCGTTTTAAATCAGATTTTCGCATATCCCTCCATTTCTAACATTTGATTTACAATTCATTTACTATTCATACCCTTGGTGCATTTCGAATTTGTTTACCATTATTAAGTTGGATATATATCGTTTGTGTTGAAATTGTGTAAGACATAAACATCGATGAATTAAATGAAATAAATTAAGTTTGTAGGATACATTATGCCACAGGGGCAGCGGAACAAAATAGTAAAAATTACCATATGATTGTGATTTTTTGCATGGTCAGCCCCCCTCCTCCCACTCTGAAAACCGTTCCGCGGCCCCTGTTATACCACCGATATGAAGCCATTCTAAATCATCTTCGCCGGTTTATCGGGTTTCCATGCAGGTGCTTTTTTGGTGCCGTATGCGTTGATGGCAATCTTCGGCGGAGTACCGTTCTTATACATGGAAATGGCCTTAGGACAGTTTCAAAGGACAGGGTGCATTACAGTCTGGCGCAGGATATGCCCTATCATGGAAGGTAAAGACATCCATCGGTGATGAGGAGGATGATGCTGCTGGCGATGATGACGGTGAAAGTGGTTATGGTGATGATGATGGTTATGAATGTGATAGGCTGGGGGTGCACCTGCACCCTCCCGCTGAGGCAGAGGAGTTCCTACACTGGCAAGCAAAACGAATTTTGTACCCCTTCTTCAGCTTTCAACGGCTGATTTTCCAAACTTTAGTTCCACCTCCCCCAATATGTGCACCCCCTCCCATACCACTTTTGTTCCACCTCCCCTTGCCCAAACCAGCCTACGCTCTTGGTGGTGGTGATTGAGGTGATGGTGGTGGTGTGATGATGATGATTACAATAATGATGCGCAGTATACCATCCTTATACATGGAAATGGCTTGAGGATAGTTAAAATAAAATCAGGATGTACTGCAGTGATGATAATGATGATGATTACAATAATGATGCGAAATATACCATTCTTATACATGGAAATGGCTTGAGGATAGTTAAAATAAAATCAGGTGTACTGCAGTGATGATGATGATGATGATGGTTATGATGATGATGATGATGATTATAATAATGATGCGCAGTATACCATCCTTATACATGGAAATGGCTTGAGGATAGTTGAAATAAAATCAGGATGTACTGCAGTGATGATAATGATGATGATTACAATAATGATGCGAAATATACCATTCTTATACATGGAAATGGCTTGAGGATAGTTAAAATAAAATCAGGATGTACTGCATTCTGGCGCAGTATGCCAAAGCAAGGAAAGTAAAAAGTCATCCGTGATGAAGATGCTGATACTGCTGATGGTGGTGATGGTATTATGATGGTAATGGTGATGGTGGTGATGATGATGTTGGTAATGGTGTTGATGTAAGTGATTGTGGCGATGGCAATGGTGGTGGTGGTTATAAAAAAAACGTTAAAGTTACCACCTGAATGTGATTTTTTGCATGGTCAGCCCCCCCCCCCGCGCTTTCAGGAGCGGCCCCTGTTTGACCACTCGACAATGTTGATACCACTTTCGTGAAAGATCTTATTCATCATTTATTTATTTCATATTTTGAGTCAAGAGTTGTCATGAGTCATGTTTTTCGACCCATCATTTCTACTATAGGTATTGGATACGCAATCTGCATCATAAACTGTTATGTGGGATTCTTCTATTCTACCATTACTGCATGGTCTGTCTATTACTTGATCGCATCCTTCGCAACAACCCTCCCATGGACCAGCTGTGGCAACGCCTGGAATACCGAGCTTTGTGCAAACCCATTTGAAGGCAATTTCACCAACACGAGTGTAACGCCGGCCACGGAGTTCTTTCAGTGAGTTCATTATTGTTGTTGATCTTACCCTTATAATGACTATTTCATGAAAGTTGTCAGCATATAGACAAGTTCGTTATCCGACACCATGGCAAGAGTACATAATGTGTACTAAATCAAATCCAAACAAAGACGACAATTTTTTGAAGAAAGGCCTCCAAGACCCTATTCCATATTTTAAAACTAAAAATATTGAGCTGTTTCAGAGTGCTATTTTAGGAGGAACGCTGCATTATACAACAATTTCAGAAATTGTCACCATTAAAAACACCAAAGCTCATTCATTTTCCATTACTTCATTCATAACCACATTCGTAAATATTGTGTTGATGAATGTAAGATTTCATCGAATGTTATTATTTAAGCTCATTTTAGATTAATTTTAGTTTCATATTATTTTCACCATTCTCAGACGTCAAGTTCTTGGATCTCACCTGTCTACCGGCATCAGTGACCTTGGTGGATTGAAATGGGAGCTGGCTCTGTGTCTTCTTCTCCTATTTACCATTGTCTATTTCAGTATTTGGAAAGGCATTAGGGCTTCAGGAAAGGTAGCATATAACACGTCATACTTATTTAAGGGCCCTAGTTACAGTCAGGGGCGTATCCAGCATTTATCGGGGGACATTAAAAGAATTGTCAAGTAAACAAACCAAAAGAATCGAACTGCTCGTGGGGAGCATTTTTGAAATTGATTGACAAGCCCCCCCCCAAAAAAAAAAAAATAATAATAATGATATAAAATAAATAATTAAAAGAAATAATAGATAAACATAGTGCAGGGGCCTCCATTTAATGTTTAACTTCCTATCCGAGGAACGGAGTGTTTTCCACTGTAACATAGCCTATATCCATGGAACAGGGGAGAGACGTTTACACAACGCATCCTTCGGGCATCCGCCGGAGATGGACTCGCCCCCACTGAACCGACTGAGTCAACTTCGATTAAAAATTAATGTACTATTGTTTCACACATGCTCTATCATATCTATGAATCAAGTTATCGAATAGAGCGATCGAATTAAAGAATTATCAAGCTGTCGAGCTATTTCGTGGGTGACTGATTGACCAACTTTGTTTTGTTGCGTGATTACTTTTGACCAATCATTGTAGTGATATTTTTGGTCGTGTTATTTTTTTTTTAAGATTGTATGGGTGACGGCTACACTACCGTATTTCTGTCTGGTCGTCCTTCTCATCCGGGGCATTACACTCGAAGGGTCTTCAATGGGCATTATCTACTATCTCAATCCCAAATGGCATCGTCTTCTCAATGCTCAGGTCGGTAACCTTTATACCTCCTCGGATGTTTCATTTACTTGTCGTTTTTTTTTTCTCACAAGCATGCTTTCTCGACTTTGACTTACAAATTGATGAACGGCAGCTTTTTTTATTACTTTCAATATATTGTTTATTTCACTTCACCATGCAAAACAAAAATGCAGCCAAAAAAATGTAGAGCTACATTGATAATAATACATTGTATAGGACCGAGCATGAACAAATATACTTTATACATTACCAGATCATTTTCCTTTTAACTTTTTCTTAGGTGTGGTTTGATGCTGCTGTACAAGTATTCTTCTCTCTCGGTCCAGGTTTTGGTGTGATTCTTGCTTTCTCCAGTTACAATAGACTCCATAACAATTGTTTCAGGTAAGTCATATTTACCCAACCGTTTAATATTAATGTTGATAGCAACAATTTCCCATATATATATATATATACAGAGGTCTTTAAAGCGCTTAACAGATTGCATTTCAGTGATATAGTGATTTCCTTGAAGTTTGAGACTGTATGCTCTGAATAATAAAGGGACATTTTTACGATTGAAACAATACGTAAACAAAACGTCTTTTATTCGTCCATGATAACAATTAAATTGAATACACAGTAAAAGCTTATAGTGAACTGGGGTGAAATTCTATTTAATTGAGCATAACACTTGAATAATTAATTATATGATTTTATTATGTATCATTTTAATGATTTCATCGAACGATTACTTGCGATGACCTGACAAGCATAATGGTTTATCATGAATCAAGGAAAATTGTGTTCTTAATACTTCAGCAGTAAATATATTCGATCTCCGTATCTTGTTTTTTCCAACCATACATGCAGCTTCATTGAATCGGATTAAAATGTTGATACCATACAAATTATTCTATTCCTACAAATTAATGGAAGGGTTTTCCCTTCTTTGTTTACAGGGATGCACTGATCACGAGTAGTATCAACTGCTTCACTAGTTTCATTGCTGGCTTCGCCATATTTTCTGTGCTGGGTTTCATGTCTGTTCAGCAGGGGCGAAGTATCGAGGACGTTACGCCGGAAGGTAATTAATCAACCGAGTCGGATCAACGAATACACGACACCACCTCTTTATAATAGACGATACTGACAGAATAATAGTGATAATTACCGGAATTCCAGTAGAATTATTAAAAAAATGTCCTCGGGATATTGGTTTGTTTTTCAGTTAACATTGGTGAAATGTGGGCTTACGTCCATCTTAACTTCGACCAGCATTGTATAGAGGTTCCGTTTTATAAAATTTCTCATTCAATTATCTAAAGAAAATTAGTGCCTATACTTACATTTACTTTACTAGCAGATTTGGGCTTTAGCAATGGCAGCGATGACGTGTTAATACCACTGATCTCTCCACTAACTAGTGGAGAGATCAGTGGTTCATACTCATTTATGTTTTCGAGTTTCTTCGTCGTGCTCTCTCTCTCTTTACAAATTAGATTATGATTATGAAACATAGCATAGGCTACAATGTTAATATTTCATATGTTTCTTTTCTTTAATGTATTCTGTTGAATGTATGGTAAATCATTTTGTTCTATATATGCCTACATTGCTAAAACCAAGAAAACATTATCGAATTAAAAAAAATCAGATAAATGTTCACAGTTATGTTTGTTTTTAAACCTACAAAATATATATTTTACTTGATATTACAGAAATAGGTGCATGTTGATTATTTAGGACCACTTCCGGCTTAAAGGTTTATTTATTCTTAATTGTGATCAGGACCTGGACTTATTTACATCGCTATCCCTGAGGCTATTAGTCAGTTACCTGGTTCAACATGGTGGGCTATTATCTTCTTCATAATGATCATATCATTAGGCCTTGATAGCACCGTAAGTATTTGCCTTATTTCTGCGTAGTCGTACTTTACTTCGTGATAGCACAATCATTTTTTCTAAAACTGTACCTTGCCAATCATTTAAATGACTAAAATTGTAATTACGGTTTCAGTTCCAGAGGTGGCATTGCACATTGGCAGGGGCGATTGCCTCCCATTGTTTTTCATATAGTAAAAAAAAAGAAGAGCAAAGTAGTATAGGTTGGGAATTTGTGGCCACCCTTCGATTGTGTCGCTCCCCCCCCCCCATTTCCCACTACTCTGGTGGCGCCCATGCTACCTTTATCAACTGCTGGGAATGATTGCTTGAATGGTTTATTTTATACTAGGTCTAGATGAATATGATTTTCTTTTCATTGTTCTTGCAGTTCGGTGGATTAGAGTCTATCGTTACAGCTTGGTGTGATCGGAATCCGAAGACTATCGGCAAACATCGGGAGATCTTCGTATTAGGCGTCGTGTGTTTTATCTTTCTCGGTTCACTTAC
Organism: Lytechinus variegatus; assembly: GCF_018143015.1. Taxonomy (NCBI): domain Eukaryota; kingdom Metazoa; phylum Echinodermata; class Echinoidea; order Temnopleuroida; family Toxopneustidae; genus Lytechinus; species Lytechinus variegatus. The sequence goes on from NC_054741.1 coordinate 65,500,704, forward strand.
AACAGTGACTTACGTAAGTTCTCTAACCATGGTCGAAGTTCTCCTGACAAAGTAGTATTGCTTAATTAGATTATTTAGATCGAATGTTTGTTGAACATTTTTCAGGGTGATCTTGTAGGGTTTGCTGGTTCACCCATCCCTTTAGGAAACAACCTGTATACATCTCTCCTAAACTCACATAGGCCACAACAACCTTGACTAGGATTTTTTTTTGGAGGCAAAATGATACATCCGGGTTGTCCACAAGGATGCATTTTAAACCTGAACATTGGGATGCAGGTGAATATTTCACATATATTGTTAAATGTAGGAGTTGATATATAGGTGTAACTGCCATCCTACCCCTACCTCCAAGGCTATCACAACAGCTACAGTTTTATCTTGAACAAATTATTTCATGTATTGGACACGACATACAAGAAAATATCAGTTGAATTACCGAAAATATCGAATATCTGTAGTACACTATACCAAGATGTTAGGGTGATAAAAATAGCTACATATCCAATAGAATGTTCAGTTTTCGGCGAAAGCTCATGATAAGAGCACCTCACATCCAACATCCTTGAATTCTCTTTATCTTTTATCACACAGGGCGGCGAATATGTATATCAGTTATTAGAGGGTTATGGTGCCTCAACCACCCTCCTTCTTGTCGTTGTTTTCGAAGCTATTTCAGTCACGTGGTTCTACGGACTTAGTAACTTTACCAGTGACATCCGCACGATGATAGGCCGAACTCCCAGCGTCTACTGGCAACTGTGTTGGAGTATTCTTAGTCCGGCCGTGCTCCTCGTGAGTACCCTCTTTTCTTTTCTTTTTTTGTTCTCTTTTATTCTTTTTCTTTTTTAAAACTTATGCCTGAATTTATTGTAGCGCAGTCCCTTCATTGATCCAAAAATGAATTTTCTTAGAAGCACTGTTGTCCACTAAAAAGATAAAATTTGCTTGAGGTCAGTTTGATTTATTTAATGCAATCAAGTTAGCCATATCATATTTTTTTCTAAGAAGGAATTGTAGGGTTTCTCTAAAGTAGGGATTCAATGAAAAAAGTTATGGACGGATGAAAAAAAAAAGTTTTTAGATAAGAAAATGATAAAAAATAGTAATTATTATGGTAATGATAAGAAGAAGAAGAAAACACGTCTGTTTGACGTGGTGGTTCGCTCACAATTTTAAAAATCAGTTTTTCCTGATAAGCCATATCTGACTCAAAAAAGGTTTTTGGCTCATTACGCCACTGCTAGAAGAGACATTAAAAGTAGACAAACAACTACAGACATTTTGAAAGGATATGGAAAAATATACTATAATAAGCATATAAATAGGTTTGTAAACAAGCCTTGAGGGAACCAAATATGGAAGCGTCTTTTAAAATAAAAGCACAATGAAGGAGAACTAGGAAATTAAAAAAGGAAAGATTATAAAGAAGTGGATAAAAATAAGGAAACTTATTTTAAGAGTGTGTTTCCTTATTTTTCTGCATATCGACATTTAATTTCCTTTCTTGTTTTTAACCAGAGTTTTCTATCTATAGTGGATCTAAATTGGGAGGACATTTATACATACGTATGGATAATTTTGACTAAATTTTCAATAATACTTACATTGAAGGAATTTATCAAGATTATCATTACAAACGTCGTTCTGAACTCACTATAAATACAAATTTATAGCCGACTAAAAAGAAAAACAGCAACTCACTTAAGGCAAGGGAAAGCAAAATAGTAAACAAGTGTTAGCTTCAACCTGATTCTCTGAATAACGGTTGCGGAAAGAGAAAAAGCAAATATCAAGTACTAAATAATATTGGATATAATTAGAAAAAACAAATGATAATAATCGTAATTCGCATTTTATTATATAATACTTATATATTCATATTTTGTCTATATCTAGCATCCTTCCCTGTTATTTATGTGCAATAAATGAGAATCATGGTACAAAATAGATCTGTAACACAGTAAAAAGAGAACAATATAATGAGATGAGAATGTGAATGATCATCATGAAAGAAACAAAAGAATTCCTTTTAATCTTTCGTTTGGTTGTTGACGTTACCGAGACACAACCTAGTGCGATAATTGATAATTCATTATTATTTGTTAAAATCATGAACAGGATGCATATCTCGAACTTATGAAGCTCGAAACGCGAGATAAATAATATGTGTATGTTAACCTGAACTGAACAGTTCAAGCGCCACGTAATTCTTCTGAACAAGATATGTTTCAATCATTTTCCCTTAACCATTTTCTCTTCCTTTTTCCTCTTATTTTGGCTCCGCCAATGGGGGGAGGGGGGGGGGTACTACCGCTTTGGTCCCTGGATCCGCCAATACAGGAGTATACCATTTTGAGCATTTCAGTCTGTGCGAGAACCATTGTTTGGAAAATCTGTATTTATTCTCTTTGTTTTCCCTGGTAGTTCGTTATGGTATTTGGATTGGCTATGTATCAACCTTTGACTGGAAACCAAGGAGAACGCTTTCCTGCCTGGTCCATAGGCATTGGATGGTGTCTCACCGTATCTACCATGGCTTGTGTGCCAGTCTTCGCTCTCTACAAGTTCATCGTCACACCGGGAACTCTGAAGGAGGTATCTACAGACCAAATGATGCTTACTCAAATGCAAATTAGCGCTGCAGAACCCGGGGGGGGGGGCACTTACATTGACGAGTGGATACCATGCGCGACCAAAAAACACGTAAAAAGGATGTCTTTTTCAAGATAGGGCACGTTACTTTCGTAACGTGATAAAGGTGTCAAAAACACAAAAATATTGAAAACGGTGTATCTATTACGCTAGGAAAGCTACGTGTTTAGGGTCAAATTTGCGGGGATGATAAAACAAAATTAAAATGTTTTACAGAGGATGTCATTTAGTACCAAACATTACGTGTTTAGAGTCCGATTTGCGCGAGGTGTGGGGCCGTACCAAACCAAATGATGTGTAAAGGTAAAACCGACGACCTAACAATAAAATATCGCTGTACTTGTTTAGGGGTTCATTTCATAACTACTTGCCAAGAGTATCGTTTTGTTTCCAATACTTGTTTAGGGTAGAGTTTCACACGCCAATACTTGTTAAGGGGTACATTTTCAGAATATGGAAAATACGTGTTTATGGTGTTTTTCGAGACCCCATGGTCGCGCATGGTATCCACTCGTCAATGAAACTGCCCATCCCCCTTCCCGGGCTGCAGGATAACCACCTCCCCATATGACTCTCCAAAACGGTCAAAAAAATACTAAAGGAGAAAAAGAGACAGAAAAAAACATGAGAAAAGGAGGGGGAAAAAATGTAAAAAAGAGGTATGAGTCGTGTTACCCAACGTTACCTTTCTAATTCAATTGGAAAAAAATGACATCTCTTGAGCGAAGGCTTATTTGAGTTCTCATTCACAGCCATTTGTCTTAAACGTGACGCCCAACTGAAGACCGTTGTCAACTCGGGATTTTTGTCCCAGGTTTTTTTTTTGGGGGGGGGGTGAGTATATCTACAACAATATTTTATGCAAGTGAGTGGTACACTGGAGCAACCGACTTGATCACGAGGGTATCTCTTTTTTCATATACTTAATTTGAAGGATCAATTTTTTATTGACTTTTTGTGAAAATTTGTAAATATGTTTTGGGATTGCTATATAGGGGGCCTGTTACACCCACAAATGTAATAATCGCCCACAAATGTAATAACACTTTACCCACAAATGTAATAACGCCCACAAATGTAATAACACTTTACCCACAAATGTAATAATTTCACCCACAAATGTAATAATGCACTTTACCCACAAATGTAATAATTTTTGATCGCCCACAAATGTAATAATGACTTTACCCACAAATGTAATAAATTTGAAGGGATTTTTGGCAAATCCGTTCTAAGCTAAAATCGTATAGTAATGCGTTCATTTAGCACAAACGTGCAAAGTCTCATTTCCTGACCCGGTTAATTAACAAATTATAATATAAGTCCAAAGTCTTTATTCCAAACCCGGTTTTGTCAAAATTATAATATAAATCCAAAGTCTTTATTCCAGACCCGGTTGTTTCAAAAATAATATGAGCCAAAAGTCTTTATTCCAGACCCGGTTGTTTCAAAAATTATAATATAAATCCAAAGTCTTTATTCCAAACCCGGTTTTGTCAAAAATTATAATATAAATCCAAAGTCTTTATTCCAGACCCGGTTGTTTCAATAATAATAATATGAGCCCAAAGTCTTTATTCCAGACCCGGTTGTTTCAAAAATTATGATATAAATCAAAAGTCTTTATTCCAGACCCGGTTGTTTAGAAAATAATAATATAAGTCCAAAGTCTTTATTCCAGACCCGGTTGTTTAAAAAATAATAATATGATCCAAAAGTCTTTATTCTAGACCCGATTGTTTCAAAAATGATAATATAAGTCCAAAGTCTTTTCTCCAGACCCGGTTGTTTCAAAAATTATAATATAAATCCAAAGTCTTTTTCCAGACCCTGTTGTTTCAAAAATTATAATATAAATCAAAAGTCTTTATTCCAGACCCGGTTGTTTAAAAAATAATAATATAAGTCCAAAGTCTTTATTCCAGGCCCGGTTGTTTAAAAATAATCATATGAGCCAAAAGTCTTTATTCCAGACCCGATTGTTTCAAAAATGATTATATAAGTCCAAAGTCTTTATTCCAGACCCGGTTGTTAAAAAAATAATAATGCAAGTCCAAAGTCTTTTTCCAGACCCTGTTGTTTCAAAAATCATGATATGAATCCAAAATCTTTTTTCCAGACCCGGTTATTTCAAAAATTATAATTTTAGTCCCAAATGAGATACATTAATGATATTCCAGTGGAATAAAAATGAGAAACGAGCTTAGTCTTTTCTCCAGACGCTAATGGTAAATTGAAAATCAAGCATAGTCTTTGCTCCAGACCCGGTAACTAAAAGCTGAAACTTTATAGTAATGTGTTTATATGGCACAAAAATGCGAAATCTTTTTTCCAGACCCGGTTAATTAAAAAATTATAATATAAGTCCAAAGTCTTTTTTCCAGACCCATTTATTTAAAAAATTATAATAATTATAAAAAAACAAAGACCCACGATCCTATTTATGTTGAATAACATGGCAATGTAGCGTAGTCTTTCTGTCAGACCCAGTTATAAAAGTCATTAAAAACACAACAACAACAACAAAACAAAGACCCTGCAACCATTAAAGGTCAAGTCCTCTTCAGAAAAATGTTGATTTGAATCAATAGAGAAAAATCAGACAAGCACAATGCTGAAAATTTCATCAAAATCGGATGTAAAATAAGAATGTTATGACATTTCAAAGTTTTGTTTATTTTTAACAAAATAGTTATATGAACGAGCCAGCTACATCCAAATGAGAGAGTCGATGATGTTACTCACTCACTCTTTCTTTTGGTTTTCATTGTTTGAATTATACATTATTTCGATTTTTACGAATTTGACGATTAGGACCTCCTTGCCTAAAGCACAAAATGTTAAAATAATAAATTTCCACGTGTTGCAGGGAGGAATGAAACTTCATTTCACATGACAATGACGAGAAAATAAAAATATTTCATATTTCCTTTAAGAAAATACAAAAGAAATAGTGAGTGAGTGATGTCATCAGTTCCTCATTTGCATACCGACCGAGATGTGCATATAACTGTTTTGTGAAATGAAGCGAAACATTAAAATGCCATAACTTTCTTATTTTACATCCGATTTTGATGAAATTTTCAGTGTTATGCTTGTTGAATTTTTCTCTTTTTATTCATATCAAGTTTTTGTTGGGGTGGACTTGTCCTTTAAAAAAAAATAATTTCTTGTATATTCCTTCCTTTTTCCTTTGAAAACACCTAAATAACAAAACATTAAAATACATATGAAAAAAACTGAGAAATAAGATATCAGTAAACAATAGGGGGATTACTTCCCAAAAACGATAAAGTTGTTGATTGACGATCTATGATATATTATATAAAAGAAAAACATTCTAACAAGAGGGGATAACAATTCCATTCCATGTTTTTATTTGGCAATAAGTCATGATTGACTATTTTTGCCACCCACTGTATGAGAAGTAGGGTAACAATTTTATTTAGTATTATTTTTATTACTTCTTTTTGTCTCACCTGCATAGCAGAGTGAGACTATAGGCGCTGCTTTTCCGACGGCGTCGGCGGCGTCAACATCAAATCTTAACCTGAGGTTAAGTTTTTGAAATGACATCATAACTTAGAGAGTATAAGAACCTAGTTCATGAAACTTGGCCATAAGGTTAATCAAGTATTACTTAACATCCTATTAGAGTTTCACGTCACACGACCACGGTCAAAGGTCATTTAGGGTCAATGAACTTAGACCATGTTGGGGGAATCAACATCAAAATCTTAACCTGAGGTTAAGATTTTGAAATATCATCATAACTTAAAAAATATATAGACCTAGTTTTTAGATCTGATTCATGAAATTTGGACATAATAGTAATCAAGTATCACTAAACATCCTGGGCAAGTTTCAGGTCACATGGTCAAGGTCAAAGGTCATTTAGGGTCAATGAACTTTGGCCGAATTGGTTTTTTTTTTTGTTGAATTACCATCATAACTTTGAAAGTATGTTGGTCTAGTTCATTAAACTTGGACATAAGGTTAATCAAGTATCACCAAACATCCTGCATGAGTTTTACGTCACATGACCAAGGTCAAAGGTCATTTAGGGTCAATGAACTTTGGCCGATTTGGGGGTATCTGATGAATTACAATCAAAAGGTTTTGGATCTGATTCATGAAACTTGGACATAATAGTAATCAAGTATCACTAAACATCCTGGGCAAGTTTCAGGTCACATGGTCAAGGTCAAAGGTCATTTAGGGTCAATGAACTTTGGCCGATTCGGGGGTATCTGATGAATTACAATCAAAACTTAAAAAGGTTTTGGATCTGATTCATGAAACTTGGACATAATAGTAATCAAGTATCACTAAACATCCTGGGCAAGTTTCAGGTCACATGGTCAAGGTCAAAGGTCATTTACAGTCAATGAACTTTGGCCGAATTGGGTTTTTTTTTTGTTGAATTACCATCATAACTTTGAAAGTATGTTGGTCTAGTTCATTAAACTTGGACATAAGGTTAATCAAGTATCACCAAACATCCTGCATGAGTTTTACGTCACATGACCAAGGTCAAAGGTCATTTAGGGTCAATGAACTTTGGCCGATTTGGGGGTATCTGATGAATTACAATCAAAAGGTTTTGGATCTGATTCATGAAACTTGGACATAATAGTAATCAAGTATCACTAAACATCCTGGGCAAGTTTCAGGTCACATGGTCAAGGTCAAAGGTCATTTAGGGTCAATGAACTTTGGCCGATTCGGGGGTATCTGATGAATTACAATCAAAACTTAAAAAGGTTTTGGATCTGATTCATGAAACTTGGACATAATAGTAATCAAGTATCACTAAACATCCTGGGCAAGTTTCAGGTCACATGGTCAAGGTCAAAGGTCATTTACAGTCAATGAACTTTGGCCGAATTGGTTTTTTTTTGTTGAATTACCATCATAACTTTGAAAGTTTATTGATCTGACTTTTGAAACTTGGACATAAGAGTAATAAAGTATCACTGAATATCCTGTGCAAGTTTCAGGTCACATGATCAAGGTCAAAGGTCATGTGAGGTCAATGAATTTTGGCCACATTGGGGGTATTTGTTGAATTACCATCCTATCTCTGTAAGTGTATTGGTCTAGTTCATAAAACGTGGAAATAAGAGTAACCAAGTATCACTTAACATCTTGTGCGAGTTATAGTAGTTTTCAAAGTCAGCGCTGCTGCTATGTTGAATCGCGTGATGCAGGTGAGACGGTCAGAGGCATTCCACTTGTTTATTATTATTATTTCTTGTATATTCATTCCTTTTTTTATGAAAAAAAAACACACAAAACCTTTAAATACATATAAAACAAAAAACTGAGGAATAAGATATCAGCACACAATATGGGGATTACTTCCCGTAAACGATAAGGTTGTTGATCGACGATCTATGAGATATTATACATGTATAAAAGAAAATCATTCTAGCAAGAGGGGATAAAGTTTTAACAAGTTCTTCGGTACTTTAAATTTTCAGTGTACCAAGCACCATTTGTAATATATTCAGCATTTTTTTTTTATTAGTTACAATTCCAATAATCTCAGTGGCCTAAGATATATTTTCTGGGGTTATATTGACCCGTTAAGTAAAGAGAGAGAGAGAGAGGATTTATGTGATCAAGAAGTGATAAGATAGGAAAAAACTTATATGAAATGACTGAAAGAGAGACAGGCAAAGAAAGAAGAGCCCCCTCCCACACCCGTACCAGAGTTACGGAGTTAGGCTGTCCCGTCGATGGATTCAGGTCCATCAACATCTTGAGGTTTAATCTTTCCAGGGGGCAAACGTGTGTGTGTGTGTTTGAGTTTTGTCAGACGTGTCTCAATCAGATATGATTATTTACGTCTGGGACCGACCTTTAACGTCACCATCCGAAAGACGTGACCAGGGCTCGAACCTCTGCATCAATTTGTAACTTCCCCACATAGCTTGGATTACAGGCGCACGCCACAACGCCCAGTCTTTAAATATGGTGTAGTCTTTGCTCTAGACCCATGCAGTTATTTCAAAATAGGAAATTATTAGAAACGATAAAAACAGACAAACTATATTAACAAAGACGCCACAATATCATTGATGTAGAATAACGTTGTTGTTGTTATTTTGGGTTTTTAAGGCGCGTACCATTCAGATCTGAATATTTACACCTTTTATTAATTTGACGTTTTTGTGGTATTCAATTCAATTCAATTTTATTTATTTCACTTCCATTAACCAAAAACAAGTTGTATACCAACTTACGGTATGCCTTATCACAGGGTTTTATAGTTTGGGAGATGCTGGTGTCTAAGTTTTTAGATTAATCTTTTGCTTAATTTGTATTTTAAGAGAACTGGATGAGGGGTAAAGACAACTCTCTAAACCCAAGCATTTTAACTGGGTTTAATTTTAAATATTGGTCTCAGCTTTGATTTTTTTCAATATTTGTTTATCTTATAAATAGCTAGGTCTAGACGAAGGTCTAAGCATAATAATAATGTTATTCAACAGGAATAAGAATATGACAAAGTCTTATGTTTTTAAGATTGTTTGAATTAATTTGTAAATGACTGGGTCTGGAATAGAGACAACGCTCTAAACATGTGCTTTTGTACTTGGTCTTAATTTGGAGGATTGTTGGTTCTTAGATTCGTTGTTGGGGGTTGGGTTTTATTGTTTTTTTTTATTCTTGAAATAATTGTGTCTGGAGGAAAGTCTACAATCGATCTCCATGTTATTCCACAGTAGTTAGATTATTGGGTATTTGTTTTAGACAATTTTATTTTTAAATAATAACCAAGTCTGGAAAATGGACGTTTTCTTTGCAAATGCATAATTACAATGTTTGTAGGGGTCTTAGTATTATTATACAAAAGAATCTGGGTGTGGGGTACAGACATATTTTTTACTGGGTGTAAATTTAAAAAATTGGTTTTAGATTTGATTTTCTTTTTTAATTCATTTCTTAGATAACCTGGTCTGGAGGAAAGAGTACGTTTTACAACTCATGTTATTCCAAGAGAATATGATAGGGTCTTATGTTAGAAGATTTTTTTTTCGTAATTTTTGTAATGATTAGGTCTGGAATAAAGACAACATTCTAAACCTCTTTGTAAAAACATGTTCTTAGGTTCAAGGATTGCTTGGTATTAGATTTGGAGTTATTTATATTTTTACTCTTAGCCTTATTTTGAAAAACAAATGACTGGGTCTGGCTGAAAGACTACGCTATATGTCCATGTTATCCAGCATTAATAAGATTATGGGGTCTTTATACGGTTTTTGTTGTTGTTGTTGTTGTATTGTTATTTACAATTTTTGAATAACAAGGTTTGGAGAAAAGGCTAAGCTCGATTTTCTTTTTTTCCACTGGAATATCATTATGGTATCTTAGTTTGGACTTTTTGAAATAACTGGGTCTGGAAAAACGACTTTGGACTCACATTACAATTTTTGAAACTACTGCGTCTGGAAAAAGACTGGACTTTTGTGCTATATGAAGGCATTACTATAGGGTTTTAGTTTTTAGTTTTAAATAACCGGGTCTGGAGAAAAGACTATGCTTGATTCTCAATTTACTCATAGCGCGTATATTCACAATACGTTCAGTATAATTTAAAACAACAACAAAGACTTTGATTCCAGCAGTTTTAATTAACTGGGTCTGGAGAGAAGTCTAGGCTCGATTCTCATTTTTATTCCACCGGAATATCATTATCGTATCTTAGTTTGGACTTATATCATAATATTTGAAACAATCGGGTCTGGAATAAAGACTTTGGATTTATATTATAATATTTGAAACAATCGGGTCTGGAATAAAGACTTTGGACTTATATTATTATTTTTTAAACAACCGGGTCTGGAATAAAAACTTTGGATTTATATTATAATATTTGAAACAATCGGGTCTGGAATAAAGACTTTGGACTTATATTATTATTTTTTAAACAACCGGGTCTGGAATAAAGACTTTAGGCTCATATGATTATTTTTTAAACAACCGGGTCTGGAATAAAGACTTTGTACTTATATTATAATTTTTTTAAGCAACCGGGTCTGGAATAAAGACTTTGGGCTCATATTATTATTTTTGAAACAACCGGGTCTGGAATAAAGACTTTGGATTTATATTAAATTTTTTAAACATCCGGGTCTGGAAAAAGACTTTGGATTTATATTATAATTTTTGAAACAACCGGGTCTGGAGAAAAGACTTTGGACTTATATTATCATTTTTGAAACAATCGGGTCTGGAATAAAGACTTTGGACTTATATTATCATTTTTTAAACAACCGGGTCTGGAATAAAGACTTTGGATTTATATTATAATTTTTTAAACAACAGGGTCTGGAAAAAGACTTTGGATTTATATTATAATTTTTGAAACAACCGGGTCTGGAGAAAAGACTTTGGACTTATATTATCATTTTTGAAACAATCGGGTCTGGAATAAAGACTTTTGGCTCATATGATTATTTTTAAACAACCGGGTCTGGAATAAAGACTTTGTACTTATATTATAATTTTTGAAACAACCGGGTCTGGAATAAAGACTTTGGATTTATATTATAATTTTTTAAACAACAGGGTCTGGAAAAAGACTTTGGATTTATATTATAATTTTTGAAACAACCGGGTCTGGAGAAAAGACTTTGGACTTATATTATTATTTTTGAAACAATCGGGTCTGGAATAAAGACTTTAGGCTCATATGAGTATTTCTTAAACAACCAGGTCTGGAATAAAGACTTTGGACTTATATTATTATTTTTTAAACAACAGGGTCTGGAAAAAAGACTTTGGATTTATATTATAATTTTTGAAACAACCGGGTCTGGAGAAAAGACTTTGGACTTATATTATCATTTTTGAAACAATCGGGTCTGGAATAAAGACTTTAGGCTCATATGATTATTTTTTAAACAACCGGGTCTGGAATAAAGACTTTGGATTTATATTATAATTTTTGAAACAACCGGGTCTGGAATAAAGACTTTTGGCTCATATTATTATTTTTGAAACAACCGGGTCTGGAATAAAGACTTTGGATTTATATTATAATTTTTGAAACAACCGGGTCTGGAATAAAGACTTTGGATTTATATTATAATTTGTTGATTAACCGGGTCAGGAAAAGAGACTTTGCACTTTTGTGCTATATGAACGCATTACTATACGATTTTAGTTCAGAACGGATTTGCCAAAAATCCCTTCAAATTTATTACATTTGTGGGTAAAGTCATTATTACATTTGTGGGCGTTATTACATTTGTGGGTAAAGTGTTATTACATTTGTGGGCGTTATTACATTTGTGGGCGTTATTACATTTGTGGGTGCAACAGGGCCCCGTTGCGTACGGTTTTGCTTGAACCATAAACATCATTATACATGTTACTCCTATTTAAATCTATTTTGCCATATTTTCTTTTCCTGCACTTCAGAGAATTCGAAGGTTAACTTCTCCCGAGGAGCATCCGGATCATAAAACATCGTTTGATAGCTCATCTGTCGTCAGTGTGTAAACATGGTGAAGGTTACACTTCGTAATTCCGAAGGTTCTTTATTGTGAAGGTTCGTAATTCCGAAACACGTAAATTGCCTATATATACCTCGATGTTCGTTAATCCGAAAACGTAAAAGGGTTCGTTAATCCGAACATTTGTGGCGTTATTCCGAAGGTTCGATAATCCGAAAACGAAATAAGGTTCGATGTTCCGAAGGTTCGTTCAACCGAAAACGAAATAAGGTTCGTTGTTCCGAAGGTTCGTTAACCCATAAACGAAATAAGGTTCGTTGTTCCGAATGTTCGTTAGTCCGAAAACGAAATAAGGTTCGTTAATCATTTAGTTTTCGGACTAAAGAACCTTCGGAATTACGAACCTCATTTCATTTTCGGATTAATGAACCTTCGGAATTGCGAACCTCACTTCGTTTTCGGACTAACGAACCATCGGAATTACGAACCTCATTTCGTTTTCGGACCAACGAACCTTCGGAATTACAAACCTTCGGAAATACGAACTGTCGGAATAACGAACCTTCGGAATAACGAAACTTCGGAATTACGAATGTATGCGCATGTTGAAGATTCACTTTTCATCAGCCTATATTGAAATCAAGGCATCTTTGGACATCTCATTATTTACATTGCAAAAAGGGTGTAAAATCTCAAACAAATCAGTGTCAGTGTAGGAAACTACACTGAAAGATTATGAGATTATACTGTAAAAGTCAGGGGCGGAAATCTCTCCCAAAAGGTATGGGGGACGAGGGCTGGAAAATTTGTACAAGCCCCCCAAAATGTGATCACCCCAAATTTAAGGTCATTTCGACGAAAATAAATTTGACCAGCAAATAAAAAAAAATTGTAATTATCCCAAAATACATGTTTTATTTCGATTTTGAATGATGTATTTCTTACCATCATAAGAGGCCCCAAAATAGGACTAGTAGGGGGACATTTGATATTGTTCCCCCCCCCCCTTAGTAGGGGGACACGTCCCACCTGAAGCATGTTGCATAAAACTTTTTACCTGAGAAAACTCTGGTAAAAAATGAAAACTAAGGTTAGTCTGATTTCCGTCATTGACTTTAGCACAGGGCAAAAACTCTAGTAAAAACAACCTGAGTTTTGCTCAGGTAAAAAGTTTCATGCAACGGGCCCCTGGGATTTCCGCCCATGGTAAAAGTGGTCTAATTTGATTTCCTAGTGTAAATTGGACACTGCGATTGGCGATTTTGACAGTGTATACATGGTATATCAAAAATGTAAATAATATTTCTTGCATGTTCCAGTAATTGAGATCGCATATACCTGTAAACTAGGTTAAGAAAATGTTTTAGTCAGCGACATTTGAACCGCCTTGGACAATGGAAAAATGCCATGTATATAATAAAAGCGAACGTTCAGTTTTTGTCTCACCTGCGAAGCAAAGTGAGACTATAGGCGCCGCTTTTCCGACGGCGGCGGCGGCGGCGTCAACATCAAATCTTAACCTGAGGTTAAGTTTTTGAAATGACGTCATAACTTAGAAAGTATATGGACCTAGTTAATAAAACTTGGCCATAAGGTTAATCAAGTATCACTGAACATCCTGCATGAGTTTCACGTCACATGACCAAGGTCAAAGGTCATTTAGGGTCAATGAACTTAGACCATGTTGGAGGAATCAACATCGAAATCTTAACCTGAGGTTAAGTTTTTGAAATGTCATCATAACTTAGAAAATATATGGACCTAGTTCATGAAACTTGGACATAAGGTTAATAAAGTATCACTGAACATCCTGCATGAGTTTCACGTCACATGACCAAGGTCAAAGGTCATTTAGGGTCAATGAACTTTGGCCGAATTGGGGATATCTGTTGAATTCCCATCATAACTTTGAAAGTTTATGGATCTGATTCATGAAACTTGGACATAATAGTAATCAAGCATCGCTGAACATTTTGTGCAAGTTTCAGGTCTCATGATTAAGGTCAAAGGTCATTTAGGGTCAATGAACTTTGGCCGAATCGGGGGTATCTGTTGAATTACCATCATAACTTTGAAAGTTTATTGGTCTAGTTCATTAAACTTGGACATTAGAGTAATTAAGTATCACTGAACATCCTGTGCGAGTTTCAGGTCACATGACCAAGGTCAAAGGTCAATGAACTTTGGCCGAATTGGGTGTATCTGTTGAATTACCATCATAACTTTGAAAGTTTATGGATCTCATTCATGAAACTTGTACATAAGAGTAATCAAGTATCACTGAACATCCTGTGCGAGTTTCAGGTCACATGATCAAGGTCAAAGGTCATGTAAGGTCAATGAACTTTGGCCATGTTGGGTTTTTTGTTGAATAACCATCATATCTCTGTAAGTTTATTGGTCTAGTTCATAAAAAGTGGACATAAGAGTAACCATGTATCACTGAACATCTTGTGCGAGTTAGAGTAGTATTCAAAGTCAGCACTGCTGCTATATTGAACCGCGTGATGCAGGTGAGACGGCCAGAGGCATTCCACTTGTATTTTTATTGTGCTGAAAGTCTTGCTTTTTGCTTATTATCGTAAAAGTCAGAACACATGAATCAAATGAAAGTCTTTATATTTGGACATTTTTTTCTAGTACACGATCACCTGGTTTATTTGATATTGTTTACATTATGTTTGCATGTATAATGTGTGAATATTGTTAAAATCTGTCACTATTGAATTTTATAATGAATTTGTTATTCTGATTCATGTATATTGTTAATTTTTCTATCATTTTATGTTCTACTTTTGTATATTATGTCATTGTGAGATGATTATGCTGTTTGCTGCCATCTAGTGATGTGCTGTATGTATCATGTTGCTTCGACAAGATTTTTCACTGATATCATTTTTCCCTGAGTCAAACAAATTTCCATGGTGCCACAAGATTCGACATTGATATATACACATAAATTGCTCAAGTTGTTAGAAGTTTATAATTTAAATATTTTGTTTGTGTTCGCCAGTAAATAATATCGCATATTCGATCTGAGAAGTCGACTTAGAAAAAAGTTTTGGTCAGCGACATTTATGAACCGCCTTGGGCAATTGAAATGAATGCCATAATAAAGACGAACATTCACAGTTGTAATTTTATAGCGCCGAAACTCTTGCTTTTTGCTTTATCTTGTAAAAGTTAAAATGTTCCAATAAATATTTATATGTATATATATGTTTTAATATTTATAGATATATAAATAAATGTCTTTATCTTAATATATTTCGATATTTTTCTATTCTACGATCACCTGATTTATTTGATATTGTTTACATTTATTTGTGTGAATGATGTTTCAATCCGTCATTATCTATTCGATTCTATAATGTTTTGTTATTCTGATTCCTGTTTACTGTTATATATTTTATTGATTCAAATTCTAAAATTGACCTATGTATTATATATATTATATACCTGGATGTCACCATGGTCATTGAAATTGTTTGCTGCCATATAGCGATGTATTGAATGTTAGTAATACACTGTTAAAAAATAATCTAAACAAGGCTGTCATGTACTATATGCGACTCGCACAGTTGTTGTTTAAACATTTAAACAATTGTTTAATATCTTAAACAACAAAGTTTGAATTCACATATTTAATTATCAATAATTTAAGCTTGATGTATAAGATTTTAAAAACGTGTTTTAATTGTTTTAACAACTACTGTGCGATTCATATAGTAAATAGCGTTGTTTAAATTATCTTTAACGGTTTATGTTGCTGCAATAAGATTCTCTATTTTACAATTTTTATTGCTGCAGGTTTGTGATTAATTGCGCATCTGATTTCTCTTAATTTTCTAAAATCCTTATCAGAATTTAAATTTGGTTTTTGTAAAATGAAAAAAAAAACCTCGATGTACTTTGTTCTGATTTCCGTAAAGTAACGAGTAACTTTGAATGGACTGTATTATTACATTTTTATCTGAACCCATTTTTTCTAAAATGCTTTTACAAAACATGACTTTCTCTTATGATATTGAAGTTCGTTTGAATAACACAATTAAATATTTCGTACCGGAAATGTACGCTATCAAACTCCGATTAAAGATTATGGGATCAAAATGATTTAGAATCACATATTTTGTCTGTTATTGAAGCCGTTCGTAACTAACGAAATTAATGAAACAATCCGTTACTTTGATGTCACTGCTATTAACTTATTATGTTCAATCATTGTTAGAATGTTATATGTTGTTATTTTCAATGTATTCATAGATGTGCTGCGCTGAAAGTGTAATACCCGATCTGTACTGTATGATCAATTAAAGTCGAATGCAACTAAATATGAATAGTTTGCGTTGGTAGTTTACCGTACTGAAATGTTATCAAGAACTATCTATACCGACATGGACAATATTTATTACTGGGTATGTGTATTTGTGTAAGTTTGTAAGGAGTTGGTGTAAAACACGTTTTCAAATCCTATTAATGGCAGTTTTATGAGTAAACATGTTCATACTATTTCGCCATATATTGTTAAACATGTATTTATTTACTGCAAAGTCCATTATTTTAGATATTTAAATATTATAAATGTGTGTGGAGGGGGAGATAAGTTTAACATGGTTTTCGTGTGCGTTTCTTGATTCACAGTCTATTTTGCACTTCTATTTGAATTCACTGAACCACAGAACGGCTAGGTTCTGGACCACCTCTATGACTTTTTAAGTGCAAGGAAAGGGGGACAAGAGGAAAAAATAAGAAAGAAGACAAATGAGAAAAAACGAACAATGTATCGTCTTAGCCAACTTATTCAATCGAGGGAAATTATTGGCTTC
Organism: Lytechinus variegatus; assembly: GCF_018143015.1. Taxonomy (NCBI): domain Eukaryota; kingdom Metazoa; phylum Echinodermata; class Echinoidea; order Temnopleuroida; family Toxopneustidae; genus Lytechinus; species Lytechinus variegatus. Next base: position 65,517,655 of record NC_054741.1, read on the forward strand.
ACTATTCGTCTCCCCATCCCCCATCCAAAAAATTGATCCTGAATTTTGGATTTGGTTAGGGGCTATTCTAGATCTTAAAGGACAAGTCCACCCCAACAAAAACTTGATTTGAATAAAAGGAGAAAAATTCAACAAGCATAACACTGAAAATTTCATCAAAATCGGATGTAAAATAAGAAAGTTATGGCATTTTAAAGTTTCGCTTATTTTCAACAAAATAGTTACATGAACGAGCCAGTTACATCCAAATGAGATAGTTGATGACATCACTCACTATTTCTTTTGTATTTTATTATATGAAATATGAAATATTGTTATTTTCTCGTCATTGTCATGTGAAATGAAGTTTCATTCCTCCCTGAACACGTCGAATTCCATTTTTTATCATTTTGTGCTTCAGGCAAAGAGGTCCTAATCGTCAAATTCGTAAAAATTGAAATATTGTAATTCAAACAATAAAAAACAAAAGAAATAGTGAGTGAGTGACATCATCACTGATCTCTCCCTTAGGGGAGAGATCAGTGGACATCATCGACTCTCTCATTTGGATGTAACTGGCTCGTTCATGTAACTATTTTGTTGAAAATAAGCGAAACTTTAAAATGTCATAACTTTCTTATTTTACATCCGATTTTGATGAAATTTTCAATGTTATGCTTGTCTGATTTTTCTCTATTGATTCAAATCAACATTTTCTGAGGTGGACTTGACCTTTAACCTCACCTTAGCCATCCAGCCCAAGTATCTTTATAAAAAAAATGATTAAAAAAAAACCCTTCAAAGGCAAACTTTACCTGGCAATACCTTCTCTTTTTTAACAGAACTTTACCCCCTTTTCAAGTGAGAACACGCCACTCACGCTCTTCTCTTTATGTTACGTGCTCTATCGTCCACTTTAGAATAGTTTTTCATTAATTCCTTTTTTTTAAATGGAGTTTGAAAAATAGTTCCAACTGTGATTGTAAATACAGGTATGTACTCTATGGAATTTTTGTTTGCCGTACCTTAATAAAATCTGGTGTTGTTTTAGAAGTGATTCTATATGATTATGCAATATATTGTCTTTTTTAGTGTGCTAAATTATTTCCACCAATATATTGTCTTTTTTAGTGTGCTAAATTATTTCCACCATCCCCTTTGATTCTCACTCTTGATACTCTTTATCAAACTCGGACCTAAGAAAATGGTTTACTGTTTTATTTACTTCGTATTAAAAAAGTCACTCTTCATCTTTGATTTTGGTTATCATAATGAAACTGGAAAAAAGAATATTTCTTATGCCCCCTCCCCCATCTCTCCCTCTCTATCTCCGATCCCCTCCCTCGAGACTCTATTTCCTCTATGTCCGGACTCTATCTCTTTTATTTTCTTCTCTCATCATTTCTCAGCCATGATAGTCACAGTTCTTCATGAACTTCTCACAAATGAACTTGTATAATCCATACAAATCACTTCAGTGTACCTGAAGAGTGGCGGGGCAACGTTCTTGCTGTTCCTTCGAAATACGTAATCGGCAAGTTGATGATGTATTATCCCACTTATTCCTTTTTATTTTATTATATGAAAATATGAAATAATTCACGTGATAACATAAAAAGGGGAAAGTGGGGATATGACATCATCAGCCCATCCAAGGCCGTCGCTAAGGGGTGGGGGTGCGACACCCCCCAACCCATTGGCAGCGGAAGCCACACATTTTTGGGGGACCACCACACAATGTTTTGACAAGCAGAGAAAAAAAAAGGTTATCAATCACAAATAATAGGGGGACGCAGGAAAAAAATTGACAAGCAAAAAAATATAAAAAAGGTTACCAACACAAAATTTAGGGGGATCGTCCCCCAACCTAAAATTTAGGGGGGGGGACGTCCCCCCGCTTTCGCCGCCTATGCCCCCACCACAAACACATACACACTACTTTGGATATCGTCGGTAAATCTGCGCTGCCGTCGGGAAAAATGGAAGAAAAGACAGTGAAGAGAGGAAAAAAAGAAGGGTAAAAAAGGAAAGAAGAGATAAAGAAAATAAATGAAATAAATAAATAAATAAATAAATAAATAAATAAATAAATAAATAAATAAATAAATAAATAAATAAATAAATGAATGAATGAATGAATGAATGAATAGATAGATAAATAAATAAATAAATAAATAGAAGAAACAAAGAAAGAAAGAAAGGAAAGAAGGAAGAAAAAAAGAAAGAAAGAGAGAAAAAAGAAAGAGAGAAAGAAGGAAAGAAAGAAAGAAAGAAAGAAAAAGAAATAAAGAAAGAAAGAAAGAGAGAAAAAAGAAAGAGAGAAAGAAGGAAAGAAAGAAAGAAAGAAAAAAAGAAAGAAAAAAAGAAAGAAAGAAAGAGAGAAAAAAGAAAGAGAGAAAGAAAGAAAGAAATAAAGAAAGAAAGAGGAAGGAACTTCTTTATCGACAGTGATTAGAATGTCCCGGTTTAATTAATTCTAAGTCTCAAATTTAGCTTTATTTACAAATCTATATGAAAAATTTAGCAAACAGTCCAGGTCGAATATCTCAATTTTTTTTCAGCTCCGCGCTCGCTCTATTCGATAAATTCGATCTATTCATGAGTCACTGCAAACATTAATATGTTGTTTTTCAGAACAGTTATTTAAAAGTTTCAGCTAGCGCTTGGATGAATTGCTTAGATATACGCATTAGTCATACAAAAAGTGCTTAGAATATCCAGTTTTCTGGTCGGAAATCAAAATTTTCAGCTCTCAAATTATTGTTTGGTCAATGTTATATCTCTTTCATGGTTGCAGTCGGGTTTTCAGGTAGAAATCAATGTTTGAAACATTTTCAGCTCCCGCTTTCCGCTCACAATTTTAGGATTGGTGAAATATGTTTTTTTTTTCATGGATCACTGCGAGCTGTCTATCATAAATTAGTGGGCCCGCGCTTTGCACTCGAAATGGAACTTTTAGTTAGATACACATATAGTTCATGATGATCACAAAAGCTGCTCAAAATGTTCAACTTTCAGGTCTAAATATACAAAATATCTATTTTAAAAAAATTGGGCCCTCCCTCAGCCGCGCTCGCATGATGGTAATTTGAATCCAGGCCATATAATTATGAAATGCCTTGTCGTGTTTCTAAGAATGAAAATTTAGATAGGACTAACCCCTAAAAAAGAATAAAAAATAAAAATATCAGATTTGGGTGGCCGCGAAGGGGAAATAAATGAAATATTTTTTCGCCCCCCCCCCCCAATTGATGAAAGCTGGGATTGTCCCTGGGTATGGTGAGAGAAAATGGGACTAAGGAGAATGGGGGACTTACGTACCATGACACGTGGTCGCCGCGGATCGGTAATAGGTACCGATTAGAGCCCCCCCCCCCTGGAAACCCTATAGCGACCATGAGCCCGACTATTGCATGACGGCGTGCACATAGCATTTCAATAACTATGTAGCTTTTTTATCAGATTTTAAAGGAATTTCCAACGTTTTGCTTGGTTAATTTGAGCATGGACCCTATATACTTCTTATAGATCCATGATAGGCCAATTAATTTCATCCCGGACTCGAGGTCCGTATCAAGTACCCACGGGACGCCTTTAACGTTGGTCTCTCTCTGCGTCCCGCGATTTTATCATATGTTCTAATAGGCCCTATTTTATTTTTAGATCAGTGATAATTAAAATGTTCCCTTTCTTGGTCGAATAAAAGTGAATTCATTATCTAATTGTATATATGATCGACGTACAGTAATCATACAAGTATAGGACTTGCAATAAACATTTGATATATTTACAGCTAATTTGAACCTCTCAGGGGAAGTTAAGTTCACCCTGAAGAAAAGTTTGTTGTAAAAATAACAGAATAATAGAATTGGTGAAGGTTTGATGAAAATCCAATAAAGATTAAGAAAGTTATGTTTTGGATTTGTGACGTCATAAACGAGCAGCTGTCTCCAACCGCGTATTATTTTGGAGGGGGCGCGTTCCCTAGGGGGTGGGTGCAGGGAGGGGGAGTTTCCCCCTCCCGCGCGAAGCGCGAAGCTTTCGAGGTTTCATACATTAAAAATGAAAAGGAGCCGTCTCTCTTGTCTCTAGTATATCAGCTCCAATTCAGTTGCCTTTATTGTGATTTTAAACCTTGTTTTAAAATTGATTGTGAACGCACAAAAAAGGAATACAATGGAGGAAATACATATAATAATAACCCCGCGCGAAGCGTGGAAGCTAGAGCGTTTTGTCAATTTTTTTGCTGAGAAAAGGATCCCGAGAAAAGGGTGTTCTCAAAGACAAATTGAATACTTCCCTGGGAAAGATCAGATTTTATGAACAATTTAGCGACAGTGCATATCTTTACCTCGCAAAACAGAGGAGAAGAAGTGTATATGCCGGGCGGAAGATATTCCTCCCCGCGCAGAGCAATATAATTCTGAAATTTCAAAGGGCGGACTTTTTTCATCAAATACAGATATCTCCAATACCCCCATCGGCTCTAATTCAATTGATTTTCTAGGATTATTGAACTTCATTACGAGAAAAATGGTGCGCAAAAAGTTTAAATTTCTGTGATTTATTGAAATTAGATAAAAAAGGATGCCTTAGTTTCTTTGACTTATCCTTCATTTTGAATTACATGTATAAAGAAACTTACGTGTCATTCAAAATTTCAAACTGAGGGCGCAAAACAGGACAGGAGATGAACAGATATCGTACTTTTTTATTTAATACAAGAATTTTATACCTTCCTCTTTTTAAATTAGGAACCTGTTTGCCCCAAAATTATGGTTGTTTAGTAATGAGATGAAAAGCGGAGAAGTTGACTTTATGTAGGTGACGGCAGAAATTGATAAAAAGACTACCCCCCCCCCAGAGCCGACCCGACCAAAAGTTCCGCGATCAATTAAAAAAACAAGATTACTTCATATACTTCGGCCTAACCTTACTCTAATTCCATGCATACATTGAACTGAAACTGGCAAGAAACACATATAGCTGAGATGGAAAAACAGGGTTTAGAGAAAGGGTGGGGGGAAAATGGAGATCTTCAATAATTAACCGCGCGCAGCGCGGAAGCAAAATTCATATATAAATTTAGAGCAAGAGTGAAGGAGTTTCAGAAAAAAAAGTTTGAGAAAAAATAAAGAATGAAAAGAAAAAAAACACAAAGTTACCTTTCTTCCCCTTCCTCCCTTCCCTTTTCCTTTTCTTCTCTCTTTTTTCCCTTCTTTTTTTTTTCTTTCTGGTGACGTTTTTTTTTTGGGGGGGGGCGACCGCCCCCACCGCCCCCCCCCCCCCGGCTACGCGCATGGCTGTCTCATATGCTATGTAATAAAAAAAATGCATGAATTTCATTTTTCAATGGTTCCTGATGACTTTTTTTTCTTTTCATGATCAAATGATTTGTATATTACAGTAAAAACCATATACAATTTTCTGAACTTGAAGAAATTACATTTCATTGATTTGTTTACCATTCGCTATATGTAGCTGGAAAGCTGCTCGCATATGACGTCTTACAGTACAATTCTCATAACTTAAATTCTTTGATGCCTTTTCTGCTATTTTTATAATAAACTTTTTTTTTTTTGGGGGGGGGGGTGAACTTCCACTGAATTCCTATATTCATCAGATAAGATAGGATTTTATTAAACTCCATCGACCCCCGATTGGAAGTATGAGATTCTCAACAAGAACATATTTTTACAATACTGAATTTGCGTATGAAAATTATCATATTTACAACAATGAATAATATGCGTATAAATGAACATCCTTGCGTGGTCCTTAGTCTTTGATTAATAGTCCTTAATGATTAATAGTTGTTCTTCTGTTTATCTTACCTTTAAAATTCACGACGAGTTTTTGAAAATCAGATCTTAAGTGCATTTTGTAAAGTCATTTCCGTGCGGGTATTATTCATATTTTTTCTCCTAGTCCTAGCACTTTTTTTCATAATGGCCTTCGATTGAATTTTTAATTTAAGGGCTAGTGAAAAGACTATTCTTTAAAGAGTCTTGCGAAAATGCGAAATGCACACGTGCATCCATTCTAGTTTTGTAGTGTGGGATTTCTGACTTTCTGAAATTCATCGTAATTTGATCAGATCTGAAATTATTGACAAAGTTTAATAATGGGGAAGGAGAAAAAGAAGGTATGATTGAAATATTTTATTTCACTATAAGGTAGCCTACTTTTATTTGAACGAATGGTTGTAAATAATTCTTATGAAAATTGCTGAAAGTTGTAGGCCTAGTCCCACATGATATATTTCATGTATCTGCTCTGCCGGCTGCGCGCCGAAGTCGAACTCGAACTTCGAAGACAAGGCAAGGCGAGCGCGAGGCGGATTTCAGTCACTGAATCTGGCCCGGAGTGGAGGTGTTTGGGAGACCACTGATTAGATCGTCACGTAGATCACATCATTATCACACAATAACCAAAATAATTCATGGCTTTTCATGCAAAAGGTGTCAAATCAAATCTATCAGTATCTAGCCCATTGACTTACTGAGTGTGATGCGCTATTTTGACTATTTCGAACGTTGGGAGGGGGCCAAGGCTGTCGAGTGGCGGGCTCAATTATTAAGAGTCAAAGCAAGGCGATATATTTCAAGATTTTATGAAATATTGAGAAAGAAGGAGGAAACAAATATTGTAGACAGCTGGAGTGGCAGCCGTCTTTGTTTCGAGGAGTTTTTTAACATTTTAATTTTTTTTACTACTTCTTGAGTCATGTACATGCATGGCTTGTGATCATGCAGTAGCCGTAAGGGGGTTAACAATGCAAAATCCTCCCAACAGGGTCGACTATTGTCTTTATTTCATAAAAATGAATATAGGAAATAACTAGAACAAAATAAAGATATTCTGTTTTTGGCCTGAAATTTATGCACCAAAACTGGATAATTTAAAAGAAAAAAATCAGTGATTTACTTTGGCTGTCGCGCAACTACCACTTCCTGGTTTATCCGAACTTAAACATAAACGTATGGCCATTAAGACCCTGTACAGAACGATGTTCAGCGGAACAACCAATATAACATAGACCGAAGCTTTCGGTCTACAAACATTGAGGCAATATTTATTTTGTGAAAAGACTGCAGAAAAGCTTAACATGTCAAATTCTTGGCAGCTTTCTTTACAAGACTACATGTATTTTAATGACTAATGTACGCAAAATGGTCTTTGCTCATGATCCAAACAGTCCCAAAATTATTGTTTGAAAGTTATCAAGATTCTGCAATTTCATGCATATTCATGCAATGCTCCAAAACCCCACACTCAATTGATGACGTTGTACTAGCCTTGAGGACTCCGTGATCATATTTTTGTATGATTTTGATATTTTCATTTGATCACGAAGCCTTGAACTGCCTCCCATATACATATTAGAGACACATGTAGAAGAAAGTACTCATGTATATGTTTGTGATTTTACTTATCTATACACTAGCTATGTGCGAATACGGGGCATCGCGAGCGCTGGTTTTGGTGGCACGGTTTTCGCGCGGGTTTTGCTGCGAGTGGCATCGCCTCTGTCTGGGAGGCTCATTGAAAATGGGGTTTAAAGCGCATGCGCACATAGTAGGTGCAATCTCGTGCCTTTTAACAGACAGCTGAAGATGTGCTCTTTCTGTACATATAAGTTTCAATGTGGAAACTCGCCTGTAAAGTGTGGATATCGGAGCTTGAAAGTTCATCAAATTTTTGGACGCGTAAATGTTCGAAATTTTTTTATGGTAAGTAAAACAAGAATCCGATTAGGTATACAATTTGACTGGAAATATATTTGAATTATCAAAAAATCCAAACTTACGTGATTCTGACGTTGCGCAGTCCAGATATAAGAGATGCCAGCTACCCTTGTCACAGCCGGTCTCTCGGCAGTCGAGCTGCCCGATGCGCCTGCGGTTGGCAGGGTGATGCTACCCTTGTCACAGCCGGTCTCTCGGCAGTCGAGCTGCCCGATGTGCCTGCGGTTGGCAGGGTGATGGGAGCGGTCGATAGTGAGTCGTTCATGCTGGATTGAACTAGATCGTCAATTGCTTACTTGATGATTATGTTGTGCCTTTTTTGGGAAATCTCTGTCATTATACCGTAGATAATTATTCTGATATTGATTTTAATACATACATTTGTCACAGAAAGATTTTATCATCCCAAGGTTATGTGACTCAAGTCAAAGAGTCTAGGTGGTTGATTATCGTTTCATTTGGAAATTGGATTTGCTTTTGACAGTGGAATATCAATGTTGACTTTTCTAAAATTAAATTCATGGGTGGAAATCCCAGGGGGACACGTCCCCCTACCCAAAATAATAGGGGGACATGTAACAATAATACATTTTTTTTTCTTTCTTTTTTTCTTTTTTGGTCAAACTTTTTTGGGTTAAAATGAACAGTTTGGGGATAAACTTTTTTTTTTAAACTTGTCAGAGTTGCCAGCATCCATAGGCGGCGAAAGCTGGGGGAAGTGTACCCCCCCTTAATTTGAGGTGGGGGACGATCCCCCCCACCTCAATTTTTTTTTTTATAACCTTTTTTTTTTTTTCTTTTTTTTTTTGCTTGTCAAATTTAGTTTTCTGCGTCCCCCTATAATTTTTGGTTGATAACCTTTGGTGTATTTTTTTGATTATCAAAATAATTTGGTGGTCCCCCCTAAAATTGTTGGCTTTCGCCGCCGATGCCAGCGCCCCCCTACCTTTGGGGCCAATTTCCGCCCATGATTAATATGCAAAAAATTTGTTGTTTAATTTTTCACTCTCAGAGGAAATATTTCACTTCCACATGGCTCTATTTTTTTTCTATATTCATTTTTTTTTCTATTTTATTATAATTATTATTTTTTTTCAAGAAGGGTGCAGGAGGGGGGGGGGGTTGTGTTCATAAGTTGAAATGGGGATGGGATTTGTATAAGTTTTTGTGTCACTTTTGTTCTCTTGTTTTGAGTGTTGGAGCTTTGATGCCTGTTTTTGTTGCTGTTCAGAGCTTTATTTATGTGCAGTGATTTCATGCTAGAATATGAACTTATTTTTCATTAAAAAAGGAGTGCTCGAACATGGCCTTTGTTGTAATCATACATATCTAAGAAATGCATATATTAAAGCTTAATTTTTATGTTTCCTTCTTGATACTTGAATTACATGCAATGCTACATCTTTACACCCTCAGACTCTGCTGCTCATCCTTCCTAAAAAAAATTGGAATCGAATGCCCACGGTCTCCAAAATGAAAGCTACATTATCCATCTATAAACAAATTGTTGAAACAATAAAATACATAAAGAATTGGTGAAACAATCAAATACATCAGAAAAGCACACTTGTATTTTTATACCATACAAAGTACATGTACAAAAGGAATGATATTTTTCATTTGTAAAAAAAAAGACCCCATACATACATGTACACAATACTAAAGTTGAAAAAGAGCTAATTGTAATTTATATCAGAAAAACAAAGAAATACATTAGAAATTACAAAAACAATACTTTAAACAAATTCATTTAGGAAATTATCTACATGATGCTGTGTTGATGCCAACTAAATTATATACAAATTATCTCTCATTATCACCTTCATTTGGCAAAAAAAGAGGCGAGTAATTGTAATTTGCATAATTAATTAGAATTAATTAAAAGAAATTATTTTACACATAATAAGAAGAAAAATTACCAAGTGAAATGATTACACATCAATTGAGTTTTCTTTCACCTTTCCATTGATACCTAAATCACTTCAAAGGGCTCAAAAACAAAGAAGTTAGAGCCCGTTGAAGACTTGGGTTCAAAATGGTCACAAAATGGTCACAAAAATTGGTTATGCACTCCATTGACTTTACATTAAGACAATGACCACAAATTTGGATAAATATGCGCGACTTAAACTGGAATAACTTTATAATTTCTTGATGAAAATTTGAGTTCTTGGTATCATTTGAAAGGTCTTTTAAAGGGCTTTCAAATGATACCAAATTCATTGAGATTTGAGGACTTTCATTTTTTTTGTCACATACCTATATACACCTTCATACGCCTAATGCATATGAAGGTTCCAAAAAATTTGTTAATAAAAAGGTAAAAAATTTGAGGTATCTTACCAGACTGATCTCGTGTAGATCCTTTGATCCATTTGCACACAACGCAAATACAGTAGGCTTGACCCTTGAACTGCTTATGTATGATGTACTTTTGATTAACTATGTTACAAAATGCCGTTTCAAAGAATGATTTATATATAAAGATTATTGTTTAACAGATAATGAAATTTGAAACTGGATTAAAAATAATTATAATAATAATAATTATTTATAATCACATATTAGATTTCATTATTTGTTAAATAATAATTCAATAATGGAAAATATACAAGGGATGAAATTCTATTTCAATTTTGGCGCAAGGTGATAGAGAATTGCAGCCTTTGTTTGATGGAATGCTGCGTTGGGCACTGGGAGGCTTCCCAGGGGGTCACTGCCATTGAACAGTGGACAGCATCCGTGGAAAAGGGAGTGCTTTTTGCTGGTAGGCATAGAACATTAATACAGTGTCAAAAACTCCAAAAATTATTATATGAAATCTTTGTTTATTTAGCTTGGACGTCTGCACAAAATCTGCATTTCGAGTGTCCTTGTGGTCTGCCCTTTCCTTGAATCTTCATTTAGGGTACCTTTTCAGGACAAAATCCGCAGATGCTGTCCACTGGCTCTTCAATGGCAGTGACCCCCTGGGGGAGGCTTGCACTGTACATGCTTTCTATAATTTCATTCATAAGTTAGCTTGCCATCATGGCTGGATGGTGTTGTGTAATAAGCAAAGCGTACGTTGAGCGTTAGACAATCGTTGGGTACAATCGATCAATGTGAAAAACAGATTGTCAAATCTGTGATCAAAATGTTTTTCAGTATTTTCACACCATGTATTTTAATCTTTACAACAGTTCAAGAGTGGTATAGCAACTAGCTTCATAACAAGAGCATCAGCTGTGAAGAGACTCCAGTTAAATCTTGTCAATTTCAGGTAAGAGTCAATTAATTTGACTTTTTATGTTACTTAAAAAAATAGCCAAGATAATATGTAACTAAAAAAATGTTTCAATTTGAATAAAGTGAATGATGATGTTTGATCCATCGTGGATAGCCACATTTGAAACTGGAATATCTGCAAAACCAAAATTGAAAAAAAAAAACATGAGGGCTATCAGCCATTTCCCCCCCCCCCATATGATTGTTAAGAATATCCCTTGGAAGTAATAAACTGTTAGGTACACATACAGTGAATACAAGACATGAAAGAAGTAAGGCCCCTGTAAGGAAAGTCTTATTTGAGCTGACCAATCTTGCATTATGAAGATTGTTAAAAGTTGCGCTGGGTAGGGCATACCTCTTTTAAAAATTATTATAATTCATTGTTGGTGGAGGAGGGGGGGGGGGGGTACTTTGACATTAATATAATTTGATCAGTCTACATCCTTGTAAAATCAAGGATTGGTAATGAAATATTTTAATTGACTTTTAATTAAATTTATTTTTTTTTTTGTTGCTATATTTCTTTATCTTTCTGTCTTTCTTTACAGGAGGCTGTGTATTCTGAAAGGGGTGTATCCGGTTGAACCAAAGAGTATCAAGAAAGCTGGAAAGGGGCAGAAACTTCACAGAACCTACTTCAGATTCAAAGACATCCAGTTCTTGGCTCATGAACCCATCGTTCAAAAGTTCAGGGATCATAGGGTATGTATGCTTGTCAAAGAATGTATTGATTGATATTCACAGAATGATGAATTTCAATCTTATTCTAAAGGGGGGAAAAAAGGTGATATTATTTCTGATAATGAGCTCATCCGGCCCGAAGGGCCAGATGAGCTTATGCCGTGGCGTGGTGTCCATCGTCTGGTTCTTTATCAGGTTCACCAAACTTCTACACAGAATTTTTAAATTTGGAGTATAAAATTATTTATGCGTAATTCATACATCACAGAAAATTCCTCTTCTTTATTTGTTGACTTCAAAATGCTTCTTCATCATTTCAAGTCTGATTTCAATTCTGTTTGCTTCATATAATAGCATTACGTGGGGGATTCAAAATTTCTACACAGAATTTTGAAACTCATAGGCCCGTATTCTTATAGCAGGTTTAACTTAAACTCAGGTTTAAAGTTGTGGTTTAAGTATGGAAAGCCAAAAGTATCAAAATTTGTATTAAGTTTTATGTTTCTTATGGTTTACTGTGCTCTTTCCTGATTCATCGATGGTGAAGACAATCATCTATTTATACTTCCTAGACACTTATGAATGATTTGAGAGCCAAATGATAAAGTTGAAATGCTGCCCAAAAAGAGATCCAAATGATAAAGTTGAAATGCTGCCCAAATAGAGATCCAAATGATAAAGTTGAAATGCTGCCCCAAAAGTGTACTTTGTGTTCACTCATGCATTAAAGTTCAATAAAATTTGCTTCAGCAACCAAAACTGGTCACGGTTGATCATTAATTTATCACAACGCCCTGAACTTTGCAAGTTCGATAGGATTTGCTGATTAACATGACCTACACTTAGTATTGGCTGGATGGGACTACACAAATGTTCTGCCCAAACATATTTTGAATATCAGGACATCTGCAGGGCTTGACATTTTTACCATCATATTCTTCCTTAATGAAGTGAAAACAACATGAAAGCTCACATTGAATATATTCAATTTTTCCAACAGTAAAATTTCCTTTCAAATTAATATATTGTTGAGGTCTTTTATTGTATCTTCTTTATTGTGATAAATCTTAGTTTATCTGAACCTTAAAGGTCAAGTCCATCTCAAAAAAATGTTGATTAGAATCAATAGAGAAAAATCAGACAAGCATAATGCTGAAAATTTCATCAAAATCGGATGTAAAATAAGAAAGTTATGACATTTCAAAGTTTCGCTTATTTTTAACAAAATAGTTATATGAACGAGCCAGTTGCATCCAAATGAGAGAGTCGATGATGATGTCACCATTTCTTTTGTTTCTTATTGTTTGAATTATACAATATTTCAGTTTTTACGAATTTGATGATTAGGACCTCCTTGCCTGAAGCACAAAATGTTAAAATAATGGAATTCCACGTGTTCAGGGAGGAATGAAACTTCATTTCATATGACAATGACGAGAAAATCAAAATATTTCATATAATGAAATATAAAAGAAATAGTGAGTGAGTGATGTCATCAGTTCCCTCATTTGCATACCGACCGAGATGTGCATATAACTGTTTTGTGAAATGAAGCGAAACTTTAAAATGTCATAACTTTCTTATTTTACATCCGATTTTGATGAAATTTTCAGTGTTATGCTTGTTGAATTTTTCTCTTTTTATTCCAATCAAGTTTTCGTTGGGGTGGACTTGTCCTTTAAAGGTCAAGTCCACCTCAGAAAAATGTTCATTTGAAAAATCAGACAAGCATAATGCTGAAAATTTCGTTAAAATCGGATGTAAAATAGGAAAGTTATGAAATTTCAAAGTATCACTTATTTTTAACAAAATAGTTATATGAACGAGCCAGTTACATCCAAATGAGAGAGTCGATGATGTCACTCACTCACCATTTCTTTTGTTTTTTATTGTTTGAATTATACAATATTTCAATTTTTACGAATTTGACGATTAGGACCTCCTTGCCTGAAGCACAAAATGTTAAAATAATGGAATTCCGCATGTTCAGGGAGGAATGAAACTTCATTTCACATAACATTGACGAGAAAATTAAAATATTTCATATTTCATATAATTTACAAAAGAAATAGTGAGTGAGTGATGTCATCAGTTCCTCATTTGCATACGACTGAGATGTGCATATAACTGTTTTGTGAAATGAAGCGAAACTTTAAAATGTCTAAACTTTCTTGTTTTACATCTGATTTTGATGAAATTTTCAGTGTTATCCTTGTTGATTTTTTCTCTTTTTATTCAAATCAAGTTTTTGTTGGGGTGGACTTGTCCTTTAAGGTACATGTATTCAGTAGAATTCAGATTTTAATCTTAATCTTTCGATTTTTTTTCCTTTTACTCCTTTCTTTCTGGTGTTTCAGGTTTTCGTAAGGAAAGTGAGGAAAGCTAAGGCCAAGCGAGAATGGACATCATTGGACAGGCTTAATCGAAATGAACCCAAGTATAAGCTCGATCACATTGTTAAAGAGAGGTATTCAATTCATATCGGTTTCTTTGTATCATTTTCAACAGAACAAAGTAAAGTGGTCGAAAATAATTACAATACCATTTGCAAATGAAATGTATACAAACAATACAAATCAAGGTATGTGAAGACAAACTAAAATCTTGGGTTTGAATCTTTTTGATGTATATGGTCTAATAGAAAATAATTGAAGATACGAATGATAGTATTGAATGACTTTTCCTCATACAAATATTCAACTTTTGAGGGCCAATACTACACTCTTGTATGATTCATTCAGTATTGTTTAAGTTGTTGAATATCATTAGTGTCCCATTCTGAACCATCAGGCATCCCAAAGAGTTTAAATATTGTATTTTAAGGAAGTTTGGACTGGAATCATTGGATTGGAATATTTTTCTTGCTCTTTGTGTTTGACAGATACCCAACGTTCGTTGATGCCCTCCGTGACCTTGAAGACCCTTTGACCTTGTGCTCATTGTTCAGTACATTTCGTAAGAATGCCAAGGTGAAGAGCGAAGTTCTCCCCCTCTGTAGACGACTCGTCGTAGAGTTCATGAACTATGTCATCGCATCAAGGTCACTCAAAAAGGTGAGATTCTTGAACAAAGTCCCTGACAAAAACGAAGGTTTGTGGATCAGTAGAAATCTCCCTTGCTGTTAATCAAGTGGTCCTTCCGCTAAAAATGGATTTACCGGTATTAATCTGTATTTGCCACACATGACCCAGGTGTAGTAAGATAGTATCTAGTAGGATTCATGCACTTAGTGCTGACAGGAAACTAATTTGGGTATGCCATGTAGCATAGAAACAGGTTACCAGTCAAATGTAAAGTCACCTAACTTACCTGTTAACTTGCATTAAGCCAATAGGTATAATCGCTAACTTGAATAGATGGCAAGTATAAAATATGTAAAATCTGTTTTATCTTGATGTGTTGTTCATTCTATGTAGGTTTTCCTGTCCATCAAAGGGATCTACTTCCAGGTGGAGATCGAGGGACAGCTGTTAACATGGCTCATTCCGTATAACTTTGGATATTCGGTTGGTATTTCTTCTTGCTATCGTTTAACAACAAGGTGTTTTGTACAGTGGAACCTGTGTTCAAAGATCCTTTTGGCAAATGTTGTTTATGAAATGTGAGAGGGTCTGCCATAGGCTGCAGGGCAGGAGGCAGGGGTGCAAACCCCCTTTTTTTTCCAACTGAAGATGGGAGGACAGGGATTGGGGGGAAAGTACAATAGAGTACCGAAGTGTGACGTCATAAATTTTTACTTTTTGCATTTCATCGCTTTTCATACCATACTTTGGTAGAGCATGATGATGAAAAAACCCCACAACCCAAATTTGGTGAGAATCGGTTCATGGGACCCCAAGATATGACCTCATGAATACATAATTAGCCCCATTGAAGTCAATGTATTATTGGCCTGGTTCTTAACGTTAGGAACCAGGCCAATAATGCATTGACCTCAATGGGGCTAATTACCGGTAAGTCACTAATTAGAAAAGTAAAACTGGTCAAATTAAGTTTTAAAAAAAAATTATGGGACATTGCAGCATTCCTATGTTTACTTATGATTTCTTGACTCAGTTACTAGATAATTAGATGTAATAAACTCTGATTCTGTATTCAAAAGTCTGCATTGCCATGTTTTGATCTTCACTGTTTCATCTTTGTTTTCATTGTGACAGGTGCCCGGTGATGTTGATTTGAAGATCATGTCTACATTCACAGAGTTCTACACCACTCTCTTAGGTTTTGTCAACTTCAAACTCTTCACAAGTCTTAACCTTCACTATCCTCCCAAGGTAAGATGGAAGTGGGTTCAGCAAGGCCATGCATGCATGACCTACATGTATGGACCTAGTGCATTGACGTCATTGAGACGCCATCTTAGAGGCACAAGCCATTGCCTTCCCAGCATTGGTGATCTGCAGCTGGTGCATCTCTGACAACTCGATTGCATGTATTTCTATATCCTCTTAGGCAGGGCGCTATGAGATATCGACAACATTTCCTAAAGGTCTATTGATAAGCATCAATGCTCCTCTGATAAGTCTGTGATATATTTTGTATCCCTTTTAAATTTTTCTTGGATGTGCCTTTTTATAGATTTAAGGATTAAATGTCATACTTAAATTCTTTAGGGGGCTCAGTTCTTTCATTAGTTATTTTCACAAACAGAAATTTTTCACATGGATCAAAGTCGTAAATGCCAATGCACTCGTGATCACAACATCGATGTAGTTGTGATTTTGTATTTTGTACTGTGTAAAACACATACATGCAAGTTTCTGAATTATTCTAATCTTTCTTGGCTGAATGCAAATTTGTCTTAAGAATCACAGACAACACATTCATCTTAACCTTTGAGATGAAATTCCTGTTTCTGGAAAAATGAAATGCAATCATTGTGGGTTTTAATAATAATAATAATAATAGACAGTTCTTGTATAGCGCATAACACATTATAAATAACGTCTCTATGCGCTTCCAAAGGACTTGGATATTATTACCCTGGCTTTAGCCCCGCAGCCTTTTACAAAACTTTAATATTCTTTTGATATCATTTAGGAAGAATGTACTTGTACAATGACCCCCTGCAATGGATATTTTTCAGATGCCCAAACTTTCACAACGTAACTCAAAAAAAGCTGTAATGTTTGGGCCAAACATTTTTGTGTATACTATTCCTATACATGTATATCTGTTTGCATTGCCTATGAGTCTTACAGTAATTTAGTTGGTGTGTAGAATTTTGGTCTTCTAAAAATTTTATAACATGCACTCCTTCTTATGTTATATAATTACCATCTCCCAATCACTTTCTACATTCAATCTATCAACAAGAGCCTCAATTAAACTTTGAAAGAAAATTATCCAGTTGGCAGTGTATGAAAATGCTATTTCATATCTATTCCCCCACAGTTGTCAACAGTAGTACAGAGCACTAAATCAGAAGCCGACCAGGTCGAAGATGACGAGACGGTAGACGACCTTATAGGTTCCTTTGTACATGACCTTGTAAAGGTCAACCAGGGGTCAAGTATCGATGATGAGGAAGATGAAGCTAACCAACAGGATCAAGACCAGGAAGAAGCTCTTATTGCTGGTGGGGTGAGTTCTCATGAATATGAATTGATACATTCAATGATGATAATATGTAACCAGCCACCCCAAGACCAGCAATAAGTTGCCAGGGAAGGTTCTTTTTAAATAAAAATAGTAATTTAATAGCAAAAATATTGTTTTAAAGGCTAAAAGGACAGAGTAATTGTTCCTCATACTGTTGACATTTCAAGAAGTAAAGTGAATACAAAACATGATACAAGAGTTTCTTTAACAAAAGTTTTTCCGAACTGCTTTGAAGTTCACCTACATTGCAGACTTTGCACATCTCATGTTTGAGTGAACCTGAAACTTCAAAGGTTACTTTTTTTTAACCTTGGTTAGTTACTTTTGCATGCAATTAAGACAGGTGTGGGTTATTTTGGATTAATTTCAACAATTTGGATAACATTTTAAAGATTAGGATGTGCTTTTTCAAACTAAAAAAAAAAAATCCAAATTTATTTTTGGCTACCTATTGTTTGTTTGGCATGGCTGGTCAACACGAAAAGAGCATTCACTTATGCATCATCATTTGCTGATAGGGTATTCCATCCCACAAGTGGTAATCAAATAAATAATTTAAAAAAAATTAAGAATAGAGGTAGTGGTCTGGAGGATGGGAAGATGATGGTGATGATGGTGTCGGTGGTGTTGACGATGATGATAGTGCTGTGATGATGGTGGTAATGGAGGAGAACCTTGAAGATGATGGTGATGACGATGATAGTGCTGTGATGATAGTGATATTTGTGATGATTTTGGTGGTGGTTGTTGAGTTGATGACAGTGATGCTGATGACAATGACTGATGATCATGATAATGGTGATTGTGGTGTTGGCAATTATTGCTGTGTCAATAATGATATTAAGGATGATTATGTTTATGAAGTCTTCATGTGTTTTTGGAACAAGAGAAATAGGCTACCAAATTAATAATGTGTTCATGTAAATTTCAAAGGGCAGATTTTTACTGCTATTCATTTGTAAAAGTGTTTGACGGCTTTTCTATTAAAGCAAAAATGCAATGTTTCATGTATGTCAAAGTAAAGAGAAATTATTTAATATGCATCTGTAGCATTTTTGTGATGTTATTGTGGTTGTTTGACCAAGTTCTTTCTTCTTGACTCCACTCTTTAGACTGTAGATGAGGAGACTGTGAAGAAAGCAAGAGAAGAGAGAGATGAGATGAAGAGATTTAAGAAGTTATTTGAAGGATGCAAGTTCTTTCTTTCAAGAGAGGTACCCAGGGAAGCCATCACGTTTGTTATAAGGTGAGAAAAGAGGAACTTTATGAGTTATGATTAGTAGGTAGGTGGATGGATAGGCAAAAGCAAGCACACAGTGTAAATATAGTCAACAGGGACTTCTTGGACCTGTTTCATGAAGATATTTGTCAGTGATTTCCCCTATAGGTGTTAAAATCTACTGGAATCTTTGCATCTGCTTGGTTGATAGCAAAGTAGTCTTTGAAAATTACTGACAAACTATGAAATGCTCCCCTTTTTAGTCTTATATACACAAAGCCAAAACTGGTCTCATGACTTTTTACTAGCCCCATTGAAATCTGCCTGAATTTAATGCACAAAAAAAGTGCGTCGTAATTCAGTTCTCCATAGGATATTCTCCTTCAACATGAGTGGAATCAAGTTATATCACCAAGAGATGTACTGTAGTTGCCCTGTTCGTTCTTCTTGCCACCAATCTTTGCCTCCCCCCACACATGAATGTGTGTGATTCAATTTAATGGTACATGTACAGTTTCATTTTGCTTAACCCCAAAGATGCAACTGTAATAAAGGGATCGTTATTTGCTTCTCACAAGTCTGGTGCCATCCAATTTTATCTTGTTTCCATGGAATCTCGAGTTTGGATGACTTTGAAACAATTCAAACAATGAAAGGGGTTTTGAGGTTTGACAACAGGTTGTATTACACTCATGAGAGCTTTTCATAAAAAGTTTGTCAATGATTTTCACTAACAGATGTTTTTAGCTACTGCAAACCCTTGCATCTGATTGGTTAAGCAAATTAATCTATGAAAATCATGGATAAACTTTTCATGACATCCCCAATTTTCAGGTGTTTCGGAGGACAGGTTTCTTGGGACAAGACAATGTTTGTTGGAGCTCCATACGAAGTGTCAGACGAGACCATCACACATCAGATTGTAGATAGACCTCAGCAAGAGAAACAGTATTTATCAAGGTGGGTATTAAATCTTCATTTATTTGTCTTAAAAGAGGTTTGAATGGGAGTTGTGAAAGGGGATGCTGGCTGTGCATTTCCATTTCCCTTTGTCATGAACCCATGTTCTAACTTCTCTATAACTATGACCAGTCCACCTCTACCCCTTTCCCATTTACTTTCTTCCATGTATTCTTGCAAGATCTTCAATCTTTCATCCCTCATCACATGATGAAAGTCTAATAATTTTTCCTTGTGTACTTTATTCATCAGTCTTTTTTTTTGTGTGCTCTGTTAAGGAATTCCTTGTTAATTTTCATCACCCAGTTGATTCTTAGCATTCTGTTTTAGCACCATATTTTGAGAGCATTTCTTTTTCTGTTGTACTGTAATGCACAGGATATACTGATATTTCAACACTCAGGATAGTTTGTATAGAAACTGAGATTAGTAATTTCCAAAACTTAATTGCAAAATATCTTTGGGGCCATTTTGTAAAGCTGTTTGTAAGTTGCAAACAACTGGTGACCATATCTTGTGCTTAAGATACCACCAAACTTCCCGTTTTTAGTGTAATGGATTGCATTTCTATAATCCTTATCAAATGAGTAATGATATCAAATATTTATTTTGGATTCTTGTTAAAACTGAGATTTGTAACCTTCAAAGATTCAACTTTAGCTGATGGGAATTAAAGTCAGATTATTGTTAATCTGATTTAGCACCCAGGAAGGGTGACCAGTCATGCTAAAAGTTGTGCATAACTTACAAATGGCATTCCACTCAGTTGATACTAAATACTTACTGTTTAAAATGTTTGGGTTCTTAAATACAAACATACATGGGGCAGTTGTCAATTGGCCCTGAAGAGTTAAAAAAGAATGGTGAATTGTAGAAAAAAAACTTGATGGAATGCCTTGGATTCAATGCAAAAATGAAAGTTGGAATGATTATTAGTAGAAAAATCCCTCCGCAGATTGAAAATGTGATATTATTTTTGAACTGTGTAAAACTTTTTGATGTGCAGGTATTACATCCAGCCCCAGTGGGTGTTTGATTGTGTGAATGCTCGTCGTCTAGTCCCATTAGAAGACTACTTCCCCGGAGTTTCCCTACCCCCTCATCTCTCACCGTTCGTTGAAGAGAAAGAAGGTTCTTACAGACCTCCTGAAAGGCTCGCTGGACAGGATGAAACCAAGAAAACAGAATCAGATGGTATGTTTGATAATCAATTAACCCAGTGCATAGCTTATAGTGGGGGCATCAGGCGATTTGCCACAAAGCCACTGTTTATTTCTTCTTTTCTATTGGTGACATATGTAGCCACTGTTTAATGCAGTTATTTCTCCTTTTCTATTGGTGACATATGTAGTCATAAAATCTTGGGATTCAAGACTGGCAGTCACACAGGAATGCATGCAGATATGTATTTTTTTTTCAATTTTTAGAACCATATTGTCCTCTTGGCCTGTATTCTGGCATCCAGTCTAAATTAAACCATGTTCTATAGCTGTGCTAAGATTATGAGAAGCCTTAAATATCAAACATATTTACATTGGGCATCTCTTGCTGTGTTCCTCGTGCGTAAGCAGTGAAGAAATTAGTTACCAAAACATGCTGATAAATTGAAATTGTATGTTAGAAATTTATGTGACATTTAACCCTAAAATGACTGGGGGTGGCTGATTCATCCCCCCCTCTACATTTTTCGCGATAAATCCGCCGCGCGAAAGTATTTGACCACGTGGCTCACTGACTTTTTACTTTCAAGTCTCGCGCAACTTTTGAGACCAAAATTGTGACCCCCGGGTACACGGTTCCAAAATTTTGCAACATTTCATAAGTGCATGCAGACCCCAAATTACTCAAAAACGTTAATTTGTGTACAAATCCAATGCAAATAGTGTTCTTAGCCAAAATTCATAAATGTATCATTATTTTTCCTTTTACTGCTTAAAATCAATTATTTTTATATTTTTTATGGTCAAAATAAAGTCCCCGACAATTTCCATTGAAAAAACAATAAAAAACAAAGTCGAAAAACAAAGAAATACATAAGAGATTTAGAAAACAATAGAATATATAAGAAAACAAATGTGATTTTGAATTTTTATTTTAATCAATTTGATCAGATGCCTATCTAGAGTATGTGAAACAAAAATTAGCATTTCAGGTGCATTATTTTATTAATTAGAGCAAACTTATGATTTTACGCATAAATTAGCATAATTAATGAGACATGAGATTTTTTGCAGAATTTGATGTTATAGTTTTGTAGATAATGCCATGGGTAATGCGTGTGCCAATTTTCGTCGCGATCGCGCGATCGACAGCCGAGATCATAAGGGGGGGGCTGAATCAGCCCCCCCCCCCAGTCTTCTTAGGCGTCGAAATAGCCCAGTCTATTTAGGTTAAGCCACAACTTATGAAATGAAATAAAACTTGAATTCAGAATAAGGTCCTTTGAAACTTGGAGCCCATAAGAAAAAGCTTAGTGATAGGTCATACATTTGATTTGAACACTTGATTTTACATAACAATAAATATAATGTAGTGTTAAAAGCAACCTTTTGGCCTATCTTTGTGTTTGTGGCCCTAATCATATGATCTTTTATTATCAGGCCTGTGAAATCTCCGCTATTTAGCAGAAATCCGCTATTTTCATTTTCAAGACCGATTTCAATTTCCGCTTTTTTCCTGTGTTCCATTTCCGTTTTTTCTTAGTAAAAAATTCCGCTATTTTATCCAAAATGGCTGGAAAACAAGTCTAGGTAAATGGATGCGAGCAGAATGTGTGTGTTGTGAATATACACGTTATGGGGCCTTGTATTTTGCCTTCGCAAAGTTTCATATTTTTAGTATATATGTAACTCTATAAAACTGCTGCGGATCACACCATGCACCGTTGCCGTTGTTGGCATACAAGCGCAAAGCAGCGGCTCAAATCGCGATATTTTGCGACTGGTAAATACGTCTGTAAGGATGATGACGTCATCCAAGATGGCAACTTACGTTGACCAACGAAAGGATCGAAGATGAGGATTTTTCAATCATTATTTCAAAGGAATTAGCGGTTACTACGGTCCAAGGTACGATATTTCTGAATTTTAAACATTTTTTCGTAAATATGGATGTGATTTCTTTTTCATAATGTGACATTTTATGTACAAAAAAACGATCGGAAAATCGGGTTTCCACTGTTAGATCTAACGTTACTGCTAAAATACGTTGTCTGTACGTACGGGCCTCCAAGCTCTTCAGTCTATGAGTCTATGTATTGGTGAGTGAGCCAACGCAGTTCAGCGGAACAACCAAAATACAGAGACTGAAGCTTTTGGTCTAGAATACACCGTGAATCGTGATGGGCAAATGCAGCGGCTTGGCGATAGTAAATAGTAAGGTAAATTTTCAGATTTTTCCGCTATTTTTTTGAAACCCCACTCACAGGCCTGTATTATGATGCATTCAAAATTCCACATATGAAGAGGACAATGAAGAGGAGATAGGAGAGGAAGAGATCATCGGTGAGAGTGAGAATGAAGAGGATTTGGAGGAAGGCCAGAGTAGTGACGAGGAGGACGACGACGATGAGACAAGTATAGAGGAGGCCGAGAAGAAGAGGTTACAGCAGCTCAGCAAACAAGCACAAAAACAGGTAAGACACCTTGCAGGTTTAAAGGGAAAGTTCTCTTCATGGAATTATGACAAGTTACTGTTGAGCCTGTACTCTCTTTTTGTGACAGTAACAAATAGTATCATAGTGAAATGTGTATTGGATAGGTCAATATTTATACCCTCAAAATATATCTAATGCTCTATAAATGTAATTCAAGGTATGAAAGGGATAAATAAAACAATGTACATCTGGGCCCAGTCTAACAAAGAGTTACGATTGATCCAATCAATCATAACTCTATGGAAATCCATCAATGTCATAATTTTTTCTACAGGAAATATGCACAATGTGCTTTGTAAACAAAGAGAAGCTAGGTGAATTTTCCAGAAAACAATGAATGCATGAATATACATCATAGTTAAAAAATATTTTAAACAAGCATGCATAATAGATGTTGACATTGCTGGCTGTCCATAGTTGTGATTGATTGGATCAATCGCAACCCTTTGTGAGACGGGGCCCTGGCCCCCATCTTAGAAACTGTACAAAGCCTGCAACTCCAACATCTAAAGTGTATATGCCCATTCAGAGTATTTTCTTAATATGATTTAAACTCCCAAATGCAAAAGGCTGTTGTGTACATTTCCTATTGGAAGAGCTATCACATTTATGAAAATCCATAGTTGAAATCGATTGATTTAATTTCAACTCTCTGTGAGACAGGGTTCTAAAATCTCCTTTCTTTGCAATTGTATTAGCAGGGCCCATAAAAAATACAATTATACTATAGCACAAATGGTAAGCCTATGGCAAGTCACGTACAAAAAAAAGACAATTATATCTTTTCCTGTTACACCCTCAGAAGATGAAGCTTTCTGTAGCAGCAGGAGAGGTTGAGAAGACTAATCCTATTTGGGAAGCCGAGAAGCTAGCAAGAATGGAAAGGGGTTTACAGGAGATGATGATACCAAAGAAAAGAAAGAGATTGTATGACAGGCTTATGAAGAAGAAGAAAGAACAAGCTAAAGAGGTAAGGTGGTGTTGATGTAGGGCATTATGATACTAAGTGCTCTAACTATTGGGTGGAGTTTAATGAAAGGACTTGTCAGACGTTTATCTGACAGTTACCATAGAAACAGTGCCTCTCAGTCAATCAACATAAGGGAAAGATGTATCTATATGACAACTTCTAGGTTGAAAATGTTGATGAAACGCTTCCCAGGTTACAACGTCCATGCTGAAGTCAACTAGGTTGTGCCAAGTTATGCAGCCTTGACTGGATTTTGCTTTAATTGCTATTTCATTTCAATTTGATTATAATCTGAGTAAAGAAATAAATAATCTGTTGTCTCACGATGCGGCAAACTGAAATTGCGACGTTTCGACTGCTCCTGCTAGTCTTCGTCAGGCAATGAAGTGGACACTCGCTGCGCGCGCCTTTTATACCGTAGGCTACGGGCCGTCGGTGCCGGAACCGCCGTGGTGTGATTGGTCGGCGCAACCGACCAATCAGAAGCCGCGGACGGTGCGATCGCCGTGGGGCTTGCGGACGTCGGGGAAAACCCGTCGGCTGCAGTCGGCGTAGAAAGCGGGCAATTTGCGGACGTCGAGGAGTGAACCGCGGTAGCTGTGCAAAAACTAATGGGGTTGGATGCGGACAGCTTACCTCGTCCCAATTGGGAGGGTGATCTGCATTCCAAGCATGCTCTGCAACTGCCGAACTATCTATGCGTCGGTGCTTGACATCTCTGCGATGTTCTAGCATTCGCTCGTTAACGGGTCTGCCCGTTTCCCCGATGTAAACCTTGTCACAAGCCCCACATGGTATCTTGTAAACAACGCCATCGAGTCTGCCGGGCAGCGCGGGGTCTTTGGGGCGCACTAACTGTTTACGGATAGTAGTGTCGGACTTGAAAACCGCGCGTATGCTGTACTTCTCTAAGTGCCGGCGTAGTTGGCGGGAAATAGAATCGACAAACGGAAGTACGACGGTAGACTTGCAGCGCACAATGTCTTCTTCAGCGACGTTCTTTCTCTTAGTTACACGGTTGAGAAAGGAGCGCGGGTAACCATTGGAAACGAGTGCAGAAGCAATGCGTTGCTTCTCAGCGGCGGTGCATTGTGGTTTCGATACAATGCGTGATGCTCGGTCATAAAGGCATTTGACTACCCCGCGTTTGACGGACTGGGGGTGATGCGAATCGTACGCTAAATATTGATCTGTATGCGTAGGCTTTCTGTACACTGTAGTGGTGAGGCGGCCCTCATCATCCCGGTGTACAAGAGTGTCAAGGAAGGCAATGCGGTTATTGTCTTCTCTCTCCATAGTGAAACGGATAGACGGTTGCTGCGCGTTCACGTAATTCAATAGGCAATCGGTTGTAGACCTGTCGGTAACAATGAAAGTATCATCAACATAGCGCTTCCAAATTCTCGGACTGAATTCGGGTGGGCAAGCGTGAAGCGCATCCTCCTCAAAGGATTCCATGTAAAGGTTAGCAATAACAGCAGAAACAGGGCTACCCATGGCCGCGCCTTCTTGCTGTTCATAGAAGCGTCCATCGTACATGAAATACGTGGACTTCAACACGAAACGAAGAAGTTCAGTGACCTGGGTAGGAGAAAGATCGGTACGGTCGGGTAAGCTAGCGTCGGCCTCCAGGCGCTGGAGGGCGACATCACATGCTGCTTCAACGGGTACATTGGTAAACAAAGATACCACGTCGAAAGAGACCATGACTTCATGCTCAAGTACGGTCTGATTGCGCAAGAAATCCACAAAAGAAGCGGAGTTACGGACGGCATGTTGATTATTACCAACAAGCGGCGCGAGTATGTCGGCTAGTAATTTAGAAGTGTTGTAAGCGAAAGAGCTTACGCATGAAACAATCGGGCGTAACGGAACATCGGGTTTGTGAATTTTCGGTAAGCCATAAATCCTAGGAGGCTGTTTTTGCGTGGGTCTAAGTACCCTGTAGGTCGCATCGTCGATATCACCATTCTTGTGTAAATCGCGGAGAATGGTTGCAAGCTTGCGAGCAAGACAATCGGTAGGATCCTTTCGTAAGGCGCGGTAAGGACCCGAGCTAATAAGTTCGGAAATCTTATCACGGTAAGTACTGGTATCCATTACCACGCTAGCGCGGCCTTTGTCGGCTGGCAGAATCATAATGGTGCTATCTTCCTTGAGCGCTTTCAAGGCTTTGTGCATGCCGGGTGTAACATTGGATTTCGGTGGTTTGGCGGAGGCGAGGATCGCGTTGACCTCTCTGCGAACTGAGCCGATGGTTTCGGCATCACGGCAACGGACGGATGATTCGATCTTAGCGATAATCTCAACAGCCGGTATGCGCTTGGGAGCTATAGCAAAGTTGAGCCCTTTGCTAAGCAGCGCGGTCTCGTCAGCAGTCAACACACGCGAGGACAAGTTGACTACTCTAGTGTCGGAAACGGTACACGCGGAATCAGACTTACCCTGCTCAGTGAGCTTGTTATACTTGCCTTGTTGGCGGGCTTTGCACTTCTCGAACTCGGCGCGGTAAGTGTTGCCATTGTAACGGAGGGTCATGTCGCAAAGTTCCTTGTTGAGTATGGCCTTGATTTTCGCGGTAGTAGATTCTACTTCGGATTGGATGCTCTTCAGAGTCATGCGAGTCAGGCGGATTCTTTCTCGGAGAAAGCGGCGGGAGGTATTCAAAGCGATGAGTCTTGCTGTCTTGGTAGGAACTGGCGGGCGAATCTTCAGGTCTCTCGGGATGACGGAGTTCTTGATGCAGCGCGTAAGGAACGTCAGGTGGTTGGTGAATCTCGCGAGTTTCTTCGAACAGCGCTCGTGTCTACGTGCTAGCCTTAGGGCAGGGCGCCCATACGTAAGGTCAATAGTACGGAAGATGTTGATCATCGTGGTAGCTGAATCTGAGTAAAGAAATAAATAAATAATCTGTTGTCTCACGATGCGGCAAACTGAAATTGCGACGTTTCGACTGCTCCTGCTAGTCTTCGTCAGGCAATGAAGTGGACACTCGCTGCGCGCGCCTTTTATACCGTAGGCTACGGGCCGTCGGTGCCGGAACCGCCGTGGTGTGATTGGTCGGCGCAACCGACCAATCAGAAGCCGCGGACGGTGCGATCGCCGTGGGGCTTGCGGACGTCGGGGAAAACCCGTCGGCTGCAGTCGGCGTAGAAAGCGGGCAATTTGCGGACGTCGAGGAGTGAACCGCGGTAGCTGTGCAAAAACTAATGGGGTTGGATGCGGACGTCGGAGGGCGGTCAACCGGTGAACTACGGGCGGTCGTAGGGGGCGCATGTCGGCGAATGGTCGGAAGCCATTCTTCAGGGATGTCATTGCCGTTATCCCTGTTCACATTATTGGGATGAAGACGAATTTGGATAGCCTCTTTAACACGCCGTGTGTACCAGTG
The DNA here is from genome assembly GCF_018143015.1 of Lytechinus variegatus. Taxonomy (NCBI): domain Eukaryota; kingdom Metazoa; phylum Echinodermata; class Echinoidea; order Temnopleuroida; family Toxopneustidae; genus Lytechinus; species Lytechinus variegatus. The sequence goes on from NC_054741.1 coordinate 65,545,129, forward strand.
CTTATCCCGCGCTATACAGCTTACCTCGTCCCAATTGGGAGGGTGATCTGCATTCCAAGCATGCTCTGCAACTGCCGAACTATCTATGCGTCGGTGCTTGACATCTCTGCGATGTTCTAGCATTCGCTCGTTAACGGGTCTGCCCGTTTCCCCGATGTAAACCTTGTCACAAGCCCCACATGGTATCTTGTAAACAACGCCATCGAGTCTGCCGGGCAGCGCGGGGTCTTTGGGGCGCACTAACTGTTTACGGATAGTAGTGTCGGACTTGAAAACCGCGCGTATGCTGTACTTCTCTAAGTGCCGGCGTAGTTGGTATAACAAGCTCACTGAGCAGGGTAAGTCTGATTCCGCGTGTACCGTTTCCGACACTAGAGTAGTCAACTTGTCCTCGCGTGTGTTGACTGCTGACGAGACCGCGCTGCTTAGCAAAGGGCTCAACTTTGCTATAGCTCCCAAGCGCATACCGGCTGTTGAGATTATCGCTAAGATCGAATCATCCGTCCGTTGCCGTGATGCCGAAACCATCGGCTCAGTTCGCAGAGAGGTCAACGCGATCCTCGCCTCCGCCAAACCACCGAAATCCAATGTTACACCCGGCATGCACAAAGCCTTGAAAGCGCTCAAGGAAGATAGCACCATTATGATTCTGCCAGCCGACAAAGGCCGCGCTAGCGTGGTAATGGATACCAGTACTTACCGTGATAAGATTTCCGAACTTATTAGCTCGGGTCCTTACCGCGCCTTACGAAAGGATCCTACCGATTGTCTTGCTCGCAAGCTTGCAACCATTCTCCGCGATTTACACAAGAATGGTGATATCGACGATGCGACCTACAGGGTACTTAGACCCACGCAAAAACAGCCTCCTAGGATTTATGGCTTACCGAAAATTCACAAACCCGATGTTCCGTTACGCCCGATTGTTTCATGCATAAGCTCTTTCGCTTACAACACTTCTAAATTACTAGCCGACATACTCGCGCCGCTTGTTGGTAATAATCAACATGCCGTCCGTAACTCCGCTTCTTTTGTGGATTTCTTGCGCAATCAGACCGTACTTGAGCATGAAGTCATGGTCTCTTTCGACGTGGTATCTTTGTTTACCAATGTACCCGTTGAAGCAGCATGTGATGTCGCCCTCCAGCGCCTGGAGGCCGACGCTAGCTTACCCGACCGTACCGATCTTTCTCCTACCCAGGTCACTGAACTTCTTCGTTTCGTGTTGAAGTCCACGTATTTCATGTACGATGGACGCTTCTATGAACAGCAAGAAGGCGCGGCCATGGGTAGCCCTGTTTCTGCTGTTATTGCTAACCTTTACATGGAATCCTTTGAGGAGGATGCGCTTCACGCTTGCCCACCCGAATTCAGTCCGAGAATTTGGAAGCGCTATGTTGATGATACTTTCATTGTTACCGACAGGTCTACAACCGATTGCCTATTGAATTACGTGAACGCGCAGCAACCGTCTATCCGTTTCACTATGGAGAGAGAAGACAATAACCGCATTGCCTTCCTTGACACTCTTGTACACCGGGATGATGAGGGCCGCCTCACCACTACAGTGTACAGAAAGCCTACGCATACAGATCAATATTTAGCGTACGATTCGCATCACCCCCAGTCCGTCAAACGCGGGGTAGTCAAATGCCTTTATGACCGAGCATCACGCATTGTATCGAAACCACAATGCACCGCCGCTGAGAAGCAACGCATTGCTTCTGCACTCGTTTCCAATGGTTACCCGCGCTCCTTTCTCAACCGTGTAACTAAGAGAAAGAACGTCGCTGAAGAAGACATTGTGCGCTGCAAGTCTACCGTCGTACTTCCGTTTGTCGATTCTATTTCCCGCCAACTACGCCGGCACTTAGAGAAGTACAGCATACGCGCGGTTTTCAAGTCCGACACTACTATCCGTAAACAGTTAGTGCGCCCCAAAGACCCCGCGCTGCCCGGCAGACTCGATGGCGTTGTTTACAAGATACCATGTGGGGCTTGTGACAAGGTTTACATCGGGGAAACGGGCAGACCCGTTAACGAGCGAATGCTAGAACATCGCAGAGATGTCAAGCACCGACGCATAGATAGTTCGGCAGTTGCAGAGCATGCTTGGAATGCAGATCACCCTCCCAATTGGGACGAGGTAAGCTGTATAGCGCGGGATAAGCACTGGTACACACGGCGTGTTAAAGAGGCTATCCAAATTCGTCTTCATCCCAATAATGTGAACAGGGATAACGGCATTGACATCCCTGAAGAATGGCTTCCGACCATTCGCCGACATGCGCCCCCTACGACCGCCCGTAGTTCACCGGTTGACCGCCCTCCGACGTCCGCATCCAACCCCATTAGTTTTTGCACAGCTACCGCGGTTCACTCCTCGACGTCCGCAAATTGCCCGCTTTCTACGCCGACTGCAGCCGACGGGTTTTCCCCGACGTCCGCAAGCCCCACGGCGATCGCACCGTCCGCGGCTTCTGATTGGTCGGTTGCGCCGACCAATCACACCACGGCGGTTCCGGCACCGACGGCCCGTAGCCTACGGTATAAAAGGCGCGCGCAGCGAGTGTCCACTTCATTGCCTGACGAAGACTAGCAGGAGCAGTCGAAACGTCGCAATTTCAGTTTGCCGCATCGTGAGACAACAGATTATTTATTTCTTTACTCAGATTCAGCTACCACGATGATCAACATCTTCCGTACAATTTGATTATCATCTTAAATTTTGGTGCTTGCGCTAGTGTTGGTGTTGGAAGCGCAATTTAGATTGCCTTTGCCTGCTCCAACACACTATGAGAGTTTTATTGATAGCTAAACACCTTGCGAAATTCATCCCAGCATGCCCCGGACCGTGTGGGTTTATTGCTGTAAACCCACATTCACAAACTGTTTGGAAGTCATGGGCTACTTTACGTGCAACTCTTAACCCTTTTTTGTGGTGATACACCAGATTTTCATTGGTGTCGATGTAGTTTCTACGGAAGCAGAGCTGGCAACTTGAACAAGAGCATTTCAGTATTTTTAAAGTAGAAAATCAGTATTTTGGTGAGGAAATCAGTATTTCCAGAGAAATACCATAGGACAACACATAAAACTGAAACTAAAAAACAGTATGAAACCATCAGTATTCTCATTTTTCAGTACTAAATACTGAAAATCAGTACTAGTTGGCACCTCTGCGAATCACCGCGGTCTTTGGTAAAGTCTCTCATAACTTATGAACAGCTTTATGAAATGCCCACCAGCTTCTGCAAGGTTGGTGCTGTGCCGAAATTAGCCAAACACAAACACCAAAATGCAGGGTAGGGCTCAATTACAAGGTAATTGATCAATAACATAATTAATTACATTTATATGAGTAATTGTAAATTAGGTTTTAAATGGGAGAGTAATTGTAATTGAAAAAATGTAATTGACTTCAGTTACTTTTAAATACATCAATTACTTTACAATAAACATGCAAGAAACTTGCGATCAATCACAAGTCTATTTTCATTCCTGAAATCAAGCACATGCTGTGCAATTAATTGCAAAGTTGCGATTGATTGCTAATCAATTGATTGATTACTAATCTATAATATTTGCGATTGATCACAAATATTTTCTTGCAACACCCTCTTTGTTAATGATTAATATCATGACCTTTTTCATGTCAACTGCTTCAGCATCAATGCGAGTAACATGCAAAATCAGTGCTCTTTAACCTAAACCTTCATCTCACCAGATTCTAAGTAACTTAGAATTATTTTGAAATAGGTGGTACTATGCACAGAATAAGAATTGGTTTCATTTATGACTTTTGAAGAAAGTAATTGAAATTGTTTCCTATTTCAAAAAATTTCTAAGTCACAGAGAATCTGGCGAGATGAAGGTTTAGTTTAAAGAGCACTGATTTTGCATGTTACTCGCATTGATGCCGAAGCAGTTGACATGAAAAAGGTCATGATATTAAATCACAAATTAAGTATGTTTATTGTAAAATAATTGAATGTATTTAAAGTAATTGACAGTTATTGGGGTCAATTAATTTTTCAATTCAATTACTATCCCTTTTAAAACTTCGAGTACAATTACTCAAATAAATTTAATTATTGTAATTGACAAAAGTAATTGGTACATGTAATTTGTAATTTAACATTTCTTCAATTACATGATTGTAATTGAAGAAAGTAATTGAACCCGACCCTGCCAAGAGGTCAACAAAAAACATGAAATCAGCCAGTGTAATCAAGAAGTGGATGTGACAGATGAAAAATGGATGATTTACATATCTTGACAAAGCTGTTTTTATTTTCATCTTGCAGGTCCGGAAACTGAAGGAGAAGAGGTTGAAATACGACCAGGAACAGAAAGCAAAGAAGAAGATGACTGGGACTTAAGGATAAAGGAAGGACCAATATCAATAATACCTTATTATAAGACTGTTATGTAATTATGGACTCTGGTATCTTGTATCAGAAAACACTAGAGATTCAGCAAAGGATGTTTGACAAGGATATCAAGAGGACATCAGTGTTTTACTCTCCTACACTGGATAAAGTAGTGTAAAGAACAACACCAGTAATTGTTGTGAGAAGACCTCACCTTCGAGTGTTAGGAATACACCAAAGAGTTTGAATACAACATCAAATGGTGAAGGTATGGTAAACAGAATGTGTTATAAAAACACAAGTGTTGAACTAACACCAAGAATTTAAAACTGGTGTAAAGTGCTTCGTGCAGTCCTCTCACAATTGGCTGTGCAGTCTAAACACCATCATTATTGCAGTCCACCTGAAAGCTGGTCTTTATATGCAGTGAAGACTTTCCAATTAAAAATAGAATCGACAAGTTTATTCTCTCAATTTTAAAAAAGATTGTATCGCCCCATTTGGAAAAATTTTATTCTGTGAAGATGAGGTCTGTAGTAAAGAATCAAAGCCAAGGAAGGGAAATCGACTCATAATTTCATACTGTTGATTGTTGATTTGTCAATTTTCATTCGCTTAGTAACATAGCACCCCCCCCCCCCCGCCCATCCCATGGAAGTAAGTCCCCAACCTGAACCACTATGCTAGACTGTAAGAAAGATCCAAATGTAGATTGGTTGCATCATCAATATTATGACAGAGTGAAAACCTTTCCCTCTCATGGGCCTTACTGGAATGCAGGGAGTAGATTTAACATGATTATGTAACTTCCTGAAAATAATAATTTTACCATATTGGTCAAAGGCTGTGAAGAGACCTAACTGCTAGTGGCAAAAATTATGATTCATCAAATCTTTACATTTTCTCCCATTGTGATCTAGAAATACTTTGTCTCCTTCAGATATGGTGCAACAAAGCTCAGTAATTTTTCACTGTTCAGACATGAAACAAATCAACTAATGGCATGTATGATGTAATCATGTATTATTTGCTCCTAGTCCCAAAAAGTGTACTACCATGGGCAGTGATGTTTCGTTTTACCGGTAAATAAAATGTAAATTCCGTTTGGTTCTTATGCTTTTCATGTAAAATTTATGGGATTCACCTTTGCACAAAACGGAATTCAGGTTTTTACTTTGTACATTTTCAGTGACAAAACATAATTTTCATTTTTAGATCAAATTGAAACGGAATTACAGATTTGTAGAAACGGAAAAGAATGGCCTTTTTTAAAATCACCGTCTCTAGACTACAGTTGCAAAGAAACATTCATGACATAATGTAATATGATGTCATCATGTCATTGTCAGTAGATAAAGCATGAATTGCCTTTCATGCTGAAAAAAAATCCAGATATTTTGTTAGTGAATGAGTCAATTGTATTTAATGAACAGATACTTGCTGTTACATGCATCATCACAAATATATATTTTATGGAACTTCCAGTAACTTGTGAAGACATTCATTATATCATTCGTTAAACTCACAAGAAAAATCTGCTGCGACAGATAGGAGTCTCGGAAAACAAGAAAAAGATGGCTGGGCAATGAGAAAGGTATGATTGTCTTTGAGAGTCAGAGAGAGAGAGAGATAGGAAGAGAAGAGAATGTGGGTGAAAAAGAAAAATTAAAAATGTGGGTGTAAAAAAGTATCGAAGGGCTGCTCAGTAGAAAGATATACAAATCGTTTTTTAATATTGAATGTGCATTAAGATTTTATCCCATAGAATTTACCACAATGGCAAATTTAGCATATGTGTAACTCTTTAATGAACAAGGTCTCAAAACCACAATAAGAATGACATTGAAACAAGAATTACATACATACAGAAGAATTACAAGGACACCAGTTAAATACACTTTACAGTTATAAAATTTATTATTTTTTTGAAAGTGCACAATTTGAAGCATATTTCAAAAAACCATTATTTTTTTCTTATAAAAGATGATGTGACAATACTTCTTTTCAACACGTAAGAAATGAAGGCCACGCCTGGATCCGATAAGGTAGTTAAACAGACTACATGTATCACTCTACTACCATGGAGATGCATATACAATTATGTCTTTAACATGATATCACTTACTACAGTATATGAATTACACATATTCATGAGAGGTAATACGATAGAGGCAACGATTTTATATGATCATCCCCTTCACGATGCGATGAAAGTAAGAAATATGCACTATCAAAGGTAAATGTGACAGGAATTGTTTTTTGCTCTGTGGGCCATTCAGAAACTCGTGACGATAATGACCCTTGTTGATAAAACTTGTAATCGGTAACTAGAAATCTAGAACAAATTTTCCCACTACCAATGAAATGGTGCAATTTCAGTAACTTTTCGAATAGAACTGATAAAAAATCTTTAATTAACAAAGCAAAGCTGATAAAAGATTGAATAATTTTCTGGGAATGTTACTCGGTCCTTAGTCTTGAGCAGAAACAATATACATGTATCATTTTTCCCATCACACATAATTTCAATATTTAGAAAATCTGAAAGATTACCCTCCAATTATCAAATTGGTAGAGGTGTCTTATTACAAGCAATAAGGGTGCCCTTCGCTTGCACCCCCTATTGGCCAATAACTAGCGAGTAAATATTTATGGCAACACCTGTGCACTTTTCCATTCTTGACCTACATGTATCGTAACCTCTACAGTCTTCTTGTGCAATGTGCAACAATTAAATTACATAATACTAATATGACTCATAAAACACATTACACTACATCAAAACTGCATAACACATGATCTTGCTTGCTACATGTAAATACGGCAACTTCATTGAAAATCACTATTAATGCTTTCAATCAAATGGTTATTTCATTCCACCTTCACAATTATGATCTTAAGTAAGACATGAGGTACTGTAAATTGAGAAAGAATGATTCAGCGTGCTGAAATACACAAAGCTATTATATAAAGAAAAAAATAATAGGAGTTGGAATGGCATCATAGGAATGATAAAGAAAGAAATATGCATCAAGATATTTGGATTTCGGAATGAAAAGAAAATAGTTTACTCATGTCAACATAATTTACCATCATATTCATTTGGATCACGGATATCCTTATAAACACATTCCTTCACTACATGTATAATTAGGACAAGGAAAAGTGTGAAATCACACAAAGGACATGAAATGTAAAAACAAATAACAGAAAGCTAATATACCGTGTGCGTAAAAAAAAAAACTTGACACCTCACAAATCCCCAATTTAAGGAAAAAAATGTCATGAATGCATAATTTTATATGACTAAAAAGAGTATCTTCTCAGAAATTATTTAATACCAAATTTCTGTGGAATGTCTTCAAGCTTGGATAATCAATAGGTATTATTTGCAGTGATGTAGATTTTGATTTGTGCCTAAGTAAGGCATGACTATAATTTTATATGACTAAAAAGAGTATCTTCTCAAAAATTATTGAATACCAAATTTCTGTGGAATGTCTTCATGCTTGGATAATCAATAGGTATTATTTGCAGTGATGTAGATTTTGATTTGTGCCAAAGTAAAGGCATGACTATAATGAATAATTCCAAATGCCAATGATGTCGTAATCGTACATGAGTTTAGTAACCATATTTGCAAATCCATTTTCGATCAAATAAACTTGAGAATTGATACTAAAAAGTGTTTATAAACAACTATAATGTAAATTATTGAAAAAGTGATTTGAAATTCATTTTAATACAAACCTTCTAGGATTATGACATTGACATCTGCATTCATTGCACTCATGCCTTACTTTGGCGCAAATCAAAATTTACATCACTGTAAAGAATACCTCTTGATCATCCAAGTACTAGCACATACTACATAATTGTGGTAACAATTATTTGGCAAAAGATACTCTCTCCAGCCACACATAATGATTTGGAGTTCATGACATATTTCCCCCTTAAATTTTTTTTCTTGCACTGTACAGACCTAATGAAGAGGCCCTTTCATAAAAAGTATTTGTTATTGTAGGTGTGTCAATTTCATAGTTATTAGAAGTGATCAAAATAATGACTCCGCAAGGCTACATGCCACATACATCTCTCACATAATCATTTTTAACACAAATACTTGATTACTTTTGGATAACCCAGCAATAATTATTTCATAAATTTATATAATCTCCAATAAAGTTCTACAATAATTGTTCAGAAGCATCTACTTATAAAGCATATATATGTATATAGAACTATGGGTTACAATAAAATATACACAAATCATAAAACTAAAGAAGAGAAGCATCTATAGAGATCGGACACATTAGAATCACACACAGAGCAAAAATATACAGACAATGAGGAGAATGTTGAGAGAATTATACAACCTGAAATTTACAATATATAGAGCTATTTGTAATCAACTGTATAAGATGTATAAGAGGAATGTTTCAATGATACCAAATGGAAATATTCTTTTTGTGGAGAAATATTTTTGAGGAAATTAATGTAAAATTGATAGAGATTGAGAATTCTAGCTTCTTTTTTTTGGGGGGGGGGGGAATATACACAGAATCTGTTAAAGCAATGCAAGAAAATAACACATTATACACTACAAATCGGACCTTTCTTTTTTAAACTCTTCTTCATTACTTTCCTCTTTCTTTCTTTTTCTTTTACTGCTTGAAAACTAGGAGGGGAAGTTGCCAACTCACTGCCCGTCCCTGTAACGCTAACCCTGCCTACATGTACCTGTACTCTACTTATATTTACTTCAGACTCATGGTAAATCGGTTAATACGGATAAACACAAAGAGATGCTTTCCCTTTAAAATCTGAATAAACGAAGCATATGGGGAAAATAAAAACAGCAAAAAATTACCACAGGGTTACGAACAGTACATGTACATCAACTTAAATGGGGGGGATCTATATTTAATGTAAGATTAAGTAATGTCATTAGCAATGTTCATAAGAAGCTGGTTTTCATTTTCACTTTGTTTTTAAACTTTTGTGCTTTTCAGACTTGCAGAGAAGTAAGTTTATAAGTTATAATGTCCAATTTTATATTTGGCAAAAGAAGCTGCTGAAAACTGCTTATCTAAAAAACAGCCAATGGAGTAAATTAGAGAGTCAAAAGGGGCCTAAGCTTTCGATCCTAGCAGAATCTTCTTCGGAGGCAAAATGACCAATTTTATATTTATGTAAAACTGCCTGAATGCAATCAGCAAAACTGTTCCAATCACTTATTACAAAATGATTGGTATGCAGTTGCTGCTTTCAAATACTTTTTTTGAATTGGAATCAAATTAATGTAAAGGATATTCACATGGTTAATGCACAATGCAAATGCCCTTTTAGAAAAAAAGAAAAGAAATGCCACTGAAAGTAACAACTTAAATTTGTTACTTTTTTAACAATAATGGATGAATAAAAAGACTCCATTGTTTAAATAGATGGAATACTTCCAAAAATATTTTTTTTAATGTAGAGACACAATGACATGAATTTCTAAATATTGCCTAAGGCACTGACATTCAAGTACATGTAGAAGATGAACATACCGAGACATCTCCCACATATCTTTAATACAAGGACTTCCATCAACACATTTCCATGTATTTACATGAAGGCACATGACATTTAGGACACAGATGATAATACTAATATCCGTTGTTCCATTACTTAAAAAAAACATAAGTGACCATGCAGAGTTGAGAAAAAAGACGAGCAAGTTTACAAGAAAAACAGAGTAAAATCACAGATACAATTGAGCTGTTCTTGGGAATTTACTTTGATCCAGTGTTCATGTTATTTTTGCCAACAATATTTTCAAAATAATGGCATTCAGTTGTGCATGGTCTGAGAAACATGACCAATGTTCCATTTAAATGCTAATAAGATGTAATCAACTGAGATATAATTTCTCATGTCACTACTAATCTCATTCCCCCCCCCCCCCCCCCCCCCCCCCGAAGACACTGAAGTTCTGATGTTTTTTTTAATACACTCAGTATACTACATGTAGATGATACATTTTTTTCTACACACCATGTAATATTCAGATATAAACTGGCAGTAATTCATTTAGTGCTGTGTGTCTACATGAACACGTGGGGCCATGCTTCTGGCAAAGTTTGCAATTTATCAAAGTAATAAGTAAATTTGACAATTTAAGAAAAGTGACAAATGAGAGAACAGGTATAACAAGAAAAATGCAAACAGTGTTGCTACCAATCAATGATGAAAAGAAGTGACATACCAAACAATTTGTAATTTAAAAAATATGAAAATTGATTTATGGTGTTCAGCCCCTTATCTTGAATATAAGGCAGTGGTATTTTTCTTAAAAGTGCTTTTCAATTTCCTTTCAATATCGTAAAAAGACAGCTCAGTTTTCCGTAGGTCAATGGCAGGAGTTTTTACATTTGATTTGAGGAAAAAAAAACACTGGCAGCAGAGTGAAGAAATGGCAAATACACCCAAAACACAATAAATGAAGAATATTAAAACAGTTAATACAACAACCTAATACAGAAAAATGCTATATTTGGACCTGACAATCTGACTCTCCCTAAAAGAAAGAAAAAAAAATTAAATGTAATGTGATCAGGGGTCCTATATCATAGGGGCATGGTCCTGTCCAGTATGGAAAATGTTACAATACAAAAGGTGTAATACCCATTATTCAGAAAATTGACATCAGAAATATAATACCTCAACATATTTTTGTTTTGTCTTTCTTCACTTCTTGCATTGCAACATGAAGAAAAGAATTGAATTTCGTATAGATATCCGTCCGTCAGATTGGACATTAAATGGAGGCCCCATGTAAAAGAGAGTCACCACCTTTGCATGTTAAGAACCCACTGCACTATTCATATAGTAGGGGGAGACCCCGATGTAGTAGTAGTCCACCTGCACCCCCCCATCAGTTATATTGGGAGAGACCTGCGGGTCAGTGTCATTGTTCACTTTTCGCCTCCCAGGCACAGGTGACACCAAGAAGATAATCATCTTTACAAATTTGAACAGGCAAAATTCATTTTTTTTCAACTGGAGATGGACTTCTACTACAAGTAAATGGCTTGATGCATAATATATCTATACACATTTTGTACATTTCTGACCCTGACCTAATCCCTGGAGGACCATGAGAAGAATTCCAATATAATCTCTAGCACAATATACACAATAATACAAGGTCATACAGTGACATGTACAAGGTTAAAGGGATACCTCCTGCACCCCTGGATATCCTCTGTCGGCAATGCATTGTTTATGCAACCATTTCTCTGTGATACATCACAGGAATTGTAGAGCTCAGAACTAAACCGGTTCACTAGTGAAGTCCAGAATTCAATTGCCTTTGTACAGGCATCATCTGGTTGACTACTGAACAATCCCCCTAGTCTTTGTTCAACGACCATCTGGTACCAGTAGGCAACGAGTTATCCATTGTAGGTGATACCCAAGGAATAATCACATCAAGCTGTCAACATGTATCCTGCATAATCACAAAATGCTCATTTTTCCCAGAGCAAAATAAACACTGAAAGCTACACACCAACACAAGCCTTATGATTTTCTGCCAAACCACACTGCATTCCCACATAAGGGTAACAAAAAATAATAATACTCGGTAATCTGGTTGCATTTCACATTGACCCTTGATAACACAGTGTACGAGCACATTAAGATATCAATGGTGCAATTTGTCTATATTCTCAAGGTTTCATCATTTTCCTGTTGATTTACAGTAATCATACTAACTTAATCATAAATATTTTTCTGATAAATTGTTATATGAACTGTTTTGGTCCCTCCAATATTTCTTATGATAATAGTTTCTCTTTTAATGACATATACATAAAGAAGCTGTCCATAAGATGTGAGGAATAAATAAAGGAATGAATCAATAGAAATTTAATTAACAAAGCTAGGTTAACAGCGCAGTTTTCGGTTCCCATATCATTTCTTTCATTACAACTGGGATGGGTGTTCATCAATCTTAAAATACTATTAATTCAAATCAATTTCATTTCCTTAAAATTGATTGCAACTCCTTGAAATCTTTGTCTTTCAAATGGAACTCTTGAAGCAGCTCACTGCAATCAACAGCAACAATGATTATAAAGATATATTCTAAGAGCGATGAATAATTTCCCTTGACCACACACCCCCACCTTGCACTTGGATCATGCCACACTCAGACTTTGCTACATTAACTGGATCAAACCATTATTCCTGCGTGGGGATACTTCCGCTTCTTGTGTAAGACATGAATCCATGTAGCTTTGTACTAATCCTTGTCTCGCTCTGTCAACAGGAAGAGGGAAAGAGATGGGAATTATTAAAGATGGAAGAGTGAAAAGTAACATGGGAATTTGTTATTCTTTTCTCATGGTTTATTGTATTTTAGTACACAAGTCAAACAAATCAAATTCTTTTGAATTGAATTGTGAGGCACAAGGTCACCCACTTCTTTTTCTAATAGGGGAAAAAATGAAATGAGACAGGAAATTTTGGCCCTAAAATACTTGATATGGTCAATTTTTAAAAGTAAACATGTACGGTGTATTTCAATAATTTCTTATCTTTTGCTAGTTGCTTAACAGTGCCCAATAGCTTACCATCACAGATTTGATATTACAGTACACATATTTTTTTTTTTTGATGATGCACAGAAGGCCTTTTCTATGATACAACATATTTGTCTTAAAGACCAAGACAGGACCAAAAGTGAAATTGACAAATCATCTACTGATCGCAAGTTTATGAACTACGTAATTATTAAATAACTATCTAACACAGAAATGCAAGCTCTATGCATTTTCACCGCTTACCAGTTGAACATTTTGCTTAAGAATTGCTCCAATTATTGGGCTTTGAAAAGAAAAAGAAAACTTTCTTGTGTTTCTCACAGGCCTCAAAACCTGTGACATCATGTTGTGTTAGAAGCGTTGTTATTTCATAGGTTTGTACACAGAAAACTTGGTGGGTTTCCCGTTTTTCAGATTACGCATTTCATATTCTTCACCTATATCACATAGATGTATAATAAGTATCTTTTCCTACAAGGGTGAATTGATGAAATCTACAGCTTTTGACTACTTTTTGCTATTTCATTTCTGGCTTATTTGGCGCAGGGTTCCAATTGTATTTGCACTCAGATTATGTGTACAACTTTTCTTGACATAGCAATTTCGGCCCAATAAAACCAAACAAACAAATCACAAAAATCTAGTGAAGAGTTGTAAGTTTCCATCCATTTGAGCACTGAATAATTTTCAGTGCCATATTCTTCTGCAAATTGAAAAAAAGTAATTGAATTCATAATCTGAAAAGCAGAAAACTCATCCAGTTTTGTGTACAAACCAAGATAATCACAACCTCTTCTAACCCAACAGGACGTTACAGGTCTAGAGGCTGGTGAAAGCACAATAAAGCCATCTAGACATGTCAAAACCCATGAATTTGAGGGGTTTTTTTTCTTTTAATAAGCAAAATACTCAGTTATCAAGTGGTGTATATGCATAAAGCTTACATTGCTGTACTATGTAGCTGATATATTTCCCATTTCTCAACTTTTCTTTTAGCTCCAGTCTGGGTCTTTAAATAAAGAGTTTTTTATACCATTTAGAGAGCTCAGGAACTGGCTGCTGATTTACACCATCAATAGGAGTCTTGATCCCTGGACCTAACGAGGGAGGTTATGTGGTGCAGATGGTTGGGGATAAGGGTGAATGGCGGCGGAGGTGGGTGAGAGGTGCATAGGAGGGGGTGTGGTCCGTGAATGAGGGTAACAGAAAGCAGATTAGGGGTGCAAGGAACGGGTGTGGTCAGAAACAGATGTGTGGTATTAAACAGAAAATTATTTTGCAAACAGATGGAATGAATGACGTCATGATGGAAGATGTAGTATTAATGACAGTAATGTGACATAGGTCAGGAATCATCAACACAAATAAAGATGGATTAGTAGTGCACGTTTTGTGTTGGAAATGATAATGAACATACAAAAACATAGCATGAGAAATGAGAATAAGTACATGTACAAAGTATGAATGATGTAAACAATAATTAAGGTTTCGTAAATAAATGATTTCCAAATCAAAAGATTCATAAATATGTAAAAACATAAACAAATACATAAAAGCACAAATAAACAATGAAATGAATATGAAAAAAAAACAAACAATGATGGTTGTTGGGTGCACAGAGGGATGGTTGTGAAGGGAAAGGAGGAAAAGTTTGAAAAGAGCAAAGGTAATTAGCTTTCACAGGATGCGCAGAATCATTTAGTTTCTTCAACCGATAGAAACAATCAAGAAGAGAAGACAAGTTGGAGATTAAAAAAGAAACAGGAGAAAATCATTCACATTATGTTATTTACGAGTCTACTTATATAAATAAGACAACACTTGGTTTTCTGAATCACAAGTAGTTACCACTCCATGTATATCTAACATAGCTATATTCTTTTCAGTATCCTAACAAAACTATCAGTAATCAAAAGATAAACACCTCACTACTAAATTAAGTCATCAATGGTGTTTTCTATATGACTTGATGAAGCTGCTTTTTAGAAAAGTTGAGATGCTTCTATATGCCAATTTTTCAGTCCATAACTTGGAGCAAAATGCTTTTTCAACAACACATGGGAAAAATCAAGTTATTAGGAGAAAGGTATGCAAGTGACATAAGACTAGAAAAGAGTGAAATGCAAGTGTTGCAGAGCTACCAACCTTTTAAAAGAAAAAGTAATAATCCAGAAGCTCAAAAGTCATAATTCTGAGATAATTTCATAAATTCTGCACGGTATTTTGAATTTCTTAGAAGAGGTAATATAAATATATAGAACAGATGCAGAATGCGCATAAATTGCAAGTTTTGCCAACTTGCCAACTCTACAGGATGGTTGTCAGGAATATTGATCCAGAGTGCTGCATAACTTTTGTGAAGCACTAGCTTGTCTAGTCAGGCAAGTAAATGTTGCCACTGCGCAATGTATCACTGTGTATTAAATGTGTACATACCTACTCTACCACAAAAGCATAATAATTACGGTCAATGGCACGATCGCGTAATTTAACATGAAAATCATAAAAATTATGACCTTTTTTTAATGGTTGGTAGCTCTGGTATTGCCTTCGATAACCCAGAGTGCAGCATTAGATGTGCAACCTATGACTCCCAATAGACTATCAGTGTGCCTTAAACATTAAGATAGGTTGAGAATTGAAAGTACCCCCCCCTCAAACCGCTTACATCACACCATTGTGGGATACCTTATTCACATAGTGCAACTTTTCAGCATGAAAGGGTCTGTTTTCTTGAATGGTTGGGTTATGTGATTACACAGCCCAACATGTAGTTTATTTGCCTGAAGATACTTGCGAAGCATCAGATCAACAGACGTGACTATTCATACATGTAGATTTTAATAAGGGGCACATTTTCTTCAACAATAAAGAGCTATTGGGTGCACAGACAAGGAGAGCAACAATTTGAGTGGAAATTGAATTTATTGGCTTTCTCAGAAACGTTGGGCTGGGGTGCATTGGGGGTAGATTAAGCGATGGCGGGGATGGGAGAAATAATTACCTGCATCCTTGGTTGCGAGATGTTTGGCCAGACGAGCGTTCCTCTTTTCAAGTTCTTGTTTCCATGTTGGAGTGCCTGTTTTATGACCTACTGGCACGCTGATGGTTGGAACATCTGTATTATATCAACCAAATGAAAAGTCAATAACAAACAGTGGAAGAGAAATACCTTAATGTTCACAAATTGACATAATGATATATTAGGAAATGAATTAATCAATCAACCCCTCTATGAAATGGATTATGTTTATTCATAGATCATACAAAAGCTATTTATTACAGATATTAATTGCAACATTTACTCTAAAAAAGTAATGATGTACAATCATAGTATATGGAGCCTCCCACAGAAAAGAAAACCAGGATTCACAGGTCTTTTTCATTCAAACTAATATCAATTAAATATTTCAGTCACATTACAAAAATTGGGTTTTTCCTATATATTTTGATACCCACTTTGAGACACACATGCATTCATGAGCAATAAGAGTTTGGAATTTTGATATCAAACTCAGGTTGTGCAGGAAACAAGATTGGATAATGATAGGACGATTATGCTTATTCGACATTAGGTCATTAGCATTTCTTTTGTATTCTTTGTTAGATTTCTACCACTGACCTATAAAGGAGAGTGTATTACGACTCACACTTTAGTTTCTGCGCAAATGGTTTCTGATATGCCAAAATATTTATTGTTTGTAATTCTGCTATGCACGAACACTTTGCTTTGTTTTTTGTCTAAAATTAAAGAAGAGATTTCACTCTTACCAGACATGCCTAATTTATAATGAATACATATTTAATAATTGTGAAATTTATCTCTGAAAACGGGTTTCCTTTTTTGTGGGATGCACTGTATAATAATTAAAGAATAGAACCACTGACCACAGGCCAAGGTAACTCAGAGACACATAACAATGGTACACAAGTGGTAGTATGATTGCCTCATGATTTAGACATCGTGGACTCCATCCCAAACAGATGAATCCCAAATAACTTTTACACATGGGACATTTTCCTTCTTCCAAAACTGCAGGGCCCACTGGAAGATTAGTTAATAACTGAGGTGTTGGGGAAGGCGGGGTAAGTTGAGCATAGGGGCAAGTTGAGCCACCAGCCCCAGGCCAATAATGAATGAGTCAGACGTGGTGGTGTCATGTATTGATGACCCATAGCATAACCCTAACCCCACCACATTGTTTTCCACTTTGAAACAAAAAGTAGTTTTTAGAGGGAAAAGTATGAATTTCAGCCAAAAAAGTAAAAAAGAGTGTGAAATAGATAAGTACTTTATTCACACACACGCCTTTAAATATAGTAAAGACATGATAACAACATTGTTAGTCCAGGTATGGATCTTCATTCTTGTCATAGTCTTTTATATGATAGATGCATAATAAATGTGTGGATACAAAATTATCGCACTAAGTTCGGACTGGGGTAAGTTGAGCCAAACAGCATGGGGCAAGTTGAGCCATGATAATTCTTATGGTAATGTATCTTAAAAGCAAACAAACCATAAAAATCGATTGAAATGCAGGCTGAAAGGAGCAAATTTACATGACTGCTCTTTTCCTTTTAAAGGATGTTAGTATTATAGAGAATTAGCAAGTGAAAAGACTTTAAACAAAAAATTGACATGCTGGTTCTCCCTTATTCATTTTGTACATAGTTTTTGTGGCTCAACTTACCCCCAGACGGTGGCACAACTTACCCCATATATGGGGCAAGTTGAGCCATTTGACATCGTTTTTTTCAAAGGTCACGATGATTTTCAGTGTGGGGGTAGAAAGTTATATGTAGGTGAAAAACTTTCCCAAGAATCAAATTTAAAGGCAAGGTACTTATTTCTACAATAGTACTATTCATATCAATTCTAACATGCAAAATGCAAAAAGTGTCACAACTTACCCCACCTTCCCCTCCTGATCCTGTGTACATTCATGGAAGAATTTGTTATCAATGTTAATAATCTTTTGATATATATTTTTTTCAACTTTATTACCTGCTGCTATTGTGTGTCTCTTGAGAACCTTCTCTGATTTCTGTGACTCTACAGTCCCCTTTTCTTCGCTGTCTAGAGAGGGCATCCTAGGATACAGTTTCCTCTTTTCTACCAGGTCTTTCTTCCATTGTGGAGTGTTGTTGTTAGTGGTCTCTATTGTTTCTTTGGGTGACCTCAAGGGCTGCAAAGGGGCAAAGATTAAATGTCACAATAAGAACAATGCACTTTTCTATACTCATACATGAATGAGACATGTTGTCGTATAATGAATTTTGTAAATTCTAAATTAGCCTTAATCATACAACTCATTCACACTACATCCCCCAAAGAAAAAAAAAACAAATAACTCAAGAATAAACATTTCAAAATGTGTAAACAAATATTCATATCTATGTTTCAAATAAATTATTTACTTAGTTAATTACTGTAAAGAAGAATTTATTTTTTGAGTACAAACCAGTTGAGATACTTAATTTTCCTGAACATCTTAGACACATCTTACTGAATTCGTTGGCAAAATAACCTGAACTGTGCTGATCCTATCTTTGCGTACTTATTGTGCTGTATAAAATGTGCACTGTTTAATATTCCACTAGGAAGTTCCATCAGTTTTTTTTAATTGTCTTTTCATATCTATCTTTGAATATTATGTTCTTGAATTCAGAGCAATGCAACAGTTTAAATTTCATATTACATATATCTAACAAATCAGAAAGGACCAAATTCAATCAAACAAATACAATAATGATATGAAAGATTGAGAAACAGAATAAAACTCACATAAAAAAAAATCAGATCTTTACCACAACAATGAAATGCAAACTATATACTGAGCATCACAGGAAACATCAAAAATATTATATAGCAGTACTGTGCATTGGTAAATACAACTGACTTCAAATCAAATAAAAGCAAAAATTTCTGCAATGATTTGCAATAGCTTCAAAGCAATGTTTAGCTTTTGATTTTCAACCCAATGTAATTTCATTGTACAAAATAACAGAACATTTGGAAAGCAAACTATCACTTGATTTTGAGCAAAAGAAAAACTATCAAGAACAACATGAAACTACTTAACACAACTTTAATCTTGCATAAGCTAATGAAAATGTTGATGGCATACAGTCTGTATCATACAATGAATGAAGTTGTTGATACATTACTAGCTAGCATTGCTTCATTTGCTCTACAGTTCTGGATATATTATCCAAAAGTGCAAGCTTATTCAACATTTAGAAAATGAAAGTGACAAAAATAACAGCTTTTGTTGTAAACCAACTTCACTACCATTTTTTTTGCGCAAGACAACAGTGCATATGAAAGCAAAATGCAAATTGAAGAGATGATAAAACTTTACCAGAAGATGGAGACAAAATGATAAGATACCAAATGCCCAGTGCAGAACAAAGAAAATGAATAGTAAATGGGGGAAAAGAAAAGAGTAATTTACTATAACATACATGTAGGTGCACTATTTCAACAGACATGTGATTATGCAATTTATATCATGAAAAACAACAGAACTTCATCTTGAGGGAGTGTGATGATATTGATGTGCGATCCACAGAACATTAAATACCAGGAAAATAACCAACAAGAGTATAAAAAGACATACCCCATGTTACACAACACATGATGTGCAGAAGTTTGACAAACTTGTGGATGACCAAGAAAAAGGCGAGGGGAAATGTATAGGCATTCACTTGAAAATCCACACACTTGAAATGGTGATATCCAAGATTTGGCACACAAAAGAATGTCAAATGAGTCAAAGAAAACAAGTTTTAGAGGGAGTAAAAGTATGTCCACAGATACTGTACGATTGACATATAAAGCTGGTGGCAAGGTACATGACTAATGTAAAAAGCATTAATAGTATTGAAACCTACTTTGAGCTGTATAAACATCAACGTGCAAAGAGGATTTACAGACGAATGGACAACAAATGGACCGAGGAGGCAAAACAGGCACACCAGGTTTTTTAAAAGGAAAAGTGGAAAGTTTCTCAGGCAAAAGAGCAAGGTTTATTACAAATTAAGAGAATTGAAAATGGCATGCATTACATGTTGTGATCAGAATAGAGTGTGGAGGTGATGATGTCACTATTTTTTACAGCACAGTGGCCAAACAAGTAATCCTTGCACAAGACATGTAGTAGTGCATTAGCACTGATTGTTAGTAACCCATCTGAGACACTGTGTTTTTTTGTTTTTTTTTAACGGTCCAGGCCGAGTTACAACGGGTATAAATGACTGTGACATCACATTTCTACACTCTATTCTTCATTATCCTCATCGTAAAAACTAAGAATTAGAAGGGAGAATGCATGCAAAATGCAAAAAAAAAAAATCTCACATGCAAACAGCGGTAAATTGAAGAGGGGCATGAGGGGGTGCCACTTTTAGGGGTAAAAAAAGGCAAATCAGCAAATTATTTCAAATATACATGTTTTTAACTGTAAAGCACAGACAGTAGCAAATCAAATAAAAAATATTTGCTGGATCTGCTTTTATTACATGTAATACAGTGCAATATCCCTGCAAATTGTGGGTGAGTGAAGCAAGTGAGTAATCAGAAAAAAAAGTAAATTTCAATAATTCTGTCATAAATCTGCTATGTAAATAGAAAGATATAAAAAAAATACAATGCAATTATTTTAAAAATACAAGATTAATGAAAATTTATTCAGGGTTCTCTAGCACCCGCCACCCAACACTCCCATTAACAGATTCCAGTGAACATGAACAACAAAAGACAATATGTATCACCAAATCCAGCGATTGCTCCACCATCCCCATGTTGAGGGGGGGGAGGAGGAGGATTTTTGCCCATGCCCCAAGCATCAACTTCCCCAAATAGACCACTGCATGCAAATGAGGTAAATATATACAGATGACTGTGATACCATTATGCTTATGACTGTTGGGAAGGGAAAGATGTCACTAGAAAACATGATGGAGATAGAGAGAGAGAGAGAGAGTAATATTATGGACAGAAAGAAAGTGCTATATAAGTTTGCAGACAGGATTATTGCAACTGAAGATCAACTTGGAAGATAGGATAGGGCACAGCAAATAGGCTGAAGACACATGAAGAAATGTAATGAATGATGTAATGGCAGAGTTTAACATACATAACTATTTAGACACACAATGAGAGAGAGAGCGAGAGGCAGTGGAGGAGATGTGAGGGAACACGAGGAGTTGGAAGACAGAGAAAGAAGAGGGAGGAACAGATAGAGAGTGAGTGAAAGAGGGGAGAAGACAAGGATTGGACATAATCATAAAATCAAGAAGGCAAAGATTTCGACAGACAGACTAGCACAGTAGCACAAGCAACCAATACAGTGCAAAGACATGCAAGTCTGGAGGCAAAAAAGGGATGAAGTGACACTCACTCCTTTGACAATTACTCCAGTATTTATTTCCCCAAGACAAGAATTGGGGTTTTCGATTCAAAAATATTATTGAGGATAATGATCAGAAGCTAGTGTAAGGTCTGAAGGTAAGTTTTACATTTGGTAAAATTTTGCAGATTTGTTGATATTCCTAAGGAGCAATTGTCACCAGAGCACATGTCATAGAATCAATCCATAAAGGTAGACCGATCACAAGGAAACAGAGAGTTTCCACAACAGCAAGGTGGTATGGAAAAAGAATGACAGAGGGGTCAAGGTGCAAAGGGAGATAGAAGAACCATAGAACACCGTGCCAAGGTATAGTCAGAGACTCACAACAATGCTGCCTCCGGACATCTTTCGCTTCTGCATCCTCTCCCGTGCTTCCCGCTTCCACTTGGGCATGCTTGAGTCATCACTGTTCTTATCCTCAGTCTTGGTCTCGATAGTCACCTTCTTTTGTTCTATTTTCTTGGTACTTTCCACCTTGCTATCGGAATTCGTCACAATGGTGACCTTCTTCTCTGGCGTTTTCTCCTCTTTTAGCTCTTCTTTCTTAGAGTCTGTTTTCAGAGCAGATTTCACTGGGCTTGTACCTTCCTTTTCAATTTTTGGTTTATCTGTTTTTGGTTTTGGAATGATGACAGCAGGTTTCTTGACATTTTTCTCATCTTTCTTCCTTTCTACATTTACCCCTCCCTTCCTATTTTCCTCCTCATCCTGCTTTTCTTTCACAGTATCTTTACTGTTGCCATTCATTGTAACTATGGTTTCGTTATGCTCTTTGGGTTTTAATGGTTTGCTTTCTTCTGTCTCAGAATTTTCATCCTTGGTTAAAATAATAATTTTCTTTTCTTCAGTTTTTGCTACTTTCACCTCTTCCTCTTTTTCCTCCTCCTTTTCCTCTTCTTTTTCTTTCTCCCTCTCTTCTTCTTCTGGTTTCATCTCGACATCTTTTCCATGGCAGTCGTCCTTCTCCTCGCTATCCTCCAGCCTTTGCTTCGGAGTTTCTTCTGTTGTCACCTCTTGCATCACTTCCATCTTTTCCTCATCTGATGTAGAATCCATACTCTGAAACACACAAACAACAATACTAAATCTAAATAGTAATGCAATGATCATCAGATACACCCATTATAATAATAATAATCCGCTTTTTTATATAGCGCTTAATACATCGGAACGACCTGTCTAAGCGCTTTACAGATATATTATTACCCGGTCATCGGATTCAATCAGTCATTCCCGCACACAATGTGTGCACATCCTGAGCCCTGATAATACCTCTGTATTGTGCTTCACAAAACCCAAGGTGAGGTGAACTGGGATTTTCCAAGAATTTATTCTTTGATATGCAGAGCGAGTAATATCTACCTACTCTCCTAAAGCCAATGTAATACTGCTGAATTACTGCAAGAACACTTGGAGACTTCTGATAAACTATTGCAGTGTTAGGCTACGTGATTGTCATAGCTGATGCTACTACTACCATCATCATTGTTGTTTCTGATGCATATTTAAAAACTCATTATGTGGAAGTTTGAACATTCATCAACTCAGAACGATATCTTTAAGAATGATTTCAAGTGTCAAAGTGCAGACCAACATGCGCCTCAGACAAAACATTCTTTTGAAAACAAAGTCACCTTATATTTGTTTTTTTCACCCACTCAGCAACGTTTATTTTTACCCTTCATTGGAAACAATAAATCATAACTATTCACATGATTAGTAACTAAGCTTTGTGTTACAGGAAAATGGTGTTGTTTTTAATGTGAAGCAAAAGAAACAGAAGTGGAAATCTGAGTGACACTAAACATGGAAAATTAGCCAAAAGATAATTGCTAGAGTTTAGGTCTGTAAATTACACAGGAAAATGATGCAAACCTGAGAAAGTTTGATTTTCTTGGAGTCCATCTCGTCCCTCCCTTCATCTTCTCTCTTAAGCACTGAGCTCTTGTCTGAACTAGGCTTCTGTGTTGGCTTGGCAGAGACCTTATCTGTGCTAACCTCATTGGATGGTTTTGGAGAGCCCTTATCCACGATCTCATCTTGTTTTGCAGCAAGGCCTGGTTTTCTGGCAATGGGGGGCTTTGCTGGAGTTTTAGCAGGTGGAGTTTTGGTAGGTGACTTTGGCAGGTTTTGAGACTTGACTGGTGACTTGTTCACATCTACAAAGTGAGATAGAAAGATGAAGGATTAAAGGGAAACCTCTGTTACAAGAAAAGTATTTAAAAAAATAATTTTGAGCTTTAAAAATCATTTCTTACATAGATCAATATACTTTAGTCTCCTTGAAAAAAAAGAGGAAATTGCTTGGACAAATTGGTTGCATGACAAAAAAAATATCAAAATAAAATAGAGTCATTTTAGTAAAAATGAGTAAGTGTTGCACCTGTCAAGTATGTTTTCATGGATATACCCTAAAAATAAAGAGGCATAAACAAGCATTGACAAAAAAAATGCAATAAAAGAATGTGAATTTAGTAAAAAAAAAAATAATAAAATACAAAATATATAACGCTTGGTTTCTAGGAGCAATTGTTGCACAAGCAAATATCACCTCACCACGCTTGTGAATGTATGTAGGTAAAATAGACCTCACAATGAACGGAAGTAAACAGGGTCAACATTTCTGAACTACAACTTTAAGAAACCTACCTAATATCACTGAGATTCCCATAACAGGATATAACCATTAATGAACCAAACAATTGACAGTAATTAATAATGAAGAGAACGAAAGGGCTCTTTATATCCATAATGCGATACTTCCTCAGACACTAAATGTGATTAGGAATCCTAGGATTTGAGAGGGCTGCATTCATACATGATTAAGATAGACTATGTAGACTGGGAACACTCATAAACAGCCTGTATTAAACCTGGTTGAGTTCTCAATTAGCAATGTCCATAATTTTCACATGGCAATCACTCAGTTTCCATAGAAATTGGATAAAAAGGGTTTTCATTCTGTTATCCTATCTCCCTTTCATTCACTATTGCAATATAACTATTGTTTGGTGGATTATCCACATCGGAGACCAAACATGATGAACAGTTTGAGTTACATTAGGTAAATTTGCTCTATATTTTCTATATAAATTTGCTTTATTATTTCTTACAAAATATATTAAGTGTACATAAGATTACTTAATTTTCTTCATGATGGGAAACAGTGAGCTTAATTTTTGCAATTTCATCATATTTTTATTCACTTTATATGAAACAAAAAAGTCATACATTAAAATTCAAGAAAATAATATCAATATGGACTGTTTGTCTTTCATAGCATAATCATGAGGCAATGAAATAGGAAATTGAAGAGAGAAAAATGATAGGGAAGCAATTTCATTTATTCCAATATACAGTACATTAGAAAAATTTACTCCTTTCCAAATGTTCTCTCTCAATGTTTTCTCTTAACAATTTGAATGCATCCACAAAATTGCATGTTTTTTGTAATTCCCTCAGCGAGCTCATTCACACTTACAGATTTGTGCCAAAAATAATACTGTATAATTGAATACAGAGGGCTGCACAATATCAATTCATCTGAACATGCCACGAAACCCTACCATAGGATCATGTTTCAAATCGTAATAGTTTGAGGCTTATTGAAGGCTCCTGTCTTCACTATACAAGGAAGTACATTTAAAGTATCACTGTCAATAAGAATGGTTAGTTTAGATAAAAAAGGTGTGAATAAAATAAAATCCAAATCACCTTGTATTAATTTCACCCATGAGCATGAATCAATTGCAATATAATATTCATTTTCGACAAGTAAAGAAGCTGTTTGCAATTTATACATGACTTTAAAAAAAAAACATATTTTGTGCCAAATGAATAAAACAATATGTGCAACACAGTTTGTTTGCATTTCCTAATACCCTAATAAAGTTTAGACAACTACTGTTCACAATCACATCAAGAATTTCAATCTCAGAAGATTAAATAACAACTATAGCTGAAGGGAATTAAGTTTTGGCACTGATTTTTGCAGACAAATGTTATAAGCTCCTGAAAATCTTTGCATCTGATTACACAGTCGGTGAACATCACATGGAAATTTTTATTTACAACCGAAGACCATGTTCTATTCATTTGCAAAGTCCTGTGTAACTTTATGAACAGCTTTGTGAAACATGCCCCAGGGGACAATCGAGACTCACTGCTTGGCGGTGAGGGTGCTGGCGGTTTCTTCTTCTTCATTAATTCTTGCTTCCATGGAGGTACATTTGGTGTTGACGTTTCTCCTTCTTGCTTGGGTGTACTAGATGAAGACCTACGAATCAAAATCATGAAAACCAAATTACAAAATTTTATTAATTCTTATTTTATTACTTGTAGATAACATAAATGAGTATGCCTAAAATACATTAAATTGATCTCTATAGACTTTATCTACTTTTCATTTGATCTCATCATCTTAAATGGTATAAATCTATTTTATCGATGACCAGTTGTCTACTAACCATTTGGACAATTTCCACTTAGCCCAGTTACTGTCTTGTCTTATATCCACTTAATCCAACAGTAAACTTTTGATTCGTCTATTGCCAATCTGTCTATCAACATTTCATCTAACAGATATTTGATCCAATAATCACTTGGTCTAATCACCAATTCATCTATACCATTTCGTCTCATAAGCAGTTGGTCTAAAACCTATTTTCTTTTAATTAATTTTGCCCAATTAACACTTATTCTAATTAGACCGAATAGTATATGGACTAAATGGCTATTGGATCTACTGGTTATTAGACGAAATGGCAATTAGACCATGTGGATAGTAGACGAACTAAGTGTGTACCAAATGACAGTAGATGAATTGGTAATTGGACGAATTGGCAGCTGACCAGGTGGAAATAAACTGATCTTACGTTTATTTTATAGGGTTGGATTGACCGTTTATGAAAAAAAAATTATTTGAGAAAGTGAGAAAAAGTCAGTTGACGAAGTGGAAATTTGACCATCAGGGCATTAGACAGCAAGACCACGTGATGATTGGACCAAACAACAAAAGGACCAATTCTGATAGATGCCAAAGTGGCCATGACGTTATCAGATGATCTAAGAATTAGAACATCAATAGTAGACTCAGTGGATATAAGCTCAAAGTGATATTTAACAGGATCACATATAATTAATCATCTATGCATGACCTATATAATCACAGAGAACATTCACATTCATTCAGAGAATCCTTGGGATTACACATCCACAACCTGACATTATTCTAGACTAGAACCTCCATTATTCAATCTTCTTCTTAACTTTTCTCACTGAACAATAAATACTAATAATATGCAACATTTATATAGTGCTTTATACAAATGTTTCTAAGGGCTGCATACTATTACCTGGCTTTAGCACGGCTACCCTGATTGGGCGCTCAAGCTTTTAAAAAATTCCTTCCTACCAGGTACCCCTTTACTACACCTGGGTGAAGAGTGGCAAATGCAGATAAATGCCTTGCCAAAGGACGCGACTGCTGCGGTGGGATTTGAACCCAGGACCTTGTAGTTGTAGTTCAAAGTCTGGAGACTTATCCACTGAGCCACAACACCTCTATATGTCGGACAACAAATAAATTTATCATTTTCACACTCTAACCAATGAATTCAATGAATAGACTAGTTATACGATAAAGAATTAGACTTACGGAATGGGAGGCAGTTTCTTTGTTTTGCTGTTTGCCATCCAGGATGGTGTTTTGGGTGTGGTCTCCGAGGATGTCGTCTTAGGATGGAGAATATCTGAGTTGGGTTTCTCTTCCTCTTTCGACGTTTCCTTCACTTCAGGCTTTGGTTTGGACTTCAGTTCCTTTAACCACGCAGGCTACAAATACCAAACATGTATATCAAATGATTATCTGAATAAGCACTACAGGATAGCCCAATCTCACATCCTATGACATTTTATGATATTTTATCACACTTTTATATTATCAAGCAAGATAAAAACAAATATCCAATGTCCTTGCGGAAATATCATAGTATACATCCTTAACAAAAGTTATACATATTTCAATGTCGATTGGAAATATCAATGCATTACCTTCTTTATTACTGGAAATATATAAACTAAATTGAATTGAAAACAGTCAATTTATCCTGAACCATTTTTATCTAGAACAACCTACAAATCTGTTATCGGATGAGGGGAAGTTTAGAACCTCCAGTTGGTTCCACAATACTTTTAACCTACAGGTAGTATAGGGATCTACATGTAGCATTTCCCTGCACTTAACAGTTTTATCACTTTGAGGCTCTCGTTCTGACTTATTGTAAGATGTACAACCATATAATAAAGGGCACACACATCATTTTCAATTCTATACTTTCTTCAAAACCTCAAGTGAATGCTTCTTAAAGAGAAATGCCAGTAGCTGCAGTAAACACTGATTTCATGAGAAAGTCTGTAAAGCCAGGCTTAATTGTCAATATATCATCGCGGATCTAGATCTGGTAAAGTTACATAAACTGAACTTTGTAAAATCTTGAAATCAACGCTGAAAAATGTTCACACTGAAGATCACCAACACAGATAGGCACACGTGGGACAGTGTTTTATCATTGCTTGAATAAAACAAGTGACCGAATCCACGCTTATTTTTCTTATTTCTCAGCAATTACACAATTTCTTCCAGAATCCTTTGGTACATATTTTTTATTCATACAAACAGACACTTGAGTGGTCATTATATTAGATTCTGTAAAAAGTCATTTTGAGATCGTTACCAAACTGGAATTTATCTTTAATACCTGAGCAGGTTCTTTTGTGGGCATGGCCTGTGATACTGGGCGTGGCTTAGCCAGTGGTTTAGGTTTACTGAGGAGGGGTTTAGAGGCTGCAGGGGGAGGAGCCTTTGATGCAGCAGGGGGAGGTGTTTTTTTCAGAGATGATAGAGGTGTTGTTCTCGTTGGTTCTGACTTGGAGGCAGTCACTTTGGATTCTTCTATAGACTTCTGGAAGGTCTTGTTTGGTGTACTGGTTGGTGTTTTCTAGAATTTACCACACAATAGACAAAAAGAGAATTTGACTGGATATCAAGAACACATGCAATTTATACTTTTATAATCAATCACAATTTGACCTAGGTCAGATATCCTTTCATCTCAGATAAGACCATCAATATCCGTAAGCTGGATGGAGCTTGTTGTGCACTTCCGCATACATGAACTTGAAGCAAAAGAAAAGTACAAGCACATAATTAACAGTATATGGGCCATACCAATACGTAAAGTAATCTACGTACACACACGCAACAGGAAATTTGTGTGCGCTTGACCATTTGGAGTACTTTTTGGCCTCAAGAGAGCGTATGGTAGCTCTATCCACCTATTGATATCAATGGATTAGACAGGTGAAATTTGATTCTTTTATTTCTATTTGAACTACATAAAACTTGATTAAGTGGCAAGGGATGGATGCATTTTCTGTCGTACAATATTTTGTGGAATAATGATTCTTCTATAAATAAGTGGAATTTTGCAAGAAGTTGGCAGTTTTGTTACATACAACTGCTTAAAAAAAGCTATTTGTCACCTAAAGACCTTGATGTACAAGGGGGTCTTCTGGCCTTTACGTTGTACAAGAATCTACCCACAGACCACTTGAAGCCTATAGCTATTGTCTTGCTGTATTATATACCGGGTATATACTCCATTGCATATTTCTTTCATGTATGTTTACTGCTATATCTCAACCTGGTCCAATGGTGAATAACTTCATTTTTTTAGTTATCATTACCAGATAGACATCAGTAGTTTGAAGGCCAGATGTGAATTCCCATATGCTACATGTACCTCTTTCCCCTGACCAATCAAAATTGGCTTACTTTAAGCTTGGCACCCCCGAGAACTGATCCAAGACCTGGAAGCACCATGGGACCTAGTCCTATCCCTCCTGGAGGTTTCTTCACACCGGGTCTACTGGCCGGTTGAGGAGCAGGTGCCTTGACCGGGGTCTTTACCTCTACCTTTTCTTCCTCCTCTTCATCTATACTTAATCTATGCGGTCTAGGTTCTGTCAAACGCAAGTAGAATATGAAAGAGAAGAGTTAATTTGCAATGTCAAAGACATCACACTTGAGCAAAGGTATTTATTTTATTTCTTTTGCTGCATTTGCAATTAATATACAAAACTTGACATAGAATGTGACATGTGTGATACAAAAGGTATACATTTTGATGATGATGATGATATAGTGAAACAGATATTGAATCAATTTTTAAAAATAATATATGTACGTCCGACCCCCTATATGTGGGACCTTCATGAAATTTTCTGTGTCTGATTTCTTTTTCTTTTGACAGTCTATATGTACTCAAAGGACCATGACTTGGTCAGTTTATGAAGTGAAGTAAAGCTTGAGAAAAATGGAGGTCAGATGTATAAAAAGGTTGATCATTTCATGGAATTGCCCAAACATTACCAAAGAGTAAAAACACATTAATAAAATTAACAAGAGGAGCGCCTCTGACAGTTTATATTCTCGCTCTGCTTTGCAGGCGAGACAAAAATGAATTTCATTTGGGATGAAATTCAGAAAATATTTCTACAGGATGCAACATAATGACATCC
This sequence comes from Lytechinus variegatus, assembly GCF_018143015.1. Lineage (NCBI taxonomy): Eukaryota > Metazoa > Echinodermata > Echinoidea > Temnopleuroida > Toxopneustidae > Lytechinus > Lytechinus variegatus. The sequence continues at coordinate 65,575,090 of NC_054741.1, forward strand.
GTCTCTAGTTGGTATAAATAGATTTTACAGATTCAACCCTTCTTTAAGGTACATTCTGTACACTCAGTCTCTAAAAATGAAAAAAAATTCTTTCATAATGTTTGTCTTGATTAAAATTAAAAGATAACAAATCACTGTAAATAGGGGGCAGAGCTGAGGGGGAATTGCGGAAGACCACCAGACTTCAAATGGTGAAAACTTAAGAAAAGAAAAGGGAAAAGAAGAAACAAGGATATAAAAAAGTGGTCTGGGAAATGCAACTCTATAAAAGCCCTATAATTCAATTGAGGAAAAACAAATGATTAAACCTATGATTCCAGCTGTCTAGCCCTCCCATCAAAATACCTAGCACTGCCCCTGACTTTGAACATTACGTCAAACCCCCGTTTGGAGAAAGACCGCAGTTCAGACTGCAAACTGCGGTATTAGACCCCAAATCGTGTTTGAGATCATGGGGCCGTTTCATAAAGCTGTTCGTAAGTTAAGAGCGACTTTAAAAACGACTGGTGATCATCGCCAATGGTGTGTACCATTTACCGCAAGACAGGATTACCAGTCGCTCTTAACTTACGAACAGCTTTATGAAACACCCGCCTGATCAACCCCGCTTGGCCAGGTAATCCCCGCTGTCTCCACAGGCCAGATTATGAGCATTGGGCCAGGGACGAAATGATAAACAACAGCTGTGCTATTACGTAAGACTTCTCTACCTGCAGTAGGACCTTCAATGTTAGTCCATTTTCAATTTCGAACAAAGAAAATCGACCTCGAAATAAGGAAAGTAAGTGAATAAAAAATGGAGGCATGCTTTGCCGGGGACCGCGCTCGGGCTATTACATGTATGTTATCTTCGGACCGAGGTCAAGAAACAGGTGTTTTGATACTTACTTGGGGCAGTAATTGATTGAGAAAAACCATGGAGTAGGTCCATGGAAAAACTGGGGTATAGTGTTCTCAAACAGAGGTTTTCGTCATGATAAAGACCCACCTGTTGAATCAACGAACATCCATTTAGATCCGTCTTCATCCCCTCCTGAAGAACGTTTTGTCTTAGGCCTTCTCTGGGCCAGGGGACCAACTCTACTCAGTCTAGCCCGAGACTTCTGGGCCTCGATGTCCAGTGTATCTTTGGGATCTACCCCCTGGAATAAAAGGAAAATATGGTGAAGTGGTTATATTGATCACAAAACATGATTAACTACACATACATGAAGCTTTCTCATAGCAGGGCTGATCAACAAGGAGCATAATCATGATTGGGACTGAAATACAACACAAGAGAGTGTCCCTGTTGCATGTACAGCATTTAGTCCATGGTAACTTGAAAATACCATAGTAGCGATGCTCATCAGCTAATCAACACAAAAGATTCCATGGAAGTTAGCCTTGGATGATAAAGTTACCATGATATGCAACAGGCCCCATCTGTAAAAACTTCCATGCCTACAAATTGAGCATTTATCCGTTGATTACAACCTGGAACGACAACACTGAAAACAATGTTACATTATGTAGGTTTATCATGACTCATCATTTCCTTGATATAATTATTTTTCACCTCTTGAATTGATGAACATACAGTGTACATGATCGCACAAATTTAGGAGGATCAAGAAAGCATACATACATGTACATGTAGCGGGTATACAAATACCACCACAAAATTTAACTATTTCTTGAGATGTTAAAGCCTTGATTTACAAGTACATGTAGCATCTCTCTCGGATCCAGCTCCTCAAACAAACAAAAACTAATAGCCAACTACATGTATAGAGTACCAAAGTGATGAAATCACAAAAAAACTTTTTTGCATTCCAGCATTTTTTAGACCATTTTCTGGTAGAGCATGATGAAAAACACAAACTTACAAAATTTGGTGAGAATCGGTCCATGGGGGCCTGAGATATGACCTCATTAGCCCCATTGAAGTCAATGTATTATTGGCCTAGAACTTTTAGAATCAGGCCAATAATACAATTGACTTCAATGGGGCTAATTATGTATTCATGAGGTCATATCTTGGGGCCCCAGGGACAGATTCCAACTATATTTGGGTTGTGGGGGTCCTTCATCATGCTCTACCAAATATGGTATAAAAAATGGTGAAATGCAAAAAGTTAAAATGGATGACATCACACTTCAGTACTCTATAATGATGTGTAAATTACTTGTAACTGTTTTCTGAGACTGATTATAATTGATACATGTATGACATTTTAATGTACTATGATATTGTCTCAAAATCTAGGGCTTACTAAAATGGGTTTTAAAAAATCATCAAATATAGGCTACTCCAAGAGAATAATAAAAGAAGAGCCATCAAATTAATGATTGGCCTTAGTGCCCTTTTGTAGCCTTGGATATTTTTTGTGCTTTTAAGAAAATTGTCCCCATTTGTGCATTCATAGAAATGCATTCTAAAGAATTTTTCTTGTGCCAAAAATAAATATAACTAATTCCTGCAAAAGGAACAGATAATAAAAAAGGAGCGTGGTGTGATCATTAATTTGAAAACAAGCACAAAAGATCAGCAACTGAATCGATAGTGCAGCTTGAAAAGAGACAGCCAACCCAATATTTTGTTTCTATCCCCCGACGCCCACATGATCACTTTGACAACACTATAATTGGAAATCCTATCTACTGTAAAGAGGTTTTTATCCTGCTGTTGGCACAGTAGGGTTGGTTGAAATACAGAACTGAAGAGTAAACAGCTGCATAACTTATATTACCTGATGCTACATGTCAAAGTAGAACACACACAGTTGGTTGTATACATGGTCATTGTTGATAATGTCACTTTGGTATATGTACTTTAGGCATACAGGTACATGTAGAACTTTAGAAACATTACCTCCCCCCCTCCCTCCTCCCCTTTAAATTCTACATGCAGATTATTATATAAAGCAATAGTTTTTACTTTGAGTTTTATAGACCCTTATGGAACAAAAACAACTAGGAGACACTAACATAATTGAACAAATCAGTCAATTATCAAAGAAACTAAAACAGAATACTTCATATACTACATTATTAGACAACAAATCAAAAGAAAAATGTAATTTACAACTGCAGAATAGAATATTGTATACCACCCCCCACAAAAAAAAAAAAAACCCACATGTGCATCATTTCAAATTGACATTGTACTGGTTTGGTCTGTAAAGGAGACGTAATACTTCACTTTAGTTTGGTTCAATTTGGTTTCATAGTATTTCCTGAATACCGTTTGTGAATGCCATGGAACCAGGGATATGAATCACACCATTCTAAATCTCTCTTTAATCTGTGACTAATCCCCCTTTTTCGAAAAAAAAGTCTTCACTCTAAAAATAGGATTGATGTTACTATCCCACTAACAACCAGTTGCTATGTTGCATTAGTGTTTACAATGGCTACCTGTAAAGTGTAGGTGACACTGCAGTGGTAATTGTTTATAGAATGTTTTAAAGGTCAAGTCCACCCCACAAAAATGGTGATTTTAATAGATAGACAAAAATCAAACTAGCAAAATGCTGAAAATTTCATCAAAATCGGATGTAAAATAAGAAAGTTATGACATTTCAAAGTTTTGCTTATTTTTCACAAAACAGTGATATGTACAACTCAAATGAGACAGTCCATGATGTCCATCACTCACTATTTCTTTTGTTTTTTATTGTTTGAATTAGACAATATTTCATTTCTTATAGATTTGACAATAAGGACCAACTTGACTGAATCATAATATTAAACAATGCTCATTCCACATGTTCAGGGAGGAATTAATTGTTGTTTCACTTGACAAGGAGGAGAAAAATAGGATATTCCCTATTCTATATAATAAAATACAAAAGAAATAGTAAGTGGATGACGTCATCAGTCTCCTCATTTGCATACCGGCAGGATGTGCATATAACTGTTTTGTGAAATTAAGCAAAATTTTTAAATTTCATAACTTTCTTACTTTACATCCGATTTTGATGAAATTTTCTGTGTCACGTTTTTTGAATTTTTCTCTTTTTATTCGAATCAACTTTTTGTTGGGGTGGACTTGTCCTTTAAAGTGTGCCATATCCTACATGACATCGGATCATAATTCCCTGATCAGATTATTGAAAAAATGCAAATGTGCTCCAAATGAACAAGGGCAATGCACGTCTCATTCCCTACATAATTTCTTGAAATTATTTGCCTTATTTCATATGAAAAGTTCTAAATTCTCAAATTATCATAGCATGAGCACATTGTGAAGTGATGAAGTTAGAAAAGAGAAAAATTTGAATCAGATGGACAAAAAAGGTTTATTGCCCAAAAAAGAAACAAGTCGTGAATCTTACCAGTTCTGCTAGGAATGTTTCAAAATCGGGAACACTTTCCTTCTTCTTTTCTTGTGGTGTTTTCTCTGCTTTACCTGCTTCATTGTTCTAAAATAAGTAAAATTACACAAAACAAGAAATATAAATATCATCACTAAACTCTACATTAAAAATATTCACCATGTTCTCACATAAAACAAAATACAAAATCAATCTACAGACATTAAACAAGATTATTATTATTTTTTCTTTTGGGTTAGCTTTTTATTGTGCATCCTATCATGCAATTTGTGCTCAATTTGTGGGGTGCTGTGTACATTTCAACAAATCATTAACTGTAACAATGCAAAAAAGTTAACTGAAAGTTTAGACCCCCAAATCAATGCCAGATATGTACCATTCATACTTGCAGCGGTTTATTGGCAGATTTGCATGGAGGAAAATATTAAACTTTCTGTTTTATTACAATGGTCAGTGCTGCAGCACAAATTCAGACAAAATCCAATACTTACAATGAAAAATGCTTCTATACTTGATAAATATGCATTTTGCATACATCTGATTTAACTGCATGTGGCATACCTCTGATTGCGTTGTTTTTCCATCTGTAACTGTGGCGCCTTCTGTATCCATGGTGCTATCAGTGTTATCAGGGGTTTCTTCACTAGAGTCTACTGTTATTTGCACAGGGCATGTTCTTGACTCAACATCATTGTCTTTGGTATCTACACTGGAATCATTTTCGTCCTTATCTTCTGTCTTGTCATCTAGCTTCTCTTCTTCTTCCTCCTTCTCCTCCTCCTCCTCCTCATCATCATCATCCTCCTCATCCTTTTCCTCCTCTATGTGTATATCATCTTCCTGTTTAACCAATTGTTCTTTATCAACATCATCGTCTATCCTAGGGATCAATGCCTCATCTCCATCATCATCCTTCTTTGCATCTCCGTCACCATGGTGATCTGCAGACACATCTTCTTTCGTTCTCTCCCTCTCAAACTCCTCTGTTAAATCTTCAGCTTCCTCATCATCGATGCCGCCATCGTCATCTGATGAAGTGGGGTCATCCACTTCTTGATCTGTTGTGTCAAGTGTTTCATTGTCATCAGATTTAGTGGTGTCCTTGTTCTGTAAGTCCGTAACCAAGATCTCGCCGCTCAAAGGGTCAGCCATGACGGGAGAGATGTCGTCATCCAGGGGCCAAGGGTTGTACGCTGGAGTGGTTGGCGGGTCTAGATTGTCATCGGGGTAATCGTCAAGAAGCCGTGTATCGCGGATCTTGGTTATAAACTCATCCTGCAAAGGTAATTGGTGCAATGGATGAGTGATGCGTGAAGCCAAACGTGAAAAAGCATGTCATTATAAAATCTTTTAAAACAAAACAAAAAATAAACAAACAGAACAAAAGTCAAAGTGAATATCCTATTCAACAGAAAAAAAAATGTGTTAATGTAGAACATACAGTTGCAATATTCATATTTCTTTGCCCATCTTTGAAGTTCTTTCTTTAAAGGAAAAGTTTAACAACAAAAATCTTGATGCTATATATGGAGGCTCTTGATTTATTTTCATGAAAAATAATCATCAATCTACAAATAATACAAACATCTTTCTTAATGGTACTCAAATGTAAAAAAAAACGATTATAAACAAAATGGCAAGTTTACAGTGAGCATAATACATTTAGTGTGATAAACATAACACATCAGCAGTGCAAATGCAATGGTGATTCAGTCCTAAGCAACTGAATCAGCAAACATTCATAATTTGCCAGTGCATGGAGGCCAAGGATTGATTGAACAAAGGGCATGCAAACTCATTTTCTTTTCTTCCTGATTTTCCATGCAAGACTAATTGGTCTCTGAAAGCTACTTCTGTTCCATACAATGGACCTGCCCCTCAAAATGACGCACACAGTAAGAGAGGTTTTAAAGGTGACATTCTAATTTAGTTGGTTCTGTGTTTTTTGTCAATCAATGGTTAATTTAGCAAATAAGTATTCAATCAAGTAATAATCAGTTAAAACCAGGTAACTGTCATCCATCATAGACTTACCATTATACAGGCATGAATCTTTGATAAAAACATATCGAATGATAATTCTGAAGATTAATAAGTATTAAGAATCGTACTTTAACTGTTCAAAAACGCACAATTTGTTGATTAAGATTGCAGGTAAGGAACAAGATTTAATAATCGTCAATATTTCCCTTCAGTACTTCTGAAGAGGAAACGGTGTTCTGGAAAGGAATGATCCAAACTTCTACTGAGCAAACAAGCAAGCTGTATAGATGTACTGCATATCTTTAACACAAGAAAAATGGCTCCTGAAAGCCTCCTACACTTCTACAGTAACAGGAAAGCTCTGGTTTTGAATAAAGTCACTGAAAGACTAGCTCATTTCAAATGAAACATTTGTCCCAGATGATTCCTCTGGCAGACAGATGGATCAAAGAAAGACAACGTCGTCGGTAGGATGACTAGAAAGGCCTGCAGATCCTCAGAATGTAGTGTGCTTACTACCACTTTAATCAATGTGCTTGTATCAATACCAAAACTAACTTCATGGGAAGAAATCATATCATCAAAATGCTTAGGTTTTGAGAGAGCTGGAATGATGGTTGCATGAAAAATTGAATCCAGCTCGAGACAAAATGTGGAGACAGATCACTGGTTTGCGCCATAAGATGGTAAATTAATCAAATCCAATCACTCAGTGATCGTCAGGAAATTATTGACAGAAGGTTTTATATGGATTACAAATCAAAGGAAATGAGAAGGGCCCTTTTACGAGATATGCTTTCGTTTCCAGACAACTTTCAAAACTGAATGTCATGACGGGAGGATAATAGAATATTTTTTAATTACTCATGGTAATGCTTGTTTTTGTTTGATAGGGGAAGTTTTAATAAAAGGCTGTACTGGCTTCAGAAATTTGACTGACAATACAACTTTGAATTAGGAAGTGAATAAAAAAATCTTTTTTTTGTTTTATTCAAAGATACAAGAATCAAGACTGAGAGGAAATACATACCCGCAATGGACTCAAATCAGGCTAAAAAATCCTTGGCTGGTTTGCTTGTCTACAGGAAAGTAGAGACTGCACTTTGCATCATACTACAAAGACTACAGTTGTACCATAAATTAAATTAGATTTTTGTAATCAGAATAAATTGGTATGCATGTATTTTGGGGGTGTATTAGACATAATATTTCAGAATTATATATATTTCAGGAGTTATTGTTGGTTGTAAAATGCATTCAAAACCGATGCAAGCTCATGTAATCAGGCCAAACTGACTATCTTATTAACATCATAATTTGTGGTCACCATTAAGTCTGCAATTAATAAAACATTATCTTCTTAATTTTTATTTAATACTGTGTCATTAATTTGATAATGACAAAGCACCAATTTATATGTTTGATTTCATCCCCTTCACTCCCAATAGTAAGCATTGGTAACATTCAACAGGACTACAAACATGATCAGTAATTTCATTAAATATGGATTTATAATACAGCAAGCTGGAAATTCATTTTCACACCCCAGCAAGGTTCCATAACAAAAGATCTATTTTTGTATCTGGGCCACAGTAGGTGCTTTCACATCAGTCTGATCACAAGAATTCTGTGAAAGCAAAGTACTTGGTAAAACACCAAAAGAAAATTCATGGAAATCAATGTTGTTGTTTTTTTTTAATATAAGATATTTGCAGTTATTTCTCCAAGGTCATAGGGATATTTGAAATTTGTTTATAACATGAGGCCAGAAGGATGTGCAGTAAATAAACATTGTATGAGGAAAAAAATTATCAATTCAGGGGGGGGGGCTACTTAGCATAAATGTATGATAAATTTGCTGCGGTCGAGACCCCCATTTTCTGCTTAATGTCCATTCCACAGCTTAAAGGAGAATGAAACCATTGGAACAAGATAGCTTGTGTGAAAACAGAAAAATCAAAGAAACAGATCAACAAAAGTTTGAGAAAAATTGGACAAATAATGAGAAAGTTATGAGCATTTGAATATTGCGATCACTATTGCTATGGAGATAGCAAATTGGCAATGCGACAAAGATGTGTGATGTCACTGATGAACAACTCTCCCCATTACTTTAGTATATATTTCACTTGAATTGCCTCTTTTATCACATCTATCCATAGATCATGTGTTCTTTCTACATGAGGGCATGTAATACATATTTTTTAAGAATACATAATGGATAAAGAGTTTGTATCATCGTAAGAAAAAGCAAAAAGAGACATTTTGAGGGTATTTTATAGTCCACCAAAGGGAAAGTTGTTCATCAGTGACATCACACATCCTTGTCGCATTGCCAATGGGAGGATCTCCATAGCATTAGTGATTGCAATATTCAAATGCTCATAACTTTCTCATTATTTGTCCGATTTTTCTCAAACTTTCTTTATTCTTATTCTTTGATTTTTCTGTTTCTACACAAGCCTATTTGTTCCAAAGGTTTCATTCCCCTTTAATGTCCATTCCACAGCCATAGAAATTCAAAATTTTCCCTGTTCCAGGGACCCTCAGATTTGTGGTTTTAGTCATTCCAGTGCGTGCCCATCATGAACTGATCAGCTGGTCAGGGCAGTGAGCTTGATCGGCATGGAGTTATACAAGTGCTGGAGACCCCCATCTTTTATGTGGTCAGTTTCCCTTCATTGCATTTTTAGCAATTGTTGATTCAAGAGCCGTTCCAGAGACCACCAATTTTTTAATAAAGTCAAGACCAAGATTTAGTTCCAGATCCCCCTATTTTCGACTAAGGTGTTGCACATACATGTAATGTAGGTACAGTATCATGTTATAATTCGCGTAGCCCCCCCCCCCCCCCTTCCCGATCAATCTATTCAATGAGGGGTGGGGAAGCAAGTTTATTACTATTTTTTCCATTTTTCAATGAATGCTAAATGTTGCACCATGATACATCAGAATATCAATTTGCAATAAGATATCAGTTCATAAGAATTCATGAAAGTCATGAACAAATGAGATGGACAAATCAGGATTCTGATATGGAATAGGAATCCTGACTGCACATCAAAATTTGCAATCTGTATTTACCTTGCAAGCTAAAATTAATGTCACAAAAAAACAAAACAAACAAGAGATTCATAATAAATGTAATGAAATCGAATTGCCCTATATATTGCACAATTTGAATAGGAAATTCTTGAAATATTCAATGAACTTTAAAAATGTCTGTACATGTACATTTTGTATTTAAAAAATCAGAAAATCAACCTGAAAGTCGACGTGGGAAATTGATTAATTAATAGGCCTAACACAAATGTCATTGTTTGTACAGTATAGGCCTATCGCTAATCACCAATCTTAATAATAATAATAAGGTAACTTATAAAGTGCCAAATCCACTCTGTAGAGTGCTCAAGGCACATAAAGAGCTAAGAGTTAAATAAAAAATGTTTTTAGAAGATTTTTGAAAGTTTTGACAGAGGTACAATACTACATTTTTTTTATGTCTTTGGCAGGCTCATAAATGTAAACTTTAAGAATTTACTATGGCTCAGAAATACGAGTTGGAAAAATATATTGTACTTTAAAGGGTGTTTTTACACCGACTAATTTACAGGTATTTTTGTAAATGGGCAGGAGTGAATATGCCTTATGTAGTGCGCTTTACTGCAATCATGGACCCTGCAATCAAATGCAGATCAATCAATTACAGGAAGTATCCCTGTACAGCATTTGTCAACTCAAACGGTGAATATGTAGTTTCGTCACAATGACTTGAATGTTTAGGTTTTATTTATGGTCTACTTGTATTCTTGTTTGTTTAGTTGACTGGTTTTCAGCAATAAATTACTGTCATTTGCCAGTAATAACAATGAATATTCAATTTGGGACTTGATACAGAGAGTTGAAGATGGTGTTATGATACAGAGTAACATGTATCACAATCTTATACAAGACAGCCAAAAAGACAATATGATTTCAGAAATTCAGAGAGTGTTAAAACAAATATTGCAAATTTGGAGACTAAATCTGCATAAAACATTTGTACTGAAACAATAAAAGAGTGCATATTTTGAATACTCAACTGCAAGTCCGCAACACCCTCCTGACAATGAGATATCTCTCAGACTTTCTTTAAGTCCAAGGCATTTTGGTCCTGTTCCCTCCCATTAAAAAAAAAAAAAAAATGTTTTTTTAAGTCTTTTCAGATTGTCACTCAGTTATACCTCAGTCACATTTGCTCTACGGTGGCAGTACGCCAAGTCAAATACATTGTACAGCCACTTCATTCATTTCTATTCAAGGCTCAAGCCACCTATATGTAGCTGACCAGTACAAAAATGTTTAAACGGCCGTTTTTGACTCACCATATGGCCGCCGTAGAGCAAATGTAACTGAGGTATTTAATAGAGGAAATGATAGTTGTGAGTGCACAGCATTTTTATTCAAAAGCTATGTGGCTTTAAACTGCTGATTGATACACAAATGACCTTTGATATCTTTTGATCTAATTTAGCTATCTCAAAATATCAACAGAGAGGAGACATTGCTCGATTGATGGCCAAGAGTCCAAAACTGAACAGGGCATGAAGTGATATCATAGCAAACTGAATACCTGTTTATTCAATGTAGGTCTATTATACATTGATTTTACTCCTTATTCTATTCAAGCAAGGACCATGAAATCATGAGATAATCAGGTCACTGTCCATTATCTTCCTCTTTTCCTACACTATTACATACACCAGTAGGTACAGTATCACTGCTCTTCACTGGTCACTATGGAAGTGGACAGTCATTCCACAAAAATATAAACTTCCTTATTGTCACACGCAGCAATGACAAGTGAACTGAGAAGATCAGAGCCTTGATACAGCACTTTATATTGTAATATTCATTTAATGCATTTTATCTGTATCATACACAGAGCAATTGCTTGTTTCTTATCATGTTGTAATTGCCTTTAGAAAGTTCTGCACAAGTATTAAAAAATTGTTTCCCCCTTGATTGCAGAGTTTTCAGTCAGTGACATAGGAGGCTTTCCGCAACGTGGGTGTATGGCAAGCCCTCTCAACATTTATTCCGACCAAGGAATAGGAATGAATGTGAAAGGGCATGCCATACACCCACATCACTGAAAGCCCTGTACATTGTACATCGTTCAGCAAAAACTTACTATTTTGCACAGAAAGAGAAAGATTGAACCACTTCTTGGAGGCAACTTTGGACCTTCCTGTATATTTCAAAGTAGACTCCAAATAACAATATAAAAACAGAAATGTATATAGGCCTAACATACATGTACCAAGGATTTCACCTCCTTGCTTGTACAATGAGGGAAATATACCGGTACAACAATTTTCTTCATAAACATTCAAATGTACATGTACAGTAGATGTAAAAGTACACTGTTTTCTTTTAAAATATTGAAGACCTACATGTATTTGCACTATGATTCTGACAAGAAAGGAAATTAAATAGCCGTTTTACTTTTAAAAGAACACAAATTTAATCATACAAAGAAAAATCTTCATGCCATCATTGCTGAAATTCACAAAATTTGCTTTGAAAGTTCATTAGAGATCCTGGACTATACTCAATCCAGTGATTTTCTGTCTGCCTTTGTGCTGTCCGCCTTTGACAATAAGCATGAATGCTGCTCCCAGAATTCATACAAAGGCAGATGATTAGCATAGTAAGGAGTACATGGGTGGAACTTTTAAAGAGGAAATGAGTTGATCTTAGCTTTAACTAGGGTGATGTGGAGATCGTCCTGGAAGAATGACTAAACAGCTCATTACTCTCTCATCTCTAGGTCTGAAAGTCAATCTAATCTCCATTTATTAAAAAAAAAAAGGGGGAAGGGGTTATAGTCTTATAAAGGTGGTTTCAGACCGCCTCGAAGTTCGTCAGTTCCAGGTATTCTCTGATTTTACCCCGATCAGAAAATTCCAGGTATTTTGGTAATGTGAAAGCAAACTACGCGTAATTTCCCCGAAAGAAAATACCCGCTAAATAGTAGGTACTTGGCGAAATTACGAGAACTTTCGCGGGCATTTTTCCAAGGTCGCGGGTATTTTGGCAAAGTGAAAGCAATTTACGGGAACTTTTAGCCCAGCGTGTCGTTGGGCGCAGGCACCGTGGGTGGCTAGTGATTTTGAATCTCGCGCCTTGCCTGCTTATCAGACCATACTGCGCATGCTCGTGACTTCAGGAACTTATCCCGAAGGGTACATGTATGTTTCGGGGCGGTGTGAATGCAGGAATAATTAATGGGTATTTTTTAGCCTAAAAAGGGTTCTCGTAATTTAATCTGGGGATTCTTATGATCGAGGCGGTTTGAAACCACCTATAGAGAAACTTTCATTAGGCGGTGCTGCACCATCCCGAGTTTGCTCAATCTCGAGATTTTAGCCCGATCAGCCCTCTTCGCGATTAATCTCGAGATTCAAGAAACCCCGTCTCCACCATCGCACGAAGAGCGATTCTTGCTCGAGCGAGGCAACAAGCCCGATATTCCGAGCATGCGCACTTTCGATCTTGGAGTTTCAACGGCCCGCGCTTTTGAATAACTTCCCGCGATATGCAATCAAGTACATGTACTCTTTTCACTAGCACTTTCGCCGAATTCGACCGTTGTTATGCAACAATCCTCTCAGCTCAGCCGCGCTATAATTATAAGCGAGTGAAGTATTCTTCGTTTAATATGATGGCGGAGGAGGCAACGACAGGGGGGAAGAGAGAGAGGAGGAAAGAAATGCTATTTGCTCACATTTTGCGAAGGAATAAGACGACACTGCTGAGTGTCAGTATTGTTATTGACTATGACCATCGTCGATAATAAGCGCCTCCCCATCGGTCTGCATGGTCTCTCCCAAAATCCATTCACTGGGGGACTGGACACCATCGTTGCTGATTGGGGAATTGATGAACGCTATTCGCGATAAAGTTGACTTTCGCATGCGTTCGGTACAATCGCGATGTGTTTATGTTTTGACCAAGGCGGAAATGGAACGTGAATTGCATTATGGACTGAAGGTCATGAATAAATTAACCCGAGTCCAAACCCGAGTGCGTCTGCACCTACGAATTAGCGCGATAATTCGTAAATAGCGCGCTATTTTGCAAATAAACCCGAGTTGACTTGGGATTGCAATCTCGAGATTAATCCTACGAACTAGCGCGATAATTGCGTCTGCATTACAAACAATCTCGAGATTTTTCAGATCGGGATAATTTGCCGGATCAGAAATAGCGCGCTAATTTGAAAACTCGGGATGGTGCAGACGGCCCTATTGTGACATTGAGGGAGGGTCCATTCAATATAATAATTGAATTGTTTGAGGTATATGGCAATTAAAAGATTACATTCAAATTTGGAGGGAAGTAAAGCTACATGTAGTGCTACATGAACCATGTAGGCTACGCAATACATGTACAGTTTACCTACAACAAATGATAAAATACTGTGCATGCCTGTAGTATTCTAATCTTTAAACTAGTTTCTTGACCCCCAGACTAACCTTACATAAAGTTGGCCTCAAAAGATGGTTCAATACAGATAGTGTGTTACTTGGAAAGAATAATAAAAGCAGGAAAATGGGGTCCCCATACACAAACACATTTTCCCAAAGGGGTCACACACACAAAAATGGATACACCTGCAGTCAAAGGATGAGTCACCTGCAACTGTCTCTCCTCACCCAGGCATTAAATGGATACCTGGGAGCATTTCATCAAGCAAATAATCAGTGATTTTCACTGACTAATTATTCTAAGCTAATATCAATCCTTGCATGTAATTGGTCATGAGGAAATTAGGCAATTAAAATCACTAACAAAAATTATCACGAAGCGCTCTCCTGAAACAATTCAAATATATTCAATACTGACTTATTGTCTAGATATATTCACAAGTACATGTAAATCACTTTAGATCTGAGTGTTCAGCTCTCTGTATCATAAAATTAGGACAAACACCTGAAATAATGATCACAGATTTTCACTAATTAATTGCTTTAAGCTACTGTCAATCCTTGCATCTAATTCAATTGGCCATGAGGAAATCAGGTAATTAAAATCACTAACAAAACTTTGCATGAAGTGCTCTCTTGAAACGATTCAAATATACATGTATTCAATACTGACTTATTTATTCACCTGTAATTAATTTAAGATCTGAGAGTTCAGCTCTCTGTATCATAAAATTAGGACAAACACCTACCATTTTATTGGTTTTAATCCTAGTTCTAAGGCTAACACCCACACTACATTCAAACATGTGTTTATTATTACTCTTGGCACAACTGTAGCACATTTCCTGTGTTTTGTGATTGTGATGTCTGAATCTTCCTGCGAACTTTTCCTATTTGTACTTTATAGTGTACTCCCTGTCTCCCTATCATGGAGGATTTCCATCAGCCTTACTTTCAACCCAATTTTACTCCTCAAACTCAGAGCTGAGATTTAAAACAAAGCACTTATCATGACTATTGTAATATACATAATGAAGCAGGCCAACATAAAGGCTCAACGTTTCAAACATCGTGTGATGATCCCATGAATTTAATAATATAACCTACATGTATGTGCCGAACCAGAGTGGGTGTTCTCAAGAAAAGAACATAATTAATGGGTAAGCAGTAAAGCACACAATAAGGGATGTAATTCTGAGATGATATAGCAAGGTGTTCTGTAAAAAGGCCCTGTAATTTGTAATAACGAGCTAAAAACCAAGCTGAAACGACAAAATAGCATGTTTGTTCTATCTTGATAATCTTTGCATTCACTGCTACAAAGTAACATATGATCAGGACCTATTAACAGGATCATACACTCTACAAATGACACCTGTAAAAGTCAGGACTTATCCTCCAATTCCTGTATGCTCCTGTGACAATTGCTCTGGGCTTAATTTCGTCTAAAAATGTTGGGTTAGGGTTGCGATAGAATATCATATTACGTTTAGGGAAGGGTACTTGTACAATGTGTGTTAAACTATCAAACCCATCAGGGTTGAAGTTAGTCATGTGATTAATTGTGTGTGGAATTTAGAGCAGAGCAATTGTCGCTGGAGCAAAAGTCACGGTACCCCGGTTTTATCAGCAACAAGCAGTGTCTTTCCAAACTTGGGCTGATGAATACAGGCCTGGGGTCCGTTTCATTATAGCTGTTTGTAAGTTAAGAGCGACTTTAAGAACGACTGGTGATCCTTATGCGCTAAACCATTGCCAATTCAATATACATGTAGTATTAGGATCACCAGTCATTCTTGAAGTCTTTCTTAACTTACGAACAGCTTTATGAAACACCCATCCAGTTTGACTGTGAATTGTCCTAGCAATGAACAGGGTGGCAAGGGTAGTTCAACCATGGACCAACAAACACCATGCAGCAGTTTAAAATAGTTGGTGAAAGAACTAGACAGAGATCAAAAAGCTATGCAAACATTCTCAACAATAATCCAAAGGATTTGAAACCAATGAAGCAAGTAGTCTACTTACATGTAGGCCTACATGTATATTTGTAAAATGCTGCCTTTGAATATTGTGAACTGCAGCATGCACTTTAATAATTACTATGCAAAGTCAGAAGATAATCAAGATTCAAAGCAATCCAATAATATTGCACATTGAAGTCTTCCTTCCATGTTATGGACCACAAAAAACTTTTGATTTTTTTTACACTTAGATTAAAAACAATTTAACAGTAAATATATGTAGGCCTTCTGAAACATGTACCAGTTGTACATGTTCAGTTGACAAGTGAAGTTCTTCAACCACCATACCATAAAAATAAGAAGTTCTCACAGAACCACATGATTGCAGGCCTACAGAGACAGGTGTAATGTATATAAATGTATGTAATGTAGTTGTGGGGAAAAAATAAATACCAACCTTGCACTCTACAGCTGTAATGAGCCACTCAATGTTCCAAAGATATCATATAGCAGACACCAGATAGCACAACTTTTTCAGTAAAATATGAAACATGAAACTCTATCCATCAGTTGTGGGGTAGGCCTATATGTTTTGTATAAAATATAGGCATCCATTATAGATCTGCGTCAGACAAGTACCAGCATATTTCATGGGATTTTCATCCACCTTTCCTGACCTTTTATTCTGGGACAAAAAAAACAAATTACCGGTACAGCCACCATACATTGTATAGAGAACATGAAAGTACTATCTATGGAGCAATGTTTTGATTATAAAATTTGGACTAAAATTTTCTTCATAGTGGCATTCCCTATGATGTACATTGTATGTGAATGTATAATTTCTTTCTTTCACATCTGAGGAGCAGATGCAGTGTTTCCATGAAAGTGGAATAGTGATACTGCTTTGACATCAACACAAAGTTGTATCAAAATTCATATTGTTCAATCAGAACTTGTACATTTTCCCATTGCCTCCTAATTCTCCCTTTCGCATACAGCTGTCTGAATCTGGAAGCCTGTGGTGCTCTTCTTCTTTTACCCTGATGTCTTGGGAAGTAAACTTCTGATTCTGAATGCACGCTTTCTTCAATGAAAGACCCAGACTGGACCCAAAAATGAGATTGACAAATCATATACCAATCGAAAGCTTATAAACTACATAACACAGAAATGCAAGCTTTATGCATTTTCACCACTTTCCAGATGAGTATTTTCCTTCAGAAAAGATTCAAACTGTCCGGTTTCGACAGGAGACTTTCTTGTGCTTTTCACCAGCCTGAAAACCGTGACGTCATGTTTTATTAGAAGTGTTGTGATTCCAAAGGTTTGTACACACAGAAACACTGGGTGACTTTTCTGCTTTTCGGATTAAGCTTTTTATTAATATTACTTCTATCAAATTTTCTTGAGAGCTTGAATTGATGAAATCTACAATTTTGGACAAGTTTTCTGCCACATTTTATTTGGCACAGCTTTCCATTTATATTTGTATTGAAATTTTGTGTATCAAATTTTCCTGACAGAGCAATTTAGGCCCAATAAGAGCAAAACAAGGAAATCACCACAAAAAAAAAGAAAAATGGTGAACAGTTCAAGGTTTCCATCCATTCAAGTAATGAATTGTCCATTCCATTTTATTTTGCTTGATTGAAAAAAAATGAGTTCATAAGCAGAAAATCTCCCAATTTCTGTGTACAAAACTACAGGATCAAAACATTTCTAACTAAACATGACATCACGATTTTTAGGCCAAGAATATTGTCGAAACCTTAGGCAAAATACTTTACTCAGCTGTCAAGCAGTGAATATGCATAAAACTTGCATTGCTGTACTATGTACATGTAGCTTATTTTCCATTTAGCATATCACTTTTAGCATTGGTCTGGGTATGCTGAAGATATCACTTCCTTTATACTGTTACAACTTCGCAAATAATAATACATTTCTAACTAAACATGACATCACGATCTTTAGGCCAAGTGTTGTGATTCCAAAGGTTTGTACACACAGAAACACTGGGTGACTTTTCTGCTTTTCGGATTAAGCTTTTAGCATTGGTCTGGGTATGCTGAAGATTAAGCTTCCTTTATACTGTTACAACTTCGCAAATAATAATACATTTCTAACTAAACATGACATCACGATCTTTAGGCCAAGAATATTGTTGAAACCTTTGATAAATGGGATTTTTCTGGGCAGTGATCCAATGTTGGGTGTCTGCCTGGGCTGATTTAATACCAAATGCAGAAAAAATGGGAAGTATCAATTCCAGTGGTCAAAGTACAGCGGAAAGTGTGGAAAAGAAACAGAGAAAACATTTGTGGCTTTCCTGGAGGAGTTTCATTCAAGTTCATTCCTTCATTTACTAGTGGTAGCAACATTTCTTTCACTTGTACAGAGATTTTCAGAAACCAGTCATTATGTCGATCAATATCCCCCCCACCCTCCCCATGTAACAAGAGGTTCCAATATATTCAGAATTTACAATGTTTGACATTACAAGATCAACTGATGCATTATGCATGTTCGAAGCATTAGTGATATTGCAGTGCCAGAAGTGTACATGTACATGTACGTCATAAACCATGACTTCAATCAGATATTCTATTGGTATCACAGGTTCACATCGCTTGATATCGGCTATGCAATTTAGTATGAACCCCTTTTACCACTACTTTTAATTGCAACATGTCTGGCATATTAGTTCAAAAGGCACAGGAAAAGCAAAATTTCTATAGAATATGACTTTTTAAAGCCAATAACTGCATCTTAATATCTAATGTATCAAGTCTTTTATTCTCAGATAGTACATGTAAGCCTACATATATCAGGTAACAACTCAACTGGTTGATAAATATAGAAGAATATTAAAAAAAAATCTCCTCTTCCTCATTCAGGAAACTGACAGCCAGGTCAATGCACATTCATGTTCGGAACAACAAAATAGTATTTAAGGGTTCTCACATCAGTTGAGAGATCTGTTTGCTGTACATGTACATGAATATATGTATACAGGACAGGTACAAAAGCTCACTTGTTGTACAGACCTCTCCTGTATTTATAATTACTTTTCATCATTTGGAGACCAAAGTGTGCAAAAAAAAAAAATTCTTTAAATTCGAAAGAAAAATCGTTCTCAGAAAGTGATCATCAAAATATATCTATAGACAAACAGAGGATTGTAGAAATAAAACTATAAAAAAAGAATTAAAACTGAAATAGATATCATGAAAGGAAACAAACCTTTTTCATATAAACAAAGGAAGAAAAAAATAATAGAAGAAATAAGAAACACACAAAGAGAATGTGGTTTGTGAACCACCTGATTTTGCAATCAATAAAAACATCATGCAATATGGTCTTCTAACCCCTAGCCTAGATGACCTTTGACCATCTCCCCATGAATGTGGTATTACCCAATAATCATCAGTAATAAGTGTGAACACAATTGATGCAGAAATAAAGAAATGGGAGCAAGTTGACCAAAATCTTTATTAAACATTATCAGACCAAATAGACTAACTGAAAAACAGTGCAGTGTTATGCAGGTCTCTGCAAACTTTTGTTCACGCAAGACACAAAAAGGGTGATAAACAATGAAAATAAAATCAGAGGAAAAAAAAAACAAGATGGAAAGAAATAAAAGGACAAATATAGTAAAGAAATAAAAAGCAAAGAAGTTCAAATGAAGAAAAGAGATGAACTTACCACTTCTTGATCTGGAATGGTTTCTTCGTAATCAAGGATTGCTTTCAATGTCTTGTGAGTAGGATTGCTACTTTCCTGATCCTGCCAATTGATACAAGAGCAATGAAAACAATCTCAGGTTTTTTAAAAACTCAACATTAATTCTTAATATACAGCAATATATTTTAGCATGAATATCCCAATTATACATGTATAACATAAAATTGAGGATAAATCATAAGGTACATGTAGCCTAACTGAAACATGTCCAGTATAACAGATTTTAGTATAGTAAATACAGGCTTTATAAACATTTCCTGGTATACAATACAGTACACCTGTATACCCTAGAATTCTAATCTCCATGAAGTACAATTGTGCAGGTATACATGATTTTCAAAGTAAAATTTTCCAGAAAATACATGAGTATGCACAAAATAGGCATCCATATATCCATCGATTTTTTTTTCATTTAACCACCCTGAATATTAAAGTACTTACGACGAGTCATTTTCAAGAAGCTTCAATATACTTTACAATGCAGGATCGTCTAGGCCCTCTACGTGTACACATATGTGCTACATGTAGCTCAAATTCAGTCCTTAATAAACCAAACTTTCCAAATACAAATCAACTGACTTGGTATTTAACCAGTCCAATGCAAACACAAACAACTCCATTGCTCTTAAGAATGCCAATTTTGCTTTCTCACTCAATGTAGCAAACAGCAATACGTATTATGTTCTTTCTTATGTTTCTTTGCCACACCTTCAAAATGACTGAAGCATGTCATGAGGAAAGCAATATCCTGGTTCTTAGATTGGGTAACTTCAATCAAGTACAATTCACTCATTCCAATTTAGTCTGTCCTCAATTTCTTATCAATAAGGGGGTGGTTCTAGCTATGAACAAACAAATACAGAGAGTCCGAGGCACACAAAATAGTGCTACTAAGTACAAAATGCCTGTGTATCCACGTACCTTTGTACTCTTATTTTTTAATTTTGGGACTCAAAAAAACAAAAACAGATGAACTAAAAACAAGGTCAATGCTTCAATTATGCTTTTGTAAGTCACAGACAACAGCAATAACACATTTTCTTGATTAGGCCTATATATTTTCTAATGTTCATGGATTGTTTTTGAATGTGTGTTTCTTGTCCTTTACCGAGAGCAGGGGTGAATTTGTAATTGTTCCTCAATCAAGAGACAGAAGCACAGTACATGTACTGTGAGATTTTATTGAGTGCAATCATTTTGAAGCTCCTTGGTGCAATACCTTACCATACATGTACATGTGTGCATCAGTGCATGTACTTTTATAGATTTGAAATGGACAATTTCAGTTGAACTTGTTGTTGAACTTCACCAAGTTATTGATCTAGTCTTTCTTGGTGATATTTGTTACTTTTTCGGTCATATAAAATTGATGCATTAATCACTACCATTAGGGCTTGAGATTGTATCCACAGCTGTGCAGAAAATCACACTTGAAATAATAACAAGTACATCCTGAACTTTCTGCAAGGAAAATTTTCCACTTTTTCAAGAACATTTTCAACTTTTAATTTGTAGAACTGTTTCGTTTTTTCTAAACAACGACAATGTGGTGCAAAATCAATTCCTCCTCCATTACTAATATTTAATCAAGCAAACCAATGTGTGATCTCTTGCACTTAAGCCAAATGTTAACTTCTATCAATATCAGTGGGGAAATCACCAGGTATTTCCTGTCCTGATTGATAACAATCTGTTGCAGTTTATTTTTATGACTCATACATATTATTATGCCAGCTCATTTGATACAGTATGCATTTATAAAGATACATACATGTACATGTACATAGTGTACTGTACTCATTTCTATCCTGGTATTATACATGTATACACCTGTACTGTAGGCACACAAAATGCCTTTATGAATTGTGCTATTGATTTGAAACAGATTTGATAGGACTGAAAAAGAAAAAAGCCATTTTATTTTCAACCATTTTTCCCCCTCATGTTTTTTATGGTTTCATGAATTTCTTAAATATTCCTATCGTTTTTACTTTTTGGAAAATTTGGTTTTCTCCATTCACTTTGCACGCAGATTTGATATATATTTCCCCATTGACTTTGACAATTCCAAAATGGAACACAGATGTATTGTCCCATACATACGGTAATATTTTTTTTTTCATTTTTAAACTTTACATTAAAAATATGAATTACATACTTTTGCAAAATGTTTTGGTATATTTTCACACTCAGTAAATTGGAACTTCCTAGAAATTGAACAATTGTTGCATTCAGTGAAATAACTTTAAAATGTCCTTGAAATGCTGTTTATGGGCCATTTCATCCATTAACTTTATTTGCATATTTCATTAGATACCCCCCAAAAAAAAAAAATTATAATAATGATAAAATAAATAAAGAAATAAAAAATTGAAATAAAATTTATAAAATAATAAATGAACAAATTTAATAAGAAAAACATAAATACAGTGATTAAATTTTTAAAAAAATAAGTAAATGAATAAATCAATCAATCACTACGGTAAACACTAGATAAAAAAAAATCATTTTCTCTCTCTTTTTAATGTATTCAGTCACTGATAATAAAAACATAAATGTTCACATTTTTATAATTAGTATTCGATTTTGTATTGTACCAAAGATGTACACTCTAACCAAACAAGTGTACATGTACATACTACATGTAGTATGTACATACATGTACATGAAATAAAACCCATGTACCCTATTTCTAGCTCTGCTGTAGTGAAAGAGAGTATAATCACACTACAAATGGTATGTAATTGATCACTTATAAATTACCTCCTGTTGTGTGCCTGCATAGATCTGTTTCTTGCGTTCATCTGACAGCCCACGTACTCCCTGGGCTCCGTATCTACTGAACAAAGAGTCTAATGCTGACAGGTCGCTGGCTTCCTCGTGGGACATTACTAGTAATCCTTCTCACTTAATAATGTGGGGGCAAATAAGACCATCCCCTATAAAATAAAGAGAAACAGAATGGAGAGTTTAAGAAGACTGCAGAAAAAAGAAAACACCCTTTTCTACAATACAAGTAGGGTTTGTCATATCCAGTCAAGTCTACTTCATGTACGATCATCTGACGATCAAAGCAGAAGAAACAATAAAAAGGATGCTCCGGGCTTAAGATATTAAACAGAGTAAATTTCCCAGAGACAAATGCTGAAAATTTTATCAAAATCAGATAACAAATATTAATGAAATTATTCAAAGTTTAGCAATATTTCATGAAAACAGTTATGCACATCAACATGAATATTCAATAGGTGGGCTGATGATGTCACATCCCCCTTTTGCTTTTTCTTTAATATGTTGTTACATGTACATGAAATAATAATTATTTCATTTTTTCATAATTGTGTAAATGATGCGTCTCCATTATGGTGAAATAAGTTGCAGAAATTAATGTGCTTAATCAGATGTAAATTCAATTGTATTAGTTCTTAATAGAAATTTTTTGAGTAAACCTAAATTTCATAATAAAATACAAAAGAACATGTAGGAATATGACATCATCAGCTCACCTACATTGTAATGAATATTCATGATGACATGCCCAGAACTATTTTACCAGAATAATGCAAATCTTTAAAATTCAATAATTTGTTATTTGTTATCATTAGTATTTTGCTCAGTGAATTTTACTCTATTTATTGAAATATACATGTAAATTCTTCTGCCTGGAGCATCCCTTCAAAGTAGACCTGTGGTCTATAAATAGACAGATCCATACATGTTCACGTTTCAATGAAGAAAATTATTCAGAGGAAACTAAAGTGCACATGTAATATTCATTCAAAAGAGGTATTCCTTATACAGTCCAGGTAGTACATGTATGCAAGACTATCAATCACACAGACCTAAAATATATTTCAGACCCTGTCTAAGCTTCAAAAAAAAACTAAAACAATGTCACAAATTTTTGGCTACACAGTACTTAGCCTGTAAGCATGGGTTACATATTATCCATAAGGGTGATATAATATCCAACGTACAGATTACACTGTACGTGTATGTATGTACATCACAATGTACAAAACCTCTCATTTTAGTGTGGGAGATTAGGGTCAGATGCTGGCCGATATTGTGATACACATGCAATTCAGAATTTAGGTGCAAAATCAAGTCATTAGTAAAACAGTCCCATTTTAGATCAGGCATACATGTACCCCAATGATCCGATAAATATTCATTTGATCAAGCAATGTATGCAATGTAGGCCTACACATAAAGTCTGGATTATAAAACAATTTCTACACTCAATCTTCACATAAATGTTACATCTAACACTCCATAACTCCTCCCATCCTGTATTTGTACATATATACAAACACATGTATACTGTATAAAGCAATACTGAAGTGTAGGTTCCGACAATATTCAGGTGGAATCAGTGTCTGCTACTCGCCTATATGTAGATATGTCACCATTGCCGCATCATATCATTTTGTTGGATAATGTTCAGCATAACTTACTTTTTAGAGATGTAAAATGTAAAATTTCAATATGAAGGAATGATAGTCCTAATATATTTCCAACAAGCTGATAACGTGCGATGTTTCCAATTTTGGTTATATATACGTATGGATTGTCCTCTGTGGTACAAATTTCAAGTTTCACAGATAAATCAATAGAGAATTCCTTCACACCTATAATATGCACAAATACTTCACAGATGGTTCCACAATATTTACAATCAATGATTTAGTATTCCAAGGTCTACTATCAAAGATTTACAACAAATTTAGATGGGCACAAAGGGCAAATTCTAGCACAGACTATATTATTCAGAGACCTTTTTTTTTAACCATTCATGTATTCTACCCAGTTTTCTATTCTTACAAATGTTTGAAGACTGTCAATTTTATCTACAGGTAGATAGATGCAAGCTTTTAGATGATCATCACTGCATTTCAAGTTATGAAGAATATTTTTTGACAATGTATAAACTTTGAAAATGAGCAAAGATTTACAGAAACTTAATTCCACAAAATTGCATTCTGCATCCATGCCCAGGTTTAGAGATTTGGGACTCTCACATTTGGTGAATTTGCAAATTGTGATAACTGTATACAGATGTGTATTTTCCCAAGTAAATTTAAGGGACATAACAAAGAGTAAGAGATTAAACCTGAATCCCAGAGACATGAGACTGAATTTAGAATGTAAACTACCGGTAAATGGATTCTTTACTGCATGCAGTCAAACAAAGTAATTAAGTACAAATTTATTGGCAGATAAGATACAATTCTACATAGTCAAATAATGACCTCTGTCAATCGTAACCTTTATCCTTTGGCCCCAAGACCCTAAAATTTAATCAAGGCTATTGACACTCCCATGTCAGAGCTATAATGTGTAAAACTTAAGTAAAAAAAAAACGATGCATATCTCTGTGTGCAAGATAACATATTAGGATATACATAAAAAAATATTCTGCAAATTCTCTTTATCTTTGCATTCTGCTACTAAACTTCCTTGGAAAATACAGTCAAATTAACAAGATGTTGGAGGCTATTGTAAAAAATTTCTTGCTGCATCCCGCAAGAACATCGTTTTACAAAAGGAGACATTCCGGCATCTTGCTTCCCATTGTTCTTCGCCAACGTTACCCGACGCACGCATCTGTAACTTTGGCGAAGAACAATAGGAAACAAGATAGCGGCGTAAACATCGGGCAAGTCTCTTCCGTCTTTTCACAATATTTCTCTCATTTTTTTATGAATTCTTGTTCAAAAATAACAACTAGAGCGTAGAAATATCGGAAATGAAGTTTTATCCCATGCACATGATTATCATTTAGGGCTAGATCTTTTCTAAGGAAAGTAGAAATCTCAGAGGTGAAAGTTTCAGGTTTTAGCTTCCGTTGTGTGGGTCAATGAGAAGGGTGACCTGGCTTCGTATGAGAGTAACCTTACGTTAGTAAATTATTTTTACTCTCTAGAAGCCGCCTGGCTAATCATACTGATGTAGATTGTACTACTACATGTACATAAGTGGTAGGGTAGTGCCGCGGGCAAGACAAAAAACGGGGGCCCTGGAGCGGGCTTATTGTAAAAAGGAGGGTCCTCGGAACGGGCTTCGGAACTACAATTCTGTGAAAACGGGGGTCCTTGGAACGGATCGCCAGCAAGTGAGTACGTGCGTATGTACCCCTATGGAACGGGCAAGCGTGCATGATGCAGCTAGCGCGGCCTCCGCCGGGTGCACTCGCACAGAGACGATGGTCAAAAAGCGCTCGGCGGCCTCTTTTCACCAAAATCGCAGCAGATCAATGCGACCGGAATGGAAAAACAAAAAATATGCGAAGCTTTGGAGCGGATTTCTGTCTTATTTTTTTCTTGATAAGAAGAAAATGGTATGCCTTGGAGTTGGAGCGGCTTTCTTTGTTCTTTTTCTCAATAAGACAAAAATGCTATGCCTTGGAACGGAAATTTGAGTGTAAAATGGGGGTCCCCTCCGCGGCACATACCCACTATGCCTTATAATATATGGTAGTGGATCGTATTACCGAACACTTTTCATGAATTTGATCATATCAAACACATTATTCCAATAAAATTCTCCAAACTTTCACCATAAATACACAAATACCTACAAAATATAAACATGCAGAAATTTTGCCGAAATTGTTTTTCATTTTTACGACATCAGCTTCCAATCGGACCCCTCTTCGCAAGTGAAATATTTTGGTCACTTGAAAAGGTATCGTATTACCGAACGTGTGTTTTCTATGGGAAAAGTTGGGAAAACAACAAAGTCACTCATGAGCTATTTTGACCATATTTTATTGTTTTGAGGATATAAAGACTTCGAAATTGTGTTTTTGATATTTTTTCATCATTTTTCTATTTAAGTTCCCTTTGGAAGGAAATTGCAAAGGTTTGAGCGTATTTGATTATTTTCTGACGCATATGATGCGCATGTTCGGTAATAAAAGGCCGGTCGGTAATACAATCACTCACTATACTGAGTGCCCCCCCCCCCCCCCCCCGGGTTAACATTACAGAAATAGCACTGGTTTCTCTGGCTCCTTTTCGGGGTGAGATCGCCCGGGGTCGTATTCTTTTAAGAATGCAGCAAACCTTGTCGAGAGTGCAGTGAGCTTATTTATAAATATGACCACCATGACCACTTGTTTGATTTACAAAATTTACACTGCCACTGCACTGCCAAAGTCGACTCTTCACGAGCGCATCGAACAGCTCTCATTCAAGGACCAGCTCAAAAAAAATCGACTAATTCTACTCCTTCTCAAATCCATTCACAAAAGTCATCATACTTTCACAGCAAGACATTAATATCACAGTTATAATTTAATACGCTACTTGAAATAATAAGATTAAGATTGCTGCCTTACCATAAATCTTTCTTTCACTATCGCACGTCCTCTCCAAATTTGTTATGACTTTTTGACGGCCATCGATCCAAAAATATTAACACTGCAATATTGACATCCAGCTAGCTATAGATGGCGCTATGGCAGATTCCTTCGGGAGCTAATTATACGTAAGATCGTATCTCTGTGATCGGCCGAGTGGTCTCAGTCGCCTAACATGAAATTCCGGGTTCGATCCCCGACCGCGGCATTTAATCATCAATCTATTATATCTTGCAATTGTATTCAATAAATGAAAACGCTATACACAATCTTGCTACATTAAAAAATGATTGATAGACAGGTACATGTAGATATATAGGCCTAAAAAATGAAGAAAAACAAAGAAAGATACTAGATAGATAGACAAGTATACTTGTCTATTAATTTAGTTATAGGAATGAAAATTTTCGAGCATTGTAACTTCTAAGGAAGTATCCTTATTTTTTTATCATGATCAAAGTTTTCTAATAACTTATGGTTGAAACCATAAAATTTGATGACCCTTTTATATAACAACTAGGGAGCGTTCCTTTTGCCGACCGACAAGTTCAAGGATGACGACATGATTTTTATTGACTGTTATCATACATAACTGTCGAATAATAAACATGACTTATCGGATGCTTTATTTATTGTCTTTTCAGCTAATAAAAATCAAGGAAGTTGTCAGATGGATTTTTAATGAAATGTCCCCCCCCCCCCGAACTTCCGTCACGACATATAGGACGTCACTCATGATCGAGCATCCAGATGCCTTGAATTCCCACCTTCCACCCTTCCACGCATCTCGGTTACACCTGGACCAGCCGGTCATCACATCTCTATTACTTGGTAGTTATTGTTCAAGAGATGACAGGCATGCCCAAGGCCATGCAGTTACCAAGGTATAATGCTCATCCGCATCACTGCAATAAAAAACAACACCACGTTACAGGTAGATGAATTATATTAATTAATATCTTAAAGATTAATTCCTTTTCCAGAAAGAACTAATCCGTGATGATGTGTGGAGGTTACACAAACGATGAAACTATGATCTTGATTGTCCAAGGAAGTATTCGGTGCGAATCCCTTTATTGTTTGGTCCATTTGTGAAAGGTTGGGATTAAAATGTGTTATTGAAAAGTATGACACATACGATAGTATACGATGGAGAAAGTATATAAAAGGAGGCACGTTCTTTTATCATCAGCTTTCAGGCCTCTCAGCTGTTTGTAGTGCAACATATCGTTACTCAGGTAAGCTGAAATTACTCCCGTTTTATCTTCCTTTTTTAGAAATTTAATTGAGAGTTTTATATGCATGTCACAATCAAGTATTACTTGTGTCAAAAGATATTCTGCCAATTTGATTAAATGCAGTACGATAATATTGTACAAACAGGAGTGCTGCAAACAAGTTCTGAAGAAAATAAAATAGGCGAAAACGACAAAAGTCACAGAACGCTAAATAGACCTATACACTCTAAAACAAATCAGTCAAAAATGACTGGTTAATAGGGTCAGCTGGATGCAACTGTTATTCTAGTCAAATTTGACTGTTTTATAGTCATTTTACTAGAACATAGTTATTTCTGACTAGAATATACGTCAGAAATGTGATCAGTGATTGCCATATCAGTTGCACCCAGCTGACTACTGGTCTAGTCAATTTGACTGATTGGTTTTAAGAGTGCATACTTATCAGAAAATGTGGATATTATACCGTGACAACTTTCAGAGCGCTTTCAGTGGATGGACCTCTACCCCCATCACTACCATAACTTTTTAGAATTCTCAATGTTCGATAATCTTTTAATCTTGTATAATATGTTTTTAGTGAAGTTTTGTATTTCATGCATTATGTATACTTCTTCGAAAACGGCTTGACACTTTGAATTAAAAGGGGAAATATAAATGTAAGTCCTATATA
Source organism: Lytechinus variegatus (assembly GCF_018143015.1). Taxonomy (NCBI): domain Eukaryota; kingdom Metazoa; phylum Echinodermata; class Echinoidea; order Temnopleuroida; family Toxopneustidae; genus Lytechinus; species Lytechinus variegatus. Next base: position 65,603,852 of record NC_054741.1, read on the forward strand.
CCTGTAATTCATTTGATAATTTGGCTGTTTTTCCTTCCAAAATTACGTTTTTATTCATTCATATTGCTCGTATTTAAAGCATATAGGCCTAATGAAATTTTTTTTATAATTTCAATTGGATATCAAAGTGATTAATATCCGATGAGGCAAGAAATTTACATTATATACACCCATGGAATTCGGTGAAATTTACTATATCTTCAGAAATATAAAATACTACCATGACCAATCTGGTATCACTCATGATTGGGATGCCGTTGGGACTAAAGTGTATTTTAGGTGGAATTTTCTTTTTAAAAAAAATATTCGTGCCAAATGTATTCTATTGTTTGTATTTCAAACATTGTTTCATAGAAATATATAAATATCAAAATTATAATTCATATTACATTTTCTATCATAATGTGTCACCACTGAACAAAAAAATAATATTCTGAAATGTTTGTGCGTTGAGAAGCAATTATCACAAATATGAAATGTTTTTGTCAAGTTTTTATTTTTAATATGTATAAGATATGAAGATTTTTAGGGGAAAAACGACACCCAAATATTTTCAGCTCCTGCATGGTGAGCAATGTGATGAAGGGGCATGCCATACTCATTTGTTTGATATTAAATTCGTCATGATAGCACAAAATATGAGATACAGAAAATTTTATGTTTGGCAAATGTAAACTTTTGTTTGATTTTTTTGGGGGTGTATTTAATCTATACATTTCTTTTATGAACATCCGGGTCATCCGACGAACTTTCAAGTTTGTAGAGAAGTATTTCATGATTTATTGTGTCAATGCCTTGGAGAGGTCCAGAAAAAAACTTATTGTATGTTCGAAGTTATCGATAACCCCAAACCGCGAGGAGGACAACGAAAATATATTTAAAGGGATCAAAATCCACTTTGATTTTCCTTTGGATCCGTTCTGAAAAAGTATATGCACACTGATGTTTATTCAATGTAATAAAATGCATTATGAGATTCATAATTATATATGAGGAGCATATTAAAACAGTTGTCATAAAAATCAAATCAACCAAATATTTCGTTCGAACAGGAACTTAAAAATGAAGGTTTTCTACGTCTTCCTCGCTCTCGCGGTCGTCGTCGCCTCCGTTGTCGCCATGGAGGAGGAGAACGATCTCTTCGATATGATGGACAAGCGATCGATGGAGGAAGGAGATCTCTTGGAAGAGATGGCCTATGGAAGCGAGCCAATGGTGAAGAGAGGACGATTCAAATGTGAGTAAGAAATAAAATAGTATATAGGATTAAAAAAACTTTTTTTTAATTCATTTTTGTTCACTATCCACTTTAGAGTATATAGTTGTTTAAAAGTTTTTTTTAAACTGTTTTAGTTCTGTTCGATTACTGCAATATGCCTTTTTGATGTACATATATATCTTTTTATAATTGATTTACAATTCCTACACTCGTTTGATATAAAATACATTTTGTTCCATTTTCAGACTGCAAGAATCTCAACGGTGATAACTGTGTCTGTGATCGAAAATACAGACGTAACAGTAGGAGACGTTATGTCAACTGCAGACCAGCCGACAAAGGAACACCCGTTTAAACTTCAGACTACAGACATGCACATTTTTATCATGGATTGATAAATAATTCAGAAGAGGTATGAAAAAAATCTAATTACATTGCCTGTAAATAGGGGAAATAGGGGCATTGTTAATCAGTCAACTTAAAATCCAAACAATATAGACGAAGCATTCTCACTTCGGACTCATTTCTACAGAGATTTATATATTTCATATTTAAATAAAATTATGTAATACAATAATCGAAACGATGATTTACAATTTGTACACTGTTGTTTATTCGATGTAACTGTTCTGCAATTGCAAGGGATGCATGCATCATGCATGCTTTATATTTTTTTTTACTATTATTTTCTGTAGAAATGATTAAAAGAATTTGAATTTGAATTAAAAATAATTCCTTATATAATATTATATCTTAATTCGTAATGCAATATGTTTAAACATTTCTGAAAGCGCAGCCGTCTCACTTTACACTCATTGTAATCTCCCCAATCTTGCATAGTTGAATTTCATATTGCAACACCACTGATACAAACTAAAATAACTAGACAAAGGGTCAATAGGTGCAATCATTATTATCATTATTATTACTACTATGAGTTATATTTAAATATGGGACACAATGATTTCTAACCGGAATATAAAAATATTGCATGGTACTATATTGCACCCAGCAGTTATGGTGTTTGTTTTTAGAGTGAATGTCTAAATGCAAAATGGTAATAACCCCTCGTTCTGTATGGGGGGGTGACAGTATTTTTATATAGAACATTCTATCCGGCAGTCCCCGGGGGGCACTTATACATTGACGAGTGGATACCATGCGCGACCAAAAAAACACGCAAAAAGGATGTCTTTTTCAAGATAGGGCACGTTACGTATACGTAACGTAATAAGGGTGTCAGAATTAACACTAAAATAATGAAAATGTAATACAATGTAAATGTAATACAATTTGTAAATCGAAACGATGATTTACAATTTGTACACTGTTGTTTATTCGAAGTTACTGTTCTGCAATTGCAAGGGATGCATGCATCATGCATGCTATGTATTTTTTACTATTATTTTCTGTAGAAATGATTAAAAGAATTTGAATTCAAAATAATTCATTATATAATATTATATCTTAATTCGTAATGCAATATGTTTAAATATTTCTGAAAGCGCAGCCGTCTCGCTTTACACTCATAAGGGAATTATCTCCCTAAACTTTTATAGTTGAATCATCCCATTGCAACACCACTGATACAAACTAAAATAACTAGACAAAGGGTCAATATGTGCAATCATTATTATCATTATTACTTATATTTGAATATAGGACACAATGATTTCTAACCGGAATATAAAAATATTGCATGGTACTATATTGCACCCAGCAGTTATGGTGTTTGTTTTTAGAGTGAATGTCTAAATGCAAAAAGGTAATACCCCCTCGTCCTGTATAGGGGGAGGGTGTGACAGTATTTTTATATAGAACATTCTATCCGGCAGTCCCCGGGGGGGGGGGGGGCACTTACATTAACGAGTGGATACCATGCGCGACCAAAAAAAAACACGCAAAAAGGATGTCTTTTTCAAGATAGGGCACGTTACGTACGTAACGTAATAAGGGTAAAAATTAACACTAAAATAATGAAAAAAGGGTATCTATTTCGCTAGGAAAGCTACGTGTTTCGGATCAAATTTGCGAGGGTATAAAAAAGACTAAATTAAAGGATGTACTTTTTGCCCTGTCATGCAACAATATGTGTTCAGATTCCGATTTGCGGGAGTGTGGAGATTGGGCCGTACTCTACCCAATGATGCATGTAAAGGTAATGAACCGACCATCCATCGACGTCCATGGCATAGCTAAAATATCCCTCTACTTGTTTAGGGGTTCAATTCAGGGAATACTTGCCAAGGGTATCGTTTTGTTTCCAATACTTGTTAAGGGTAGGGTTTCACACGCCAATACTTGTTGAGGGGTGCATTTTCAGAATATTGAAATTACTTTAGGGTGCTTTTCGAGACCCCATGGTCGCGCATGGTATCCACCCGTCAATGGAAGTGCCCCCCCCCCCCCTGGCCGCCCGGGCCGGCGGTTTCATTATACTTGAGATTGCATGCTGGTTCGAAGTCCAGTCGAGTCACACAAAATGTTATGGAAAATAAAATGTTCTCCAATATAAGATAACTAACCAATACCGGACCTCCTACCTTTTAGCTAAATACTGATTTTGCACTCCGGCTCTGCAAATAAATTTATAACAAGATATTATTACTCTTTAAAGTATACGTTATCTTTTTGCTGTACGTTGCACATGAACTGACGGCAAGCTTGTTTTGTTCTTTGTTTACAGTCCACAACTATCTTCAAAAAATCTATACTGGTCGTCAAACATCATCCCATTATTCTTCAAGCAAGTCAGTGGGCAAATTTCGCAGAAAAGATGGAAAACAACATTTTTACTGTTGATGTATAATAAATACCCTGTTCAAGTCATCTCATGTTCGCCTTGAGTGTCAATCTTTTGTGTAATATGATGAGTCAAGAGGAAGAGGGGGAAGATAGAAAGATAGATAGATAGATATATAGAAAGATAGGGAGAGAGAAAGAGAGAGAGAGAGAGACTGAGGGGGGGGGGGCGAGTGAGGGGGAGAGGGGGGGGGCAAGGAGGGAGAGAGTGAGACTCTCGAGAGAATAATTATGTGCCGTGATAAAATTATCGTCGGAAAGAATAATGAGGAGGTCCAAACGGTGTTGAAAAATAATTACGCCAATAAGACACTACCTCCTCTATCCGAATTTAATTGCCCCAGTCCATGTGGAGCTTGTTTTGGGGGAAATCTGTCATATTCAAAATTTTGTTTTAAAGTTTCAAGATTTTAACTAAAATCTCAAGTTTCAAAATGATATTTCCAGTATCATATTCAATTAACCACACACACTATATAGGATAAATTTGACAATTTTTTTTCATAAATTGGGTATGAAATCTGAGCACAATATTGATGGTACTAAAATTTATATTTGATTAAAGTATATTACCAAGCCAAAAATTGAGAATTATATATTATAATCAAATTAAAGCAGAAAATAAGAAGAACACGGTGGTGTGCTTCATTTATCATGAAGACAGATGAAATTTATATAGTTAATTGATAGTTTTAGAGTTCTCTCTCTGAGAGTATAGTTGGATGGTTCTTCTTACATAACCATTGATTAAAATAATCATGGTGAACATTTAAACACTCACGATGGAATTAATGAGGGCCTATGCCTCATTTAGCATTTTCGTTTATTATAATGATAAGCGGTTCAGCAGAGCATATCCAGCATTCTCCTATAAAAGGGCCGGTTGAGAAGGAAAAAATTAATAAATTTTCCACATTTTCGATTCGGGAGCTGGGTTTGGTAATTTAAGCGAGAGGGGCGACGCGGGATGCGTAAACTTCGTTATAATTACCGTGAACTGTGAATAGGAGGTTCACAAACAAGATAAGGTATTTCTAAATGAATGTATGCGAGTGCATATAGCAACAGCTGAAACCTGAAAATTATATTTTTTTTAAAGCGCCGACAGTATTCGTGCATGGATAATTTTGATACGTATCTCATAACGCGAACGCATATCGCGAGCTGATTTATTTTTTGCAAGCATAGTACAACTCACTAAATAAAATGATTGAGCTAAAAATTCTAATATAAGACCTGTAAATGGAATATTCCATTTTCAGGACCTAATGATGAGGGAATATTGCAGAAATTTATGAATACGACCATCACGTACCCAGCATCCCCCACTTCCCAGGGCAATGAGCCGTGGCCCTCCGATCAGAATTATCGAAGGCATATTGCTTTCTGCAAACATGTCTGATCAGGGGCCCGTTGCTGGAAGATTATAACATTAAAAAATATATATGTTTTGAAAGTAAATATTCAAATCAATATATGAATAATAATTCCCCCTCTATTGAAAATTCATTACATCATAAAAAAGGTATAAGTACCGGTACATTGAAACTTGATATTTTCATAAATTTTACATTGTCATACTTAATTTTTTTTTCATAAAAGAAATGTATTTACTTTAATAAATAATAAACGGGACCAGCAATCAGATAAATAGGCCCTATGAATATTTAATGGTCTTCTTCTGTCTCCAAAAATGTTACAGCGCCCTCTCTTGTTTTTCAGGGAGACCAAGTTGTTGAAGAAGAAAAAATGTCGCTTTTCAAGCGAAGTCCCTCCGATTCTTCTTCAAACTACGGAGGCATTCCTCCAAAAATGCCGACACCGATTCGTCAGAGATCTCCAATGCCAACGAAACAATTCCTGAGTCCACCTAGCGTTGATCCAGAACCGTTTTATCTGCTGAAAGACCCACCACTATCCAATGGTAAGTCGGAAAAAAAATAAACAGAGACCCACCCGTATAAAATGATGTCATGATTTTTTATAACATTTTTTACATAATTATAAATTTATAGTCACGTATTGTATTACCGGACACTATCATATTTCCGGACGCACATATTACTGCGTACGAAGTCAATTTCGTAGCACATAGCTTCCGCAGTTCAATTTCACAGATCAATTCAAAGAACAAGATTGCCAAAACAAGGCGAAAAAATCTTATTTTAACCTTATTTTTCTTTAAAATGACAGAAAATGCTTAATAAAATACCATATAACCACTTGTTCACCGCTCCCACCCACTCATTCAATGGACAAGGTTATATTCAACTTATAATATAACCTTGTTCTCAGTTATATCTCCATGTGTGACAAAATAAGGGTGGCAATGTTTGGCTTATTTTCTCTTTTTCTTTGGGGCAAATGCTTGATTTTTTTTACACTGACAGTTTCCATTAGACCTGTTAATTCATACTGCTTGGCTCTTATTTAAATTTGATTCTTTATATAATTTTTTCTTAATTAAAAATAGAGATCAAAAAATGAAAATTTTCTTGCCATATTACATTCCACCAATAGAGGGCGTACACAAACATGTGCCCAAAATTCAAGTTTTTGAGCGCTCTGGTGAATGAAAAGAATTATTCCCAAGTTACTAATGAAAAATAAATTGCAACTGTATGGAAATAACTAATTTTGGTCACAAAAGTGATATTTTAATGAATTTTTAAAGTGTGTGCTCTGTACAACATTGGCATATCATAGTCCTACCTCTAGATTCCCCACAGGCAGGGTGGTAGCACTCATTCAATGAACAAGGTTATAATATAACCTTGTTCTCAGTTACATTTCCATGTGTGACAAAATAAGGGTGGCAATGTTTGGCTTATTTTCTCTTTTTCTTTGGGGCAAATGCTTGATTTTTTTTACACTGACAGTTTCCATTAGACCTGTTAATTCATACTGCTTGGCTCTTATTTAAATTTGATTCTTTATATAATTTTTTCTTAATTAAAAATAGAGATCAAAAAATGAAAATTTTCTTGCCATATTACATTCCACCAATAGAGGGCGTACACAAACATGTGCCCAAAATTCAAGTTTTTGAGCGCTCTGGTGAATGAAAAGAATTATTCCCAAGTTACTAATGAAAAATAAATTGCAACTGTATGGAAATAACTAATTTTGGTCACAAAAGTGATATTTTAATGAATTTTTAAAGTGTGTGCTCTGTACAACATTGGCATATCATAGTCCTACCTCTAGATTCCCCACAGGCAGGGTGGTAGCACTCATTCAATGAACAAGGTTATAATATAACCTTGTTCTCAGTTACATCTCCATGTGTGACAAAATAAGGGTGGCAATGTTTGGCTTATTTTCTCTTTTTCTTTGGGGCAAATGCTTGATTTTTTTTACACTGACAGTTTCCATTAGACCTGTTAATTCATACTGCTTGGCTCTTATTTAAATTTGATTCTTTATATAATTTTTTCTTAATTAAAAATAGAGATCAAAAAATGAAAATTTTCTTGCCACATTACTTTCCACCAATAGAGGGCATACACAAAAATATGCCCAAAATTCAAGTTTTTGAGCGCTCTGGTGAATACAAAAATTATTCCCACATTACTAATGATAAATAAATTGAAACTGTATGAAAATTAGTAATTTTGGTCACAAAAGTGATATTTTAATGATTTTTTAGAGTGTGTGCTCTATACAGCATTGGCATACCATAGTCCTACCTGTAGATTCTCCACAGGCCAGATGGTAGCAGTGAACAAGTGCTCCCACCCTGCCTGTGGGGAATCTACTACAGGTAGGACTATGGTATGCTAATGTTGTACAGAGCACACACTTTAAAAATTCATTAAAATATCACTTTTGTGACCAAACTTACTAATTCCATGCAGTTGCAATTTATTTTTCTTTAGTAACTTGGGAATAATTTTTGTATTCACCAGAGCGCTCAAAAACTTGAATTTTGGGCATATTTTTTGTACGCCCTCTATTGGTGGAAAGTAATATGGCAAGAAAATTTTCATTTTTTTATCTCTATTTTTAATTAAGAAAAAAATAATTTAAAGAATCAAATTTAAATAAGAGTCAAGTTGTATGAATAATAGGTGTAATGGAAACTTTCAGTGTAAAAAAATCAAGCATTTGCCCCAAAGAAAAAGAGAAAATAAGCCAAACATTGCCACCCTTATTTTGCCACACATGGAGATATAAGTGAGAACAAGGTTATATCATAACCTTGTTCATTGAATGAGTGCATATAACATAGTTTTGCATTAACAATTGATCTATTTTCTGATGGAAATATACGGACCTGATAATTGCCGAAATTCAATCTCGTCCACTCCATCGATCAGATCGTCGCCGGGATCGTTGACGGCTAGTTCTCAAGGTACTCGGTACCCCTGCCATGCGCAAGGTTTACCGTGATAGACAGCTGTCAACGATCGACAGCGCATCTATAGAACTTGATGACTGAGTGAGGGTCACGATATGAACAAGCAGTAATACTGGAAAGTGCCATATCGATCGCGCAATTGAAAAAAAAAAAAGAAATTAGCTGGCAAACAAAATTATTTACAAAGATCTGCTCAGAATCGATATAAGAAAGCACACAAAAAACTTAGAATTTACTCATGATATGACATATCATGAAAAAAAATCACACCAATTCTTTCTTACATCATTATAATCAAGAATATTTTTACCCGTCCGGCGCGCGTCCGGAATTATGATGTAATTTGTCACGCACGAAAATAATTGTTTTTCGCGGAGTGGTATGCGGCAAGTGCGGTGCAAAGAAAACGGTTGGAATATAAAATAATATCATCATATTCATAATTTTCAGAATATTTGGAATAGCAATTGATAATTTTTCTTGATTGTATTTCCTCCAGTTGTCATTTTTAAATCACTGAAATAAAGGTTTCCAGCAATAGGATACACTGCCATAAGCCCTAGGCCTAATTCTTCAGAAGCCTTGAAACTCCTTCCATAACCTTGTTCATTGAATGAATGTTCCACAGGCTGTAAGCAAACTTGGATTTCCAGAGGAAATCCATCTTTGAAGATAGAAATCACGTAAAGTTGTATCATTTTATTGGCATTATCGTGATATTGGGAACCACCGTTCACTTCATACAGCCTTACAGGCTTACAGCAGCGCTTTATTCAGTCACACCCACTCATTCAATGAACAAGGTTATAATATAACCTTCATGACCTTGTTCTCAGTTATATCTCCATGTGTGGCAAAATAAGGGTGGCAATGTTTGGCTTATTTTCTCTTTTTTTCTTTGGGGCAAATGCTTGATTTTTTTACACTGACAGTTTCCATTACACCTATTATTAGGTATGAGACAAAAAAATGAAAATCATCAAATATGAATAACTTTGGTATCACTTGAAAGCTCTTAAAAAGACCTTTCAAATGATACCAAGAACTTTAATTTTCATCAAGAAATTATAAAGCTATTCCAATTTAAGTCATGCATATTCATCCAAATTTGTGGTCATTGTCTTAATGTAAAGTCAATGGAGTGCAGAACCGATTTTTGTGACCATTTTGAACCCATGTCTTCAACAGGCTCTAACTTCTTTGTTTTTGAGCCCTATGAAGTAATTTAGGTATCAATGGAAAGGTGAGAGAAGGTTCAATCGATGTGTAACAATTCATCTTGTAATTTTTCTTATTTAAATATAAATCTACTTTTGCTGTAAAAAAATTGGAACATTCTCCAATTTAAACAAGAATATCTCTGTCAATATTTGACATGAGTTGATTTTAAGCACCATTCTTTTTCTTATAGTTCTAGATGGGACGTAGTATGGTATCATGTTCGTCCATCCGTCTGTCTGTCCGTCCGTTAGCGTAGGCTCATGTAATTTGGTGTATATGATACTAGCATAGATCTCAGGATGCCTATTGTTTTTGAAGTCGCTACCTTCCACTTTTCTTGCGCTTGCTTGACCAATAACTCCACAGGTGGGTGTATAATGTGCTTGCCTTAGCGACACTCTTATTTTCCTTTTTCTCTTTTTTTTTTTCTTGGTCGTGAATTTTTTATTTGATTTTTATTTTCATTATTTATTTTTATTTTTTTTAGTAACACCTGGTACTATTTTTTAAAATTACGTTTAAACATTTTTTGAAGCAAAAAATTGACGTAAATTAAAATTAGATATAAAAGATCATCCGCCTAGCTCGCATGCAATTGTAAACAATCTGGAAGGTTTGTGATGGAGAGGCATTTTAACGCTTTTTAATTGGCGATTTCCACCTGATGTATTATTATTTTTTTTTATGACCAAATGATAATCCCCACAATATTACCTTTCTACTGATATATAATTAAGCCAATATTCATGATCAATATATCCCTCCTTTAACACTATCCCTGCGTCTTTTGAATTCTACTAATATTACTAGGAACATGCAGGCCTTTGAAATTGTTAAATGAATTCTCTTTCTCAACCAGGTTCTGAGGTGACAGGTGAAACTCACATGATTGGTCACTATGGATTGGAGCACAGCTACAACAAATTTTCCACCAAGAAACTCAAAGAACAACTCAGTGCATTCTTGCCTCTCCTTCCAGGTTAGTGAGTCTTAGAACATCCAATATTTGACCTTTGCCTAATAGTAATAACACAAATCTTAGCAATGATTATAGATCTAATGTTAATCAGTTGTAAAATTTAATTTATCAGTTATATCCTTGCAGAATTGATTTTATCTCATTTGAAATTCATTTTTTTGTCTTAGGGATCCGAATGTCGTCCGTCCGTCTGTCGTCCGTCCGTTGTCCATCCGTCACAAACTTGTAATGACACATAACTCCACAACCATAAGTTGCTTTTCAACCAAGCTTGGATGTGCAGTCAGAGGTCACATGATAAGGTCAAAGGTCATTTTCAGGTCAACGTTAAAGTTTACATGCAAGACTCTCTTATGACACCTAACTCCGCAACCGTAAGTCGCTTTTCAACCAAACTTGGGTGGTAGATGGACTTGGGGGACCTGCATGTTATGCTTCAGTCGGAGGTCACATGATAAGGTCAAAGGTCATTTTCAGGTCAATGTTAAAGTTTACATGCAAGACTCTCTTATGACACCTAACTCCGCAACCGTAAGTCGCTTTTCAACCAAACTTGGGTGGTAGATGGACTTGGGGGACCTGCATGTTATGCTGCAGTTGGAGGTCACATGGTAAGGTCAAAAGTCATTTCAGGTCAACATTAAAGTTTACATGCAAGACTCTATTATGACACCCAACTTCGCAACCGTATGTCACTTTTCAACCAAACTTGGATGGTAGATGGACTTGGGGGACCTGCATGTTATGCTGCAGTTGGAGGTCACATGGTTAGGTCAAAGGTCATTTTGAGGTCAACATTAAAGTTGACATGCAAGACTCTCTTATGACACCTAACTCCGCAACCGTAAGTTACTTTTCAACAAAACTTCAATTGTAGATGTACTTAGGCGACCTGCATGTTATGCTGCAGTCACATGGTAAGATCAAAATTAAAGTTTACGTGCAAGGCTCTTATGACAAGTATTATTCCATCCCAGTCATTTCACAATGAAGTTTCGATATAATTCTCTTGCGTGCCCTCGCAAATCACGATATTTCTGGTTATTTTCATAAGTGGGCGAGACACAAAATTGCTTTTGCCTTGTTTTTTTTAGCAGTCACCCATTACAAACACTTTCCCGGAATTCATGATAACGTAAGGTCTGACATTGCTTGAAGAAGAAAGAAGAAAGAATAGAAGATGGGAGGGGAGGAGAAAACAAACCAAAGAAATTGCTTCTTAAAGGGGAAGTTCACCCTGAAGAAAACTTTCTTGTAAAAATAGCAGAAAAAATAGTTAAAAATATTAGTGAAGGTTTGAGGAAAATCCGTTAAAGAGTAAGAAAGTTATTAGAGTTCAAAGTTTTGGATTTGTGACGTCATAAACGAGCAGCCGTCCCATGTGTTATGTAATATAAAATGCATAAATTTCAAATTTTGTATGGTTCCTGATGACTTAATTTTGTTTTCTTTTCATGATCAGGTGTGAAACGATTTGTCTATTGATATACGAAAGTTACAGTGAAAACCATTTTCAATTTTCTGAGAAAATAACATTTCATTGATTTTTTACCATTAGCTATGTAGGAATGCTGCTCGCATCAAATAATTGAAATTCTAATAACTTTTTAATTATTTGACAAATTTTTCTCAAACCTTCGGTAATATTTTTCAATAATTTTTCTGCTAATTTTACAATAAACTTTTTGTCAGGGTGAACTTCCCCTTTAACAAGAACAACAACACAAAGTTTAATGAGTAAATATGTACTTTGTAAAAGAACATTTCACTATTTGATATTACATACTTACACAAACTTCTGACTCATTTTATTAACAAGAATATTGAGTGAAATCAAATAAAACATTTCACTTGATTTGGCTAAATGTTTTAATTAATCTACTGTTAGTGGAAAGATGGTGAAAAAAAACAGTAACATTGGGTTCTTTAATTATATTTTCCACCTATTTGATCATTATTGTAATTGTATTTACACAAACAAACCATCTTGTTTTCCTTTGGCTGTTTTCCAGGCAATATTGATACTGTAAGCTCACAAGACAACAGTAGTCTTCAGTCTGTGATAGAGAAACCTCCAATTACAAAGGAAATCGCTCCCTTCACCACAGCCATGCTACAGGGATTTAAACTCCATCCAGGATCAGTAAGTATACTTAATAGTTGCTACCTTCAAGGGGTATATTAATGTTATAGGGCTCAGCTCTTCAATTTTACACGTGTCGGACTTGTTTGAATTTAAGTATCAAGACAGACGAATGTCCGCTCAATGTATTGTAACCCATGTATAATTTACATGTACCGTATTTCTTTTTTTTTTGCTCTGCGTTATACACTCTCATCCAAAAGAATTGATTGTACATTACTGTACAGTCCTTAATTGGAGTCATGCTCATCATATAGAGTTTTCATTCCCATCTGCAATGATAACTCACTAACTAAATTGGAAGTTATTACTGATAAGACTGTACAAGACACTGCTGAGCTTACATAATGTCAGTTTTCAAGCATGCATTAAGTTTTGACCGTCTTGAGAATGGAATCACTTCTTAGTCGGTTTATTCCTATATTTATCTTAGATTCCTGACCAGTACAAGCTGCTACACCACCAACCTGCAAAGAAACACAAGCACAAGAAACACAAGAGAGATCATCGCATACCTGAACTCAGTGAACCAATGAGTGCAGGTAAGACTTCCTCAGAATACTAGGGCCTGTTGCACAAACAGTCACAATTAATTACAAGTCTTTTTTTCTCCCAATCAGAAGTGCATAGTTTATAGTATGAATGGAAAAATATATTTGCCAAATGATTCATGTAGAAATGTTGCAATTGGTCAAAAATAAGAGCCAAACATGCAATACATTTACCTGTGTTGACAATTTTAAGTGAACTCAGTTTACAGCATAGCTTTCATTATACCAACATTTTTAGTTCACAGTGCTTTATATCACAACCTACTCCATCAGGAATGGTACAAACTCTTTTGATTTTTAAGAATTTCTCTTGATATTACTGCATCTGCACAAGTTTGTGCATGCCCCATTTCCATTCACTATTTTGTTCATTGATATTCTTAAAATTATGTGCCAATCATTATTTTACCATTATCACTATTTGTTGTGGTTATGTTCTTTTGATACTTTTGTTTCTGTTGTGAATGACATTTTCTTTGTGTATATATATAATTGAGTTCTCATTGTGTTCTTTTTAATGAATTTGGGGATAAATACTTAGTAAAGATGTTAGTAAAGATTTTTTCTTTTGTTTCCTTCTTTACTAGGAGCAGAAGCTGGTGGGGACAATGGCCATGAGAAGAAACATAAGAAAACCAAGAAACACGGTGATCAAGATGGAGAGAAAAAGAAAAGAGACAAGAAGAAGAAAAAGAAGAAGGTATTGTTTTGCTATTTAGTTCAATCCCCAAATTAGCATTATCCAATTTGTCTTCAATGGAAACATTAAAATCCTTGGTTACCAAATTTGTGCGATTATATAGGGTAAAATGGAATTGAAAGCTTCATTCTTTAAAACTGTTTGAAATATAGGTAAACTTTATATTTTTGTTCAAAGATTGGTATGTGCTAAAAGCAATGTTATGACAGATCTCAATTCCCATCAATTTAAATTCTTTAAAAAATAAAAAATAGAAATAAACTTAATGATATATTGGTGGTGATCACAATAATCTTGGTCTTGCTGTGGTAAGATATGTCTAATGGAGAGCATTGTATGAAAGGACTTGTAAGATGTTTTATCTGGTGACATGACATGCTTCTGGGACAATCTCTCCAGGCTTAATTAATGAATTAATTAAGATGTGGGTTATGGTTAGGGTTGCAATAGGGTTTTATGTTAGGTTTCGGCTAGGGTATTGTCTTAAACCCAGGAGTGAGGCTGGTCATGCAATTAATGTGTGGAATTTAGAGTGGAGCAGTTGTCGCCAGAGCAAATGTCATGGAACTGCTTAATCCGACAAAGTATGCTTTATTTGTCAGATACCACAGGAACTGTGCCTCGGCCAGTCACAACCAAGGAAAGTTGTCAGATAACGAGCGTTGATGTATTGCGCCCTAGAACACTCGCATTTGGCAGGATTATATTTAAGAGTTGAATTTTGCCTGAAGTTATAATATTCTAATTGTGAAATAAAAATGATATGATTGTAAATTACCCTTTAATATACATATCGTCGCACGCACCACGAACCGTCCTCTCTGGAATAGATAAAGTGCGCTATCGCGCCTCGTGATTTCTCCACGAACCGTCCGCTCTGTTACGATGCCCACTGTAGCGTAAATAATTCACTTCAAGAAAATATTGAGATACGGGACGGTACTTTGGGACCTGAACTATCAAACGAAGACACCGGAAAATAATTTGCTCTCCTTGTAGGTGCACTTATTGCTGGTTGTAAAAAAGATTTTCTTTAAATGCGCTTTTTGCAAAACTAACTTTCGCATTGAAGTGCGCAGAGAGGACGGTTCGTGATGCATGCAACGATATGTGTGTGTGATTCTTATGCAGTTTGGGAAGCACTCTGAACTATCAGATTAAAGATATGCTTGTGACTTGTCATTATTTTTCTTGTGGGGTAACTAACATATGGTGAATTAAAACATAAATGTTTGACAATTTTACTTGTCCAACCCTGTTTCATCTGATTAACGTTTTACTTCCTTTCTATTTTCTTGCGCTCTCTCAGGCTCGTCAAGATCCAATGCACCCTGGCATGCCTGCAACACACGAGGGCAGCGGACCAGGCAGGCCGTGACAACTTCATGGTATGTCATTGATTGGATGCAACATATCAATGACTTGATATGATGTGCATGTAATATATAACAGTGGACTAATATGTTAAGACATGGCTTTATGGCACTGCCTGATTCCATGATACATGCTCTGATGATATTGCCACGATTGGAAGTCTACACGTTAACATGTTCAAAGGATTTGATTTGATTTTACAAAGAGTCTAGCCTGAGTTGTCTTGGGCATAGTGTTCAGTTCAACACAAAACCTTAATCCAAATCTAACCATAATCGTAATCATCACATTATCCTTGAACAAAGATCCTATCACAGCCTTATGGGTAACCCTACGACTTCTGGATAATAAGGCTGGATCAGTTGTTGATGGAGCAATATCTGGGTGATTGTATACGTCATGCTGTCCCTGATAGAACAAAGAACAGGTTTTACCCCCTTATCTACCTCATCTTCGTTCTGGTCTGTTGCCACAGTCAGTGAGCACGCATGAATTATTTGCTTGATGACGGCAGAGAGCAACCAAATCATTAGAACACACCAGTATTGAGTGTTTAAAGTGTTTCCCATCAGTATGAATGAGGTATTGTCTGTATGAAATCATTACCTTCATTTATCGTTACCCTTTTGATTCAATGCAGTTTGTTGCATCTGTTATGCAACTTTTATTAATACAGGAGGTATTCATGGGGCTCCATCGCTCCTCAACCCTCGTGTACAGATTTGCTGACAAGGGAAGACTTTCAATAAAATGTATGTGTGACTAGAAAGTGTTCTCAGAATCATAGTTAGATTGCGTTTTAAAGAACATGGGCATGTTGTTACCCATACAAATATCGGTCTTAACTCTATGTGAAGCACCATCTTAGGACCCATCTTACAAAGAGTTACAATTGATCCAATCAATCGTAACTAAGGAAATCCATCAATGTCATAATTTTTTATACAGAAAATTGCAAAATGGCCCTTGTAAACAAAGGAGAACACACCAAATTGTTAAGAAATCAATGAATTTATAGTAATACATTCATATCTAGAAAAGTTTTTGATCAAATATGCATTTTTTATGTTGACTTTGCTGGCTTTCCATAGTTGCGATTGATCCGTTCAATCGTAACTCATTGTAGGAGTGGCCCCAGGTCTTTGCTGAGACATCTTAAAACACAAACTGGATGTGCTCTCTAGTAATACCTGCAGTGGGGAGTTACCTCTACTTATCAATTGTAATCGTAAATCTATGGTAAGCCGTTTTGATAGATTTACAATTGATTCTAAATTTGTATTTCTGCGCCAGTAACAAGGTCCTTGTGAGACAGATTTTATCATCGTATATTGGCGAATGAGGTCATGAAGGTGGAGAAATAAATGTACATGTATTCTTTAACTTAGCTCCTCTTGGATTAAAGACCGTAGGGTGTTTCACAAACAAATTAAGTGTGACCTAGAGTCGTGCTTTAACACCAACATGCACATGTAACATGTAATCTGATTAATGGATACCTGGTAGTGTGTGTCCCTTGCGCATGATCTGACCAATGGAGTGATGCGTTATATTCTTCATGCAACTGAAATTTAAGCGCAACTCTAAGTCACTGTTATTTCAGAGTGGTGAATTTCTAAATTTATGATAAAGTTGCTATTTGCTGCTAAAGCGCCTACATGTAGATATCTTTTTATAACACAGCTGCAGCGTACCGGTATTTGTAAACTTACAATATTATGTGAAGCAGATAATTGAATGGCGGTTTGCATAAATTTCATTTGTTCTGTTTAATTATTAGGTCTGTAATTAATGCAATTTGTTTTCACCACGTACATGTAGTGTTCGAAATAAGAAATGAAATGTGAAGTAGGTAAATTTATTTATTTGTGGATGGAGCTTTTTTGAGATGAAACAGTCGATTCACAATATTGAAAAAGAGAGGACAAGTGAAGTAACCAATTTTAATCCTGATCAAAGTAAGAAAGACGCTTATGTTCTCAAGAATGTATACTCTTGCTTTTCAACTTTAAATCAATTCATGTGACGTAATGCTAAAATTAAGGAGTTCCAATACAATTGCCAACATGTATTGTAAGGAAAGTTATATGTCTGTTCTTGGGATTTTGAAAGTGTATGATCACATCAAATCCTTTTCAATTTTTTTCTTGAAAGAAGAGCATGCATGGCATTTGTTTGTTTAAATTTGTTTTAATTTGCTCCAAGGGGTCTAAACCTTTCCCTCGAATGTCTCATTTTGAAAGAAAACTAAAAGTAGACAGAAAGTGGGTATTTAATTACTGGTTTAATGTTGTTAAGGCATGTCATTTACATACCAACTTTAAATGGCCCCATTATTGTCCATGAACAGCTTTGAGTAGATACTTAATGACTGATGATGAGTGATTGATTGTTATTAATCTCATCTATGGAAGCCAGTAGCACCATAATTGATAAAGTCTTTGATTCATATTTCTAGTCACACAATGCAGGTATGACATATTCCAACCAGTGCTAGAAACGTCAGTTTTCCATGATAAAGATTTATTAGAACCAACTGCAATCCTTTTTCTAAAAAAGAAGTGAAGGATGATTTTACTTTTGTATGTACATTATATTGTCTGTAAAACACAACTTTTTTGTATGTAACAAGGTCTAAATGTGAATGGACACAACAGGGGGTGTTTCACATAGTATGATTTAAATCGCATTTAAATGCTGACACGTATTTGAAAATTACAACGCGCAATCTTATTGATCATTAAGCAGTAGTGCACGTCTTCTTTGCATGATCTGACCAATGCGGTTATGCCTTTTATAGCACACACAACTAGGCATTTAAGTGTGACTCTAAGTCATACTTAAATCTTTGTGGAACACCCCCCAGGTTTGGTAGAGTTATTATTTCTTGTATGTACAGATGTATGTATAGATGCATGTTTTATCAATGATATGTAGATCTATCATTCTTATGAATTGAAATGTATGAAAATAAATGAAATTTTGCAATGACATTCATGCAGAGTTATGAAGCTATTCTTGCTTATTTTCAAGACAAATCATATAGACTGTCAAATACGAATATTTTCAAATCCCAAACTTTGTCCAAGTAGAACTGTATGGGTACGGAATCTGTTTAATTTAGTAATCAAATTTTGTCGTAAAAATATTTCTATAGAGCAGGAAGAAATGACCAAATTTTACATTACAATTTTCCTGTCATATCCCACTTTGGTCAGTGAGCTGTTTTAGTGTTGGACTTCACGTATGTATGGAAAATTTTGTGTATTACATGAATCATAGTATTTCTAGCATACTGCACAAAATATTCCATACATAGTATGTATTACATACCATGCTGAGAAAAATAGTAAACTAGTTGAAACTCAAAGAAAATCCATATTTCTCATTGGCCTGTATTCTGAACTCAGGTTTAAATTAAACCCTGGTTTAAAGTTGTGGTTCAACTATGGAGAGCCAATTGAGGCCCGAATCCATAACAGTACACATCCAATTTATTAACTCATTTGACACTCGAATTGTTCATAATTGTATGGGAATGATAACTGAAGTATTTTGAGGCATTTTTCCTCATGAAAGCAAAAGGAATCAAACAGATTTTTAAAAACTTTGGCTCTCCATAATTTTAGCACAGAGTCAAACCGTGGTCTAACTTAAACCCGATTTCAGAATACGGACCTTTGTATTTTATGTCTATGATACGCTTAAAGAATTTTCATCTTTTAATGCCTAGACCAGATCGAAAAGCTCTGTTCTGACTTCTATGGGTGGTAAGAAGGGGCAATAACAGAAGAAATTCAAAGAGACAAGAGAGAGATAGAAAGAGATAGAAAGAAAAAGAGGAGATGAAAAGGAGAAAGAGCATGAAAAGAAGAGGGGTGAAGGTGTCACATTCAGTCATTAAGGTTTTAAATCTGGTACGAGGGTGGCTTGATTCGCCTCCCACTCACAGAGATTACCCTCGTCCCTTCCTTCCACTGTCTTCAGTGCATCCCTCTCCCTCAACCCAACCTTCCTACTCTCATCCAGCATGTGCTTTGTCCATGTCTTCTTCAGTCACCCCTTTCCCAGACCAGCCACCTCAAACTCGAGTGCCCATACCCTCCTCAACATTATGCACATACCAACGTACTTCGTTGGCCTTCGCCATCCAATCCACCGTCTCTTCCACACCCAACATCTACATCAAAACCTCAGTTTTCTTCCTATCCATCAGCTTCACACCACATATCGCTCTTGCCATAGCTTTCTCAGTCCCATAGAGTTAAATACATGCTAAACTATGCTCAGTCCTCAATATCCCCATCTCGTTTTCACTCAAACACCACATTTCGCTCTTATACAATATCCCATAAACTAATCCTTTCATCTTCAGAAGAAAGCTTGTCCCAAAACGTTCTCTGCATTCCCAAAACTTCATCCATCCTAATCTTATTCGCTCTTCGTTGTCACAGCTGTCTTGCACCCTCCACCCACATTCACCTTGCAAGGGTGTAGGCTTCTGCTTTCAACAGCTGATTTTCCAAACTTTAAAGGAAAATGAAACCTTTGGAACAAGATAGCTTGCGTGAAAACCGAAAAATCAAAGAAACAGATCAAAGAAAGTTTGAGGAAAAATTGAATGAATAATAAGAAAGTTATGAGCATTTAAAGTTTAGATCATTATTGTAATGTACATCCTCCCATTGGCAATGCGACAAAGATGTGTGATATCACATGTGAACAACTTTCCCATTGCTTTTATATATATTTCACTTAAAATGCCTCTTTTATCACATCTATAAGTAGATCATTAATTCTTTGTATAGGAGGGCTTGTAATACAGATTTTCAAAGAATATATTATGGATAAAGAGTTTGTATCATCATAAAAAAGAGCAAAAAGGATACACTTTGGGGGTATTTTATAGTCCATCAAAGGGAAAGTTGTTCACATGTGACATCACACATATCTGTCGCATTGCCAATGGGAGAATCTCCATAGCATTAGTGATCGCAATATTCAAATACTCATAGCTTTCTCATCATTTGTCTGATCTTATTCTTTGATTTTTTTTCCCACACAAGCCCACTTGTTCCAAGGGTTTCATTCCCCTTTAATTCCACCTCCCCAAGATGTGCACCCCCCATACCACTTTAGTGCCACCTCCCCATGCTCAAACCAGCCTACTACCAGCCCTTGCCCTGTCCCCCGAGTATGAAAACTTTCACCATTTCCACCTTGTGTCCCTCAACTTTCAACATATTCTCCTGTCCTGGTCTGTTCTCACATTTTCCACAAACAAAAACCCATGCCAGCCTCAGGGTAAAGGCATGGTCCCAACAGCCAAGCGTTGTTGGAGCGGCCGTGGAGCGGTAGGGAAAGAGGGTCGAATTTCGCTCTCAAAATTGGGGAAAAAATCGAAAACAAATATTGAAAACAAAAAACAACAATCGAAATTGAAAATGGTAGCGAGCGGTGATGATTTTTCTCTCCGCTCCACGACCGCTCCAACAACGCTTGGCCGATGTGACCATACCTTTACTTTCTTTATCTTTGTGCAACTCCCACGTTTTCCACACAGCACTAATTTTACCTTACCCCTCTTTCCACACTTGCCACATATGAAATCTATTTCTATAAATCTACAAAATAAACAAATTTTATGCTTTACTATGCAGCACATTGGGTCAATCAATCTACATGAGTTTTTATAAGCTCATTGATCGTAGCTTGTACATGTATATACTGTACTGCAAAATAACATCCAATTATTGAGACAAAACTACATTTTCAAAAGTTAATTCTTCTTAGGTTTTATTTATTATCAGTCTCATAATCTTAAATACATTCTCTAGTACGGTGGAATTTGCCTTACTTAACTGCACTTCATGATGGAGAATAAAGCACATTAAAATTTGTCAATTTATTTTTTGCATGAGGTCAATATTTACAGATAAACCCGTATAATTAAGGACAAATCTTATTCTGCCAAAATGATATGCACACTCTGAATGTACATTGTACAGTATTCATACAAAACCTGCATTTCTGTATATGACTAAAGGAACAGCACATTTGGCAAGTTGAATAATAATGAATAACAGGTGTTCTGAATTACACACAACTTTATCCATGACACTGTCTTATACTAAATCACATTTTCAATAATATAAAATCTAATCTTATTATGATATTCTTCTTGCTAATAAAAACAATAACAATAACTGGATTTATAAAGCGCCGCTATTACCACGGCCTAAGCTGCGCTTCCCATATAGGTGCTTAACCATTCAAGGAAATTTCTTCCTACCAGGTACCCATTCACCTCACCTGGGTTGAGTGTAGCACAATGTGGGTAAATTTCTTGCAGATAAAAAACATGCCATAGCTGGGATTGAACCCACGTCCCTCAGATAGAAAAACAAGAGTCATAACCACCAGACCACAATGCTTCCACTAACAAGCATCTGAATGCAAAATTTTGTAATTTGCCAAAATTTCAAGATAAATATTGAAAGTTTGCTCCAATTATATTAAAATCTGAAATATTTGCACAAGAACGTCACTTGTCATGCATGAAGTCATGCATAACTCAGGGTACAAACAGCCTATAAAAACAGCCCCAGGTTCATGCACTTAAAACAGATATTAATGATTTATTTATAAAAATCTATAATGGTACAAAATACAGTTTGGCATACATTCATAATATCAATATATATAACATTAAATGAACAGTCTTTCCTGTATTCTGTTTCACAAAGAGTTGTTATAATAATAATAATAAACAGTTCTTGTATAGCTCATATCACAATTATGGATGTCTCTATGCGCTTCCAAAGGACTTGGATATTATTACCCCAGCTGTAGCTTGGCAGCCGTAATTACTAAGATTACAGCGCACACGCATTTCAAGGAATAAATTCCTGCCAGGTACCCATTCACCTCACCTGGGTTGAGTGCAGCACAATGTGGATAAATTTCTTGCCGAAGGAAATTACGCCATGGCTGGGATTCGAACCCACGACCCTCTGTTTCAAAGTCCGGAGACTAATCCACTGGGCCACAACGCTCCACATAATAATGTACAATTTCAGTAACAAGTTTGCCGTAATATAGATCAATTTATTAGAATGATTTCAGTAGCTTTAGATTGTTGTTGCAAATTTGTAATTGTAACAAGTTTTATGAAACAGGCCCCGGGACTATGCACAATTTTTAAAAATATGTAAAACCTTGGTGGCCATTTCATTTGTCAGTCCATCAAATAGGCCCCACTATTTTAAATTCCCGCAGGCTAACCTTTTCAAATAAAGTATCTCTAGTTCACATGACTTTTGTGAAAAAGAAATCTAATAATGCTTTGAATGTTTACAAATAAACCACTTACAGCGATCCCTATAATCAGATCCATCCATATACAAATCAATCAATTCTATACATATCATGGTAATTCCACATAAATGTTTTCCAGTGATATTTCCATCACTACCACATCCCCTATGAAGTAAGCATATGCATTATTAGACACATACAGTACATGGAAATTATAAAGGTGATAAGTTCGGTTGTAAACTTTTGTTTGATAATATGACAATGAATGTCTTAAGTACTCTGCAAAGAAGGTACGGACACCCTAGTTGCATTAACATTATCATCAATATCTGAATACAATGTAAACTGTCAACAATCCTTTTCTAGTTCACATTCAAACAAACACACACAGAAATGACAGAATCAAACAAATGTAAAATACACACAATATTCAAATTATTTAATTCCTATCAAGGGTAACCAACAGTTAATTATCTTGTACTTTTCATTATCACTTATTAACATCACTACATGCAGTTTTTCCTCTAAGAAAAAAAAAGTAGTAGTTTCTTGATTCAACATTTCTGATCATTATTTAATATGCAATAAATCAGGGAAACACATTTGGTATTACAGAAACTTACTGAATATTCTTTAAAACCCATTCACAACTGAATTCCTACTGAATGTGTACGGGGACTATTGTACACCAGTAGGAAACAATTCGATATTTCAGCTTTGAGTATCAAACTACATGCACATATTTTACCTGGGAAATGTTGAGCCAAATTCATGCATGAATACAAAATGTATTTTAAATAGCATTTAAGTCAGCATAATCTTGATGAAAAACTGTTTAGTATAAAAAATAAGTAAATGCTACAACAGTAAGAAATCGTTTGAAGTGCTTGTACATATAAGATACAAGAAAAATGAAAAATAAGTAGGAAAAAATAATATCTAAATGAGCATTCTCTTTGCAAGTACAATGAAATTTAATCTCCATTGAAAGTTATGGCTTTCAATGTATTTTGCTTTACTCATTGACTCATGGGTTGTATTATAAAAAATCAACTTGAGTTTAAATCCAAACTAAGCAAGAATTTCAGACTGTACTTTTATAGAATGCTAGATTTCAGAAGCCGTTTTCAATGCAGTGTGATGTTTCAAATTTAGGAGCAGTTTAAATAAAGCTTATCAACACATTGGCCATTCAATGAATACCAAATACAACTATTTCTGCTTTCAGCTTTGAAAATAAGCACATGTACAATGTCAAAAACTGCACATTTTCCATCAAATTTTGATGAAATTCTTGGTACTATTCGAAACGGATTCTTCTCTATTTAGTTCAAATCAACTTAATGACTCTGCCTTTAAGGTAGTTCGATTCACAATCAGCAAAGGCAGCAACACAAATCTTCATGAATGATTGTAAGACTGATTGTCATGACTGAAGTACAATTAATTACTAACCTTTGTGTTATGGGCCCCAGATGTGTCTTCATCCCCAAACAAGGACGAAATATTGAATGTATGTTGAATTTCATTGTTTCATATTCATCATTTAAAAAAAAACACAATGTGGCTTTGCATTTACAGTACAGTAACTCACATTGTTAGATCCAACCCAACTGGGATAGAGCTTTTAAAATATCTATATCCTCCTGAAAGACTAGTTGGCCTGGCAAGGACGATAGTTATGCAACAGAGACCTTATTAGCTGGCATGAAACCTACATCACCTAACGTTCTAAGTGAGACACGCCCACTGGGACGCAGTGAAAGCCATGTTATACTACCGTGATACAAACTCATGCGAAGCCAAGCCTCAGGCGGGAACTGCATTGCTCTGCAATGTGAAAAGAAAATGGGAAAATAGCTCGATTACTTTGTTAATCATTCGCCTATAGGTTACTTTAACAAAATACTATGAAAACAGTCATTAAATGAACACAATGAAGAGACTGAATAATTACGGGTAAGTACAATGCTTTTCATACTAAAATGTTAACATGATTTCTTTTGTTCAAGCCATCCACGATATATAAAGATTAATTCATCTTGAAGATGATCTCAGAATGGAGTGAACTTATCTAAAATCTAATTTCTGAAATATGGTTAACAGGCATGCAAGTAATCAAACTATATTCAATTTAAACTTCTGTTACTATCTTGTCATTTATGATAAAAGTATTAAAAAGGATTACATTTGCAATTAAGAATCTCCCAGGTCTTTATGTATTTAATCTTTTCATTGGGTTAGCGCAATTTATGCAAAGGTAACATTTTCTTTAACAATTGACATTTTGAATTAAAATAGACTATTAAAAGTAAGACAATTTTATTTGAAGTTCGAAGGAATGCCATGAATACTCGTCAAATTCTGCTTTACTGCAAGCCTTGTGGTAAAATCCAAATCAGCTTAAAATCATAGCTGATGGCAAGATTTCTATGCCGTCACTTTTATTAAGAATTGAATTTGCACTTATTCATACAGGGAGACTTATAATAGACTGGAATATTGACTTATGCATTCCACTATTTGAAGAACTTTTAAATTGGAGTGTAAATAACAATTTTGTTAAAACATACATCACAAATAGGTGGGTCTTTCCTAAAGCTGTTCGCAAGTTAAGAGCGACTTTAAGAATGACTGTTGAACTTTTCTTACGTGCCTAATACTGTTATCATCAATGGACATTCAATGTTGAGTATCATTTATCATAAGAAAGGATCATCAGTCATTCTTAAAGTCACTCTTAACTTGCAAATAGCTTTATGAAACAGGTCCCCAGGTCATTGAGTGTCTGTTGGGCTTGACGTGTCATAAAATAGGATCATAACAGACCAGTTACCTGCATACAAAGTATCTAATGACGTTGGCATGGCATACAATGACCTCAAAGCTATCCTTCGTCTGTTCAGGGTCAGCTCGGTGGAAATATTTCCTGAATGCAGCCTCAATCCGGGCTCCATCCTCATAGAACTGCTAGAGAATGCCAAGACAAGGGTGTCAGCAAGAGGCAAGGGAGTGTTAAAGGAAACAGATAAGACAGAAAGTGTTAGCAACGAAAAGAAGACATTGCAGTTTTACAGAAATACAGACAATCTCATTCATTCCTTTTCTCCCCAAAGTTCAACTCTCTCTCTCCCTGCCTTTCTTCCTCTCTCCCACTTCCTTGCTCATTCTATCCCTCCCCGTCCCCTTTCCCTCTTTCTCTGTTTCTCTCCTTCTCTCCCTCACACACATAGACACACTCTCTAGAGCTCTCTAAATCTATAAGACTGAGGTGCAAACAGGAAAGCGAAAACATGAACAACAAACCAAATACAGAAATATCACACGTTTTAGCACAGAAATTAGGGTAATGAACGACAGTCAAGTTTTCTGTGATGAAGATCTCTACTAGGAAAAAAAAACACATAATAAGAAAATAATGCCTCTAGTAACCAACTTCCATTAAAAAGAACAGGCATCCAGTTATCAAAGGGCAAGTCCCCCCCCCAAAAAAAAAAAAATGAAATAAGGAGAGAAATTAAAACAAATTTTATCACAATCAAATGTAAAATACAAAAGTTATCATATTCTAAAATTCCACTTATTTTTCACAAAAAAATTACATGCACAACACAATATTATGCAATGAAAGAGTTGATGATGTCATTATCTAATTCATATTGTATTGGAATAATACAATTTTTCATTTTTTTAAAGATTTGACAATAAAGAGACTATCACAATAGGTTACAATACTGATTCCACATGTTATATAAATTTGCTTCTCATGATCATGAGAAATCTAAAATATTTCATAATTCATATCATAAAACACAAAAGATATACATGTAGTAAGCAGGTGATGTCATCCATCAGTTACCTAATTTTTCTTTTTGTTTGGGTAGGTTTGAGGATGTCATTTTTCATTCAAGAATATATGTACATATACTTTCCATTTGAGTCTACATTTCACATAAAGCTATATTGTGAAAAGCATTTAACTCACAAATCTTTGACCGAGTCAAACAACTTTCTTTCATCCTAAGCGATTCAACTTCATTGATAGGCAAACTTACATGTATTTCATTAATTCTAAATACCTAATGGTATATTTCATTAATTACAATAAAAAACCTTTTTCTAATAAAAGAGATTCTCATTCCTATCTTCATTCTATTCAGTATAGCATCTGAAACTGCAAATGCTCATTGTCATTGATAATCTTATCTTACAAGAAAAAAATCTAAAACTAATAATTACATAAAAATACATAGAAAAGACGAAACGATTTAACTATCAACACAATAATGATCTCACCTTGACTTCCGGTTTCCAGTGACCTACTGGTGGTTCAGGGGGTATTGGTGCACCCTCTCTCAGGAGCTCACATGACTCACGAGGTACATCTGGTAGCTGTTCACAGATAATGTTTGCCGTTTCTATAGCTCTGGCCATGGTAGAGTTGATGATGGTAGTATAGGGATGGTTCAGAGCCTTCAGTCGCTTTCCTGTCATTTCGGCTTGCTCCCGTCCTGAAATATTTCATAACGTTTAATATTTACTACAAAATGTTAATGTAAAATTACTAAAATCCTAATCCTGCAAATTTAGAATGCACTGACTTGTCATTGTGCAAACTTTGAAAGGTTTAGTCTTCTTTTTTTTAAATTCAAGAAACAAGGATCATTGACACTAAATCTTTTTCAATCTGTTAGTATTTTTGGTTGAATGAATACACAGTAATAATAATAATAATAATAGATGGGATTTGTAATGTGCTTACCAGGTAATCCAATCTGCCTTAGTGTATTACAGGGGTAAATACCTGCACTTTATTATTCTTAATCATAAAAAATAAACAAACAAATGAATAGATAAATAAACAAATCAAAAGTAAGTTACTTGAGGCAGTGCAGGATAAGAGTCTTGCTTTTATATTTTTTAAATGAAAAAAAAATGTGACACCTTGTTGTTACATTCCACTTTGTGCTTCCAACTAGAGCAGAATTATTCTAGGAAGCAGGAAGTACCTACCCAATGCAGTGAGTATCCTGACATCATCAGTGATCCCATCAGTGTTGTACTGTCCATGTCTGATGAGGATCAGATGCCTGGTTGCTGTTGGTTTTGCTCCAGACAGTCTGGCTGTTGGATCCTTAGAGTCAACCTCAGTCCTGGATGGATCTATCAAGCTTTCTGGGTCTCTCCTGACAATAAGGATATTCTTGAAATTAATCATTGTAGTTTTTGCTTGGAAAAATAACTCTTCAGGGGAGCATTTCATGAAAGTTGTCAGCACTGACAAATTGGCTTTTTCCGACAGTTACCATAGTAACAGTCAGAGGCAAGTGCCTCTCAGCCAATCAAAACCAAGGATTTCACTGAAATTGTCAGCACTGACAATTTAGTCAGTGCTGACAACTTTCATGAAACACCCCCCTGATTCAGGGGTGGGCAATAAATTATCAGGAAAACTTAGGCAAAGCCCTTTTTACATGTAGGCTACAGTAAATGACATGACAATATTGAAATTGCTTATTAAACGATTCAGAAACATTATAGGGTCTAGCAATATAGAATTGGTTTACAAAGTTAGTAAAGGACCTGCCCTTGAAATGAACTTTTGCACAAAAAATATTATTATTTTTCTGCATGTTCCTGGTAAAATCAGAAATTTGGTGAAGATCATGATAGTTCCAGTCAACTGAACAACAGAGCCCAGTCAATTGATGCAGATGAAAAGCCCTGGGAGCCTGCACTTGCAATCACCCTACAAATACAACTTGCCATACTCAGAATCCAGAAATAAAGCATGCATGCAAAGTCTAGCTTAATAAGTGAATATCAGTCCCAGAATAATTAGGGGCTAGGACAAGGCCAACTAATAATTCAAAGAAATCATCTGGTATAATGCTCATTTACAATTGAACTTCCAAGCTTTAAATATTAAATCTAAACTTCATATAATGTATTAAGTTTGACTTTGTGAAGGATTTTTATAACACATATTTCTTGCAGAGCAGAATGTCTCTAGCCTAACACATTTGAAGTCCACAACCACCCTGTTTGCATCGAGTCTATGCAACATACAAAACACAAATAATCTTTTTGTTTGTTCAGTATCAGTTCTATGAACTCCATTTGTTTGTGATCTGATTTTCAATATTCATGTAATCTTGAGAAATATTGCACAAGTGAGCTTGAAAACTACAATTTTTAGCATACTTTGGTAAGGCCTTCCAATTTGTGGCAAGTACAAAATAGGGCACAAACCTTTCCTTTTCATTAGAAAACAAGATCAATAAAAATTATAGTTGGTTTCTCTTTTTTTCCTAGATTATATTAACAGTAAACTTTTGGTTTGATAGACACAAAGCCCTTCTTCTCTTCCTCATTTGTTTGATTTGGCTGGTAACCAGTCAGAAATGACTATTTTGCCTCTGCTTTATTTCTTTTAATTACCTAGTTGCAGTTGGATCATGTGTCATGTTTGTGGTGGGGCTAGGCTTGAGATGGGGCCGAGTCTTTCTGAGTTTCTTTCAATAACTCCTCCTCAATTTCTCAAACTTTATAATTAAGTTTAGAATAAATGCTTTGCTAGTTTGTATCACTTAGTCTTAGCGAAAGAAGGATTTTTCAAATTTAACTTAATTTGAAATCTAATTATGAATGTTCTACCTCTGGATTCTACTTTCTAGAGTAAGGATAAGAAATCTGTAAATGAACTTTATATTCAGTTAAGCTCCCCACAAAAAATTCAGAATAGAACACAAAACTGACTTGTCCCAGTTGGAATCCCATCTGACACTTGGGTTGTGATTGGTAGTCCACGCCGCCAGAGCTGTGGGGAGGAATCCATCTCGCTCTCGCTGGGAATATTTCATTGCAGCTGCTCCAAACGCAACCCCACTTGAAACTCCAATTAAGAGCTTCGCGGCTCTAAAACCATGATTAAATGATGGCATTGTTTCGATTCGGTGCAGAATATGATTTCAGAATCTGTTCAATCAAATAATTTACCAATAAAATCAAATTAAATGGAAGATTTTCCGTCACTGTCTAGGTTGTCACGCTACCGGAAGTGGAATGCTTTTTAATGAGTAGACTATTTCTAACCAGTCGTTTTTAGTGACATAAGCCTACATATCAACGTGCTAAAAAAGGTCAACAAAATAAAACTCCTGCGAGCGCGCCTATTTAGCTATAGGCGTACGTGCTCTGCTCTGCTGCAACTAGTTTCAGCTTCTACCGGCGTGAAGTTGGTTGGATATTCGATATTCGATATTCAAACTGTGAAGTTGGTTGGATATTCAGGTTCGATATTCAAACGCATGTGAAGTTGGACAGTATTCGATATTCAAAAATTAGGGGTTTTGAAAGCTAGCTAGGGGGTTTAAAAGGTGAAACACAACACGGGCAACCATAAAATAGCTGGCTTCCCCTAATACGAGGATTTTTTAGGGGACAAAAGTCAGGGAATAAAAGGGTTGGAAATTTCTAATTTAATTTTTTTTTCAAGGGGCCCCCAGGGATATCCCGACGGCCTAGCCAGGGTAACCACCTATCCTAACTTGTAGAACTCGACTCGGGCAACAAGATAAACACCTGCTTGACCCGGCGCATGCACATTTAGGGGGCTCAAATTAACAAAATTAAAGGGAATAAAGGGCTGTTTAGACCATTTTTTTATTTAAAAAAGTATTTTTTCCAAGGGGCCCCCAGGGATATCCCGACGGCCTAGCCAGGGTAACCACCTATCCTAACTTGTAGAACTCGACTCGGGCAACAAGATAAACACCTGCTTGACCCGGCGCATGCACATTTAGGGGGCTCAAATTAACAAAATTAAAGGGAATAAAGGGCTGTTTAGACCATTTTTTTATTTAAAAAAGTATTTTTTCCAAGGGGCCCCCAGGGATATCCCGACGGCCTAGCCAGGGTAACCACCTATCCTAACTTGTAGAACTCGACTCGGGCAACAAGATAAACACCTGCTTGATCCGGCGCATGCACATTTAGGGGGCTCAAATTAACAAAATTAAAGGGAATAAAGGGCTATTTAGACCTTTTTTTTTAATAAAAAAAGTAATTTTTCCAAGGGGCCCCCAGGGATATCCCGACGGCCTAGCCAGGGTAACCACCTATCCTAACTTGTAGAACTCGACTCGGGCAACAAGATAAACACCTGCTTGACCCGGCGCATGCACATTTAGGGGGCTCAAATTAACAAAATTAAAGGGAATAAAGGGCTATTTAGACCTTTTTTTTAATTAAAAAAAGTAATTTTTTCAAGGGGCCCCCAGGGATATCCCGACGGCCTAGCCAGGGTAACCACCTATCCTAACTTGTAGAACTTGATTCGGGCAACAAGATAAACACCTGCTTGACCCGGCGCATGCACATTTAGGGGGCTCAAATTAACAAAATTAAAGGGAATAAAGGGCTATTTAGACCATTTTTTTTATTTAAAAAAGTATTTTTTCCAAGGGGCCCCCAGGGATATCCCGACGGCCTAGCCAGGGTAATAATGCACCTATCCTAACTTGTAGAACTCGACTCGGGCAACAAGATAAACACCTGCTTGACCCGGCGCATGCACATTTAGGGGGCTCAAATTAACAAAATTAAAGGGAATAAAGGGCTATTTAGACCATTTTTTTTATTTAAAAAAGTATTTTTTCCAAGGGGCCCCCAGGGGTATTCCGACGGCCTAGCCAGGGTAACCACCTATCCTAACTTGTAGAACTCGACTCGGGCAACAAGATAAACACCTGCTTGATCCGGCGCATGCACATTTAGGGGGCTCAAATTAACAAAATTAAAGGGAATAAAGGGCTATTTAGACCTTTTTTTTTTATTAAAAAAAGTAATTTTTCCAAGGGGCCCCCAGGGATATCCCGACGGCCTAGCCAGGGTAACCACCTATCCTAACTTGTAGAACTCGACTCGGGCAACAAGATAAACACCTGCTTGACCCGGCGCATGCACATTTAGGGGGCTCAAATTAACAAAATTAAAGGGAATAATGGGCTATTTAGACCTTTTTTTTAATTAAAAAAAGTAATTTTTTCAAGGGGCCCCAAGGGATATCCCGACGGCCTAGCCAGGGTAACCACCTATCCTAACTTGTAGAACTTGATTCGGGCAACAAGATAAACACCTGCTTGACCCGTCGCATGCACATTTAGGGGGCTCAAATTAACAAAATTAAAGGGAATAAAGGGCTGTTTAGACCATTTTTTTTATATAAAAAAGTATTTTTTCCAAAGGGCCCCAGGGATATCCCGACGGCCTAGCCAGGGTAACCACCTATACTAACTTGTAGAACTTGACTCGGGCAACAAGATAAACACCTGCTTGATCCGGCGCATGCACATTTAGGGGGCTCAAATTAACAAAATTAAAGGGAATAAAGGGCTATTTAGACCATTTTTTAATTACAAAAAGTATTTTTTTCAAGGGGCCCCCAGGGATATCCCGACGGCCTAGCCAGGGTAACCACCTATCCTAACTTGTAGAACTCGATTCGGGCAACAAGATAAAAACCTGCTTGACCCGGCGCATGCACATTAAGGGGGCTCAAATTAACAAAATTAAGGGGAATAAAGGGCTATTTAGACCATTTTTTAATTAAAAAAAGTATTTTTTTCAAGGGCCCCCAGGGATATCCCGACGGCCTAGCCAGGGTAACCACCTATCCTAACTTGTAGAACTCGATTCGGGCAACAAGATAAACACCTGCTTGACCCGGCGCATGCACATTAAGGGGGCTCAAATTAACAAAATTAAAGGGAATAAAGGGCTATTTAGACCATTTTTTAATTAAAAAAAGTATTTTTTTCAAGGGGCCCCCAGGGATATCCCGACGGCCTAGCCAGGGTAACCACCTATCCTAACTTGTAGAACTCGATTCGGGCAACAAGATAAAAACCTGCTTGACCCGGCGCATGCACATTAAGGGGGCTCAAATTAACAAAATTAAAGGGAATAAAGGGCTATTTCGACCATTTTTTAATTAAAAAAAGTATTTTTTTCAAGGGGCCCCCAGGGATATCCCGACGGCCTAGCCAGGGTAACCACCTATCCTAACTTGTAGAACTCGATTCGGGCAACAAGATAAACACCTGCTTGACCCGGCGCATGCACATTAAGGGGGCTCAAATTAACAAAATTAAAGGGAATAAAGGGCTATTTAGACCATTTTTTAATTAAAAAAAGTATTTTTTTCAAGGGGCCCCCAGGGATATCCCGACGGCCTAGCCAGGGTAACCACCTATCCTTACTTGTAGAACTCGATACGGGCAACAAGATAAACACCTGCTTGACCCGGCGCATGCACATTAAGGGGGCTCAAATTAACAAAATTAAAGGGAATAAAGGGCTATTTAGACCATTTTTTAATTAAAAAAAGTATTTTTTTCAAGGGGCCCCCAGGGATATCCCGACGGCCTAGCCAGGGTAACCACCTATCCTAACTTGTAGAACTCGATTCGGGCAACAAGATAAACACCTGCTTGACCCGGCGCATGCACATTAAGGGGGCTCAAATTAACAAAATTAAAGGGAATAAAGGGCTCTTTAGACCATTTTTTAATTAAAAAAAGTATTTTTTTCAAGGGGCCCCCAGGGATATCCCGACGGCCTAGCCAGGGTAACCACCTATCCTAACTTGTAGAACTCGATTCGGGCAACAAGATAAACACCTGCTTGACCCGGCGCATGCACATTAAGGGGGCTCAAATTAACAAAATTAAAGGGAATAAAGGGCTATTTAGACCATTTTTTAATTAAAAAAAGTATTTTTTTCAAGGGGCCCCCAGGGATATCCCGACGGCCTAGCCAGGGTAACCACCTATCCTAACTTGTAGAACTCGATTCGGGCAACAAGATAAACACCTGCTTGACCCGGCGCATGCACATTAAGGGGGCTCAAATTAACAAAATTAAAGGGAATAAAGGGCTATTTAGACCATTTTTTAATTAAAAAAAGTATTTTTTTCAAGGGGCCCCCAGGGATATCCCGACGGCCTAGCCAGGGTAACCACCTATCCTAACTTGTAGAACTCGATTCGGGCAACAAGATAAACACCTGCTTGACCCGGCGCATGCACATTAAGGGGGCTCAAATTAACAAAATTAAAGGGAATATTTAACTTTGTGAGCAATTTAAAAAATTATCATATTGCTCTTTGAAAATGTTATGAACATTCGACTAACAACTCAAAAATACCCATGTGAAAGTTTGGGATCATAACATATTCGGGAAGTGTTTTTAAAAACTGAAAATCTGAGGCAATGTTTGAAGAGAAAAATGCACTTCTCGACGGTTGATTCATGATTCTGTGTCCAATTTAAATCGATATTATATAGCGCCACCTTGTGATGCATGTAAGAAAGTAGGCGGAGCTTACCACGGCGGAATTCAGTTCTCCGTGATCTGTTGTGTTCGAAGTTTGTTGGGGGGGGGGGTCTGTGTTCTCTCGGTGTCCGCTCTGTGTGATAAGCGCATGTGCCTTGAAGTCTGTAATAGCTCTATGGTGAAAGGGTTTAGTTGTGTGTGTATCGCATTTCATTGGGGAATCTAATGTACTGTCAGGTGTCGAACTCGTGAGTGTCCATTCCGCCTTTGGTCTGTACATTTTGTATATGCTATAGCCTGGGTCAAGCCACACTATGCCTCGAATGATAGACCAATAGCTCTATGGATAGACCATGGGATTTTGATGAATTTATATTTTGGCGACATAAATTAGTAGCAAATAAAACGGCAACAGAAAATAACGCTAAATAACGGCCAGGTCTACAAATACATGAAGAATCCCAGAGCTGCGTACAGTGTAGAGTAGGTTTTTTTTTTGTTTTGGTTATGTGGATCATGGAGGGATGGAGTGTGATTTTCCAGAAGCTATATTGTGCCCCTCCCCCCAAAATTACCTTTCTGTTCTTTGCTTTACCTTTGCATAAACTACAATACGTCCTTGTGGTTCTTGATTATTCTCTTTTACCTGGTCACGATATAGCAAACGTCCGTCGACTGGTTCGATCGAGATAAACTGATATGGACGATAAAAGAGGCGAATGCACTGAATATAGCTCCATGTATGTATCCGAGCGCAACTCTTGTCATGATATGTCGATGTGCATGTTTACATGCACGGAACATAGCTGGGAATAAAGGCAGCCCGAAAGGTAGTCCACCTCCTGGACTGTTGTTATTTTGTACGACACGACTACCAAACACCCAGCACACTTCAACCCCATAACAGTACACGCATACACACACCCTGAATAGTCATATGAAACAACATTTTTTTCGGGGAAAGTGAATCAGTGGGTAAGGTGAATCACTGGGGGTAAGTGAATCAGTGGAGGGCGCGGGCCCGGGCGTGTGTGTGTTGGTTATGGTTTGCCCAATCAGTAAAAATCGTCCAGGACGTGGACTACCCGAAAGGCAGTGACCTCCCCTCCTCCACCCCCCCCCCCGTGCCCCTGACATGGAAACTTCATCATCCACCATCGTGTTTGTGTGTTTACGTTCTCCACGAGCTCCCCCAACAAAGATCATCCCATCCATTGGCGGCGGAAGCCAAAAAATTTAGGGGGTGTCCACCTGAATTTTCATGGACACAGGTAAAAAATTTGACAAGCGCCCACAAAAAAGGGTTATCAACCTAAATTTTAGGAGTTGCTTACCTAAAATTTTTGACAAGGAAAAAAAAAAGGTCATCAACCTAAATTTTAGGGGGGGCAACACACGTTTCAGGGGGGTCCACGTGAATTTAGGGGGGATCACGCAGGAAAAAAAATTGACAAGCAAAAAAAAAAAAGATTATCAACAAAAAAATTTAGGGGGGCCGTCCCCCCCCCCCCTTCCGCCGCCTATGTTCCCATCAACAATCTTCGGTATAGGCATATCTTCACGTAAGATACTTGTGAGAAACTCCCGGGTCCTGTTGCTCCCCCCCCCCCCCCCCCTCCGATCGATCGGGGCCTATCCGTTTTAGACTATTTTGGAACGTGTTAGATATAGGGTAGTAATTTGCAAACCCAAACATCTCAACTCCCGAGACCCTGGAATATCATGACTGTATAAGACCTACAAATTATTATGCATAAGTTTGTTTGTTTTGTGTATTTGATTTGCATGTATGACAGTGTGTTTTTTGGAAGGGGTAGCCGTATTTAATTTTATCCATGATTGGGGTCAATAATTCTTTACATTTCTCCGCCATATAATCCGCTCATGACACCTTTCAAATCATATCACATTTCTTTTTCAATTTCCATTTCTTTCCCGCTTCTGCTTCCCTTCGCTCTTCCTTCCGTAAATTCTTTACAGTATAAAGACGCAATCTGATTTTTGTTACACAATCCTATGAACCTTACGTGAAGATAGTTTTTTGTGTTCTTTTCTAGCTCGTAATACCTGAAAACCTGTAAATTGGTTATTGATTTTCTTTATCCAATTTTTTTATAAACCCCTCATTATTTCAGCGTATATGAAGCATCCTTTACCTTCAATCTGGCATTGTTTATATATATCATCATATCATGTTTATTTTAGGAAAATAATGAAAAATGAAACAATGTAAAAATCTTAGTTTGAGTCAGAATTTTAAACAAAACTAGTCACACCGTCAATCACGAAAGTTCCCGTTTCTGCTCGATCCAATCACTGTAATTTTTAGATTCCATGGAATAATTAGTCCATCATCACCACAACCAT
The DNA here is from genome assembly GCF_018143015.1 of Lytechinus variegatus. Taxonomy (NCBI): domain Eukaryota; kingdom Metazoa; phylum Echinodermata; class Echinoidea; order Temnopleuroida; family Toxopneustidae; genus Lytechinus; species Lytechinus variegatus. Next base: position 65,640,223 of record NC_054741.1, read on the forward strand.
CAAGTAACAGTACACTTGAATTCGTGTATTTTAAAACAAATGCTTGTGAATGAGCATAATTGTATTTCCGTCAATATTGAAAGGCCATCTCTAACAGGGTAAGACCCCCCACCACTCTGGATATTTTATCGTCGGTTAATATGCGTGACTGTCGGGATAAGGGAAGAGAGGGAAAATAGAAGGGAAAAGGGTGGGGAAGAAGAGAAAGAAGAAAAGTGGAAAAGGGGGAAAAATTAAAAGAAAAGAGGTTGTCGGACTGACGCCTACTGGAAAAATGATAGAACTGATTGTCACGAAGGAATGTTCCTCTACTCCATGTATATAGGCTAAATACCATCAGTGTAATGTAGGCACACAGGGCTGTTCTAATAAAATGCTTTGAATGTATAGGTTGTACGTCTAAATCCCTTAAAATTAAGCCCATCATTTTTTACGTACAGTGATTAAAATTGCCCGGCCGTAGGTCCCAGTCGCGAAAATTGTCGTCATTCAATTAGAGTATTCAATATATTCACAAAATTCTTATATACGTGTTGGGCAGCACTTTTAAAATAGTCCCTTTCAGATCAGTAAATTTAGTTCGCAATATAGACAGCTTGTTCTTTATTGTTGTACAACGTCCAGTCGTGATCAAGTATTTATATCACAAAATATATTGTTGAGATGATAACCTTCGTATATACGTGTAGATAAAATAGCTTATTGTGTTTCGCGCTTGCAATGATTTTTTATTGAGGTACATCGAATTTGATATTTACATTTAAAGAATAACCTACTTAGAATGTTTAGTTGTCGGGTCATAATATAGAAAACTTCAGCTCGCGCTATTCGCTTGCATTGTTTCAATGAATATCCCCCATGTCAGCAGTGACGTATCTAGAACAAACGAAGCCCAGGCAAGTGCTAAAATCGCACCCCTTTCAAATTGTAGGTCTATGATATATATACTCGGCAGTTGACCAGTCAAAACAAAATAATAGTTTAGTCCGTTTCTTTTAATCATGCAAATGATGCGTATCTAGCGTAAACAATGTATGCGAGCGCTAAGCACGTGCCTATTAAGATCGTATAAAGGAATATTCTAAGCAATTTTTGTAATGATTAACATAATGCATATCCAGACAATGAAAGCAAGCGCGAAGCGCGAGCCGAAAATTGATATTGAGACCTACAATCGGGACATTTTTAATGATTCTTAACGATGCGTATCTATAATTAAGCAACTCATGCAAGCACGAGGGTGAGCTGAAAAAATATATTGAGGGGAAATTTTAATAATAATAATTATAATACTAACAATAATAATAATTCATAATAATAATAATAATGATGGCTTATATAGCTCACAGGTCCACCTTTCGGTGCTCATGGCGCTTCAAAAAAAAATAAACACAACACACACCAACAATATAAAGCGAAAGGGTATAGATTTCGAATTCTCCTGAATGTTAGTGGGAGATCAAAATTTAGTTTTCAACTGGGACTTGAATGTTTCTGTTGATGAAAATTTGACAATTGATTCCATAGCTTTGGTCCTATAACAGAGAATGCATGGTCCCCCATTTGTGTTTTGTTCTGGGTGTCGGGAGCAATAGAGCATCAGATGATGATCAGAGCTAAATGAATGCTAATATTTTGAGATAGAGCTTCGGAGATATATGGGGAAGAGAGAATATAGATTGAATGATGTATAAGTAAAAGAATTTTGAAGGTGATTCGTTTATCAACAGGCAGCCAATGTAAGGACTGAAGGATTGGCGAGATGGAGTCATACGTTTCAGTGTACATTAGGAGACGGGCAGCAGAGTTTTGTAGACGTTAAAGTTTCGTCGAATCTTTTTGTGGGAGGTTACAGAACAATGAGTTTGATAAATCTAAACGAATGGAAATCAAAACATCGATAATTTTTAGGACTTTTGTAGGAATTCATGAAAAGGATACGTATCTCATTGGGGTAGGCCCTAATGTGAGCGCGAAGCGCGAGCTGATTATTGTTTTACACAAACATGTATATCCTCACCTAAAATTGTCCTTTTAATCATCGTTTGTAAAACTAATGGAGAGTTTTTATCTCCCTTTTGGCAAACCAGAAAAAATATACTTCCGAACTGTTTGCAAGAATTAATGAAAAGGTATAAAAAAAATTATGCAAACTCGTAGCTATAGATTAAAAGTTATGACATTTGCGTTTGAAAAAGGATTTTATTTTTATAAGGAGTGTTTGTTAGAATTCAAGGAGAGAATATAAGTAGATCACTAATCAAAAGTTGTCACGAATATTCATCTCTGGGTAAGGACATGCAAGATCATTAAAGGTGCATAGGACGGGGGTATATTAATCACACCGTCAGCGATATTCCTTTTCTGCGTCTTAATTCCTTTGTCTTTTCTCTTCATTTTTTGTTTTTCTTTTTTTTTTCTTAGCATCCCTCTTTCCATTTTGCACCACTGAAAGTGGCTCCCGGGGCACGTGCCTCCCTTGCCGCCCCTGCTAGATACGCCATGTAAGAAAGTCCACTTTTCATGTCGGAAAAAATATCAGCTTGCGCTCTGCGCTCGCATCGATTGTCGAGTTACATATATATATAGAGAGAGAGAGGGGGGGGGGGTGGGGGAAATCAGCTCGCGCTTCGCGCTCACATTGATTGATTGCTTACTCATCCTATTAATGACTTCAAAAAACGTGGTTAATATGTTCAGTTCTCAATAATACTCATAAAAAAATTATTGTACATAACAGAAAAAGTGCTTAGAATGTCCGAGTTTGGGCGGAAAATTAGAATTTCAGTTCGCGCTTCACGCTCGCATCATAAAGTTATGCTTATAATATATCCATCCAATTTTTGGTTGAAAATGTGATTCGAATATACATTTTTATGTCCGAGGTTTTTAAAATGTACAACTCGCGCTCGCATTTTATTGATTGGTGAGATTTGTATGACATATTTATTCATGAGTCACTGCAAAATGGATACTTTTGTAGGTGAGTATGTTAAAAAATTACTTCTGTGTTTCGCGCTCGCATGCATGAATCATAGATACGCATCTTGTTCATGACTACAATAACTGCCCAGAATATTCAACTCTCAGTTCTAAATAAAAAGTATACAATAAAATGAGCTGAAATGTGATATATTTAGACCTTATGAGATATGGTAAGATAAGACTGTATTAGAACTTCGATCCTTAGTAGTACGTCAAGCCCTCCAATATATAACAGATAAATAAATGAATGAATAATGAATAATGCCAAAACTGAGAAAGCTGGTAATGCCCCTTGGGCCTTGGTATGGCGAAAGAAAATGTGACTGAGAGTGTCGAACACTTCCAAGACTCATGGTCGTCTGACGTCGGTACCGGTAGTATACGTTTGTAGAATCAAGGGATATACCGACAAACATTTTGAACATTTACGATGGAGTGTAGCTCGTAAGCAAAAATATAAATGAATAAAGAAATAAAATAAAATAATCACTTTTGAAAATGAACACCACTCCCCCCTCCCCCTCTCTCCCTCTCTATTGCATGGTTGTGGAAGTTCGTATAGTGTTTTTCGTTTGCGCGGGCGAGGGGCTCAAATAAAGGATTATAGGTATGTTCGTTTTGATCACACGAATCAAGCAGTAAAATGATACATTGGCACCTTGAGCACCTAACAAGATGGACACGTGTGTTATATAAATCTGATATTATTTTATTACTATCATTATCATTATTTAGAACAAATACGCTACTTGCCCCTTCCAATTCCCTCGTCTCCATTTTTTTCAGGGGGCCGCGGGTTGGCTTAATCTGTAGCGTTCCGTTCCCGCTACCCCTTTCAATAATTTTAATTTTTTCATGGAGATATACGATTTCATCTCTCCGATCCGCTTCGTCAGTGTGTAAATGTGCTGGCGTGAAGAGAGGGGGTCGCTGGCAACCAACCTCCAACCTCGGACAAGACAAGAAATTGAAGAAGGAGAAAAAATAAAGCACATTTTGATTTTAGAAACGAAAATGTCTGCTATGTTCTTGTGTGTCTTTTCCCCCTGTTTATATCCCATAATGATGTAATGATATTCATTTCAAGATTTCAAAAATCACGACATGTTCAGACCCCCCCCCCCCCATTCCTCCATGTCCAGGGTTGCACTTTGTGAATAATTAGAGAATTCAACCACGTCACACTATCGTTTTTGTCCTTTCATTTTACGTCTCTCTCCCAATTTTCTCTCTTTCATGTGTTGTATAATAGTGTACACTTTGACGTCGAAATAAGATTTGCAGACCAACGAAGGGAATGGGAAAGGTATCGATAAATGGAAGCGAGGGGGGACGCCCTCCTGAATTTAAATAAGTGGGGCAGTTCCCCCTTAAAAAGGAAGAGGGAAAGAAAAAAAGAAAAGAAAGAATAAATATGGAAATAAAATAAGAAAAAGTTGAATATTACGATTTACTAATGATACCAAACTAGCAGTTTTGACAAAGGAAAACAATTAAAATTTAAAGCAAAATAATCATACAATCAAAAATATATATAAAAAAAATCCCCTTCGAAATGAAGGTGTTTGGATCAAACCAGTACATTATAGCATTGTACCCCCATATAAATCTTGGAGGTGATTTAGCACCACCGCTTCCCAGGGTCATGTGCATCGGTGTTTCCACAGATCCAAAACAAACTTCTCGAATTTATAGACATTTCCTGGAATTCCTAGTTTGATATTTTTAAAAAATCGTACAAATAATGTAGCCAGCCGAAACAAAATTAAGGACTTAAAACCCGTTTATTCATGCCCTTTTTTGAAAGATCAACATAATTACGAAATCCGTTAGCGCGAACAGAAAATTTTCAGCAAACAATTTTGAAAAATATAACATGAATGTTGATAGTTGCTATGTTTAATTATTGTTTACTTGTAATCTTCGGATTTCCCGAAATTTCCTTGATTTGTTTCATTCAGAACCCTTCCTGGAAAAGGTCAAATCTCCCGAAATTCCGAAAATTTCGGGAGATTTGAAACCGTGCATCCCGGGAATAGCTTTATACATGTATAACCCTTTATAATGCAATTTTATATAAGGAATTTCACGAAAATGCTATTGAAATAAAAATATAGGGTTTGAATATAAGATCGAGGAACTTTTAAAACTCAACTCTCTGCGTTTACTAGCATTTCTTTATTTTATTCTTTAACTTTATATGCCCTGTCGCCGAACACTATGTGTCTTTCCACATTTTTTTTTAAATCCGATTGAATTGATATTTTTAGGTTGGTGCATGACTTCATATTTTTTGGTACAAAATACCATCTTGACGTCTCAGGATTCTGGAGTTTCTTGGGCTTTTCTACCTATGCCTATATAGAGCAAGGGGAAGCAGAATAAATGTGAATGAAATAAGGAAAGAGGAACGATTTGAAAAACAGAAAAATAGAAATCATTATACAAAAAAATTCAATCGCGAATATATAAAAAAAAATCAGCTTGCGTTCTACATGCGCTCTTATCATTATTTAGGAAAATATGCAATATTACAGAACAGTTTATCCAATGTTCAGCAAATTTCAGCTCGCTTAGCGTATAATCTTTACACTTACCATAAGACCGTATTTTAGAATGACCCGATTCAGCTCTTCATGTCAAAATATTAACAATTTTCAACTTGTGCATCGTGCTCCGCGCTCGCACCATTCTGTTGTATAATCAATGCAAATTAAATAGTAAGTTTGAATCTCGGCTTTCAGTCATTTTTTTAAAAGCAATATGCTTACAATATGACAATCCTCGATCTTGCTAATTTTTAATTTATCGTAATAGTTGGATATGGATAATTTGGTGTGTGTGTGGGTTGAATCATAATGTTTAATTACACTCTATGATTCATGCCAAAATTTTAAACAATGTTATACGCGAGAACATAAATCAAACCAAATCAAATCAAAATGTTTAAGATATCCATACCCTGCTTGATTACCAAGAGTAGAATGACCCGTTTAAGATGTACATGTACATAAAACAGTTCGCGCTCCTATATTTCCTTTCAAATCGAAATATAAGAGTGAACATTAACTTGCGCTTCGCGCTCGCATCATTAATTTAGGCCATAGTAGGTCCATGATTATAAAAATAAAGCTACGATGTACTTAAAAAATCAGACTTTAGTTGCGGGACATCCCTCCTAAATGATAATAAGTATTGTATCTGCTGATGTGAAACGTGGATGGAAATATTTCTTATCATCCCCGAAGGACCTAAAAATATACATTCTGACACTGGCGGCGGAAGATTATACTTCAACGCTGCCAATCCAGAATCTAATATTTTTATACTTTCGCCGCCGGCCGCAGAATGCAATTATTTTTATGTCCTTTTTATGCCCAAGATATACCTTTATATATATATATTATACTGCACGAACTCTTTTTACTAACTCTTTTTAGGAATCACATTACATTGGTTGTTTGGCTGTGTGCAGTTATGTGTGGCACCATTTCCTGAGAAAATTTTGACACGGCAAAAAAAAATAACAAGGTTTTCATCTAAAAGGTATTTCGCCAAAAATTTGTCAAGCAAAAAAAAGAAGAGGAAAGGACCTCCCGTTCAAGGGGTGGGGGGGGGGGTGGGGTGGTGCACACGTGGGAAAAATGTATGGCATATTTACCTCACAAGTTTTGATTACTACTCTCAAAAAGGGGGTGCAAGTCGGATTTGCCCCCCCCCCCCCCCTCCCCTCCTTGACCAGCCAGCGCAGTTGTGCTCGGCCCATCAGAGCTCAGTCTTAAATATATGAAATATTATAATCATATGACTGCACATGCATTAGAAATGAAAACATTATGTCCTGCATTATGTTCATTTTTCGAGCGATATGAGAAGAGTCTTACGTAATACCAAGTAATTTGCATACCCACATCAACTATGAAACGTTCATGCATGGGATGAAGGCATTCTCCCCCCGGCCCCGGATCCTCCCCTCAGTTCACGACATACTACACAGAGCTCGAGAGGCCACATGTCCTTATTCCATTCGCAAGTACATGTATGATATGTTTTGGATCGCACATATTCTTATGCTACACTTTAGATTTATCTTCAAGTAATACATCGACCCAAATTTGCCACGTTACTATCATCCCGGCGAGGAATCAGTAAGTCCGCAATTTTTCTTATCTAAAAGGGTTCTGTACGTATCTTGTATTGCGCTCAGATTCTGTTTCTCTTCTTTGAAAGTGAATTTCTCTGCTTCGACACCCAAGAACCGGCAAGGCGCTACATTACACGGCACGGGCCAGCGGAACATGCGCTGCATGTAATGTTTACAATTCTCAGTGCAGCCGCCGATACCGGCCGTAGAGGCCCTCCCCCCCCCCCACTATTCACTGTTGGTTGATTGACAGTTCTCGCTTGCGTAGCCGTTAATACTAGTACGATCTCAACGGCAGAGGGAGGCGTTCAAATTCCCGAAGTCTCAGTGATTTGAAAAATCGTCTAGTAGACGCGATCCAATATAATCACATATTCCCACATACTAACAACTTTTCATCCGAAATAAAGATGATTTCTAGGGTTTCTTGGAACAAATACATAAACTCATAAACATATTTCATCTTAGTTTGAGAATTTTTTAAATCGGCTTCTCACAAAGTTAAACGATCCCTTTAAAGGGAATAAAGGGCTATTTAGACCATTTTTTAATTAAAAAAAGTATTTTTTTCAAGGGGCCCCCAGGGATATCCCGACGGCCTAGCCAGGGTAACCACCTATCCTAACTTGTAGAACTCGATTCGGGCAACAAGATAAACACCTGCTTGACCCGGCGCATGCACATTAAGGGGGCTCAAATTAACAAAATTAAAGGGAATAAAGGGCTATTTAGACCATTTTTTAATTAAAAAAAGTATTTTTTTCAAGGGCCCCCAGGGATATCCCGACGGCCTAGCCAGGGTAACCACCTATCCTAACTTGTAGAACTCGATTCGGGCAACAAGATAAACACCTGCTTGACCCGGCGCATGCACATTAAGGGGGCTCAAATTAACAAAATTAAAGGGAATAAAGGGCTCTTTAGACCATTTTTTAATTAAAAAAAGTATTTTTTTCAAGGGGCCCCCAGGGATATCCCGACGGCCTAGCCAGGGTAATGCACCTATCCTAACTTGTAGAACTCGACTCGGGCAACAAGATAAACACCTGCTTGACCCGGCGCATGCACATTTAAGGGGCTCAAATTAACAAAATTAAAGGGAATAAAGGGCTATTTAGACCATTTTTTTTATTTAAAAAAGTATTTTTTCCAAGGGGCCCCCAGGGGTATCCCGACGGCCTAACCAGGGTAACCACCTATCCTTACTTGTAGAACTCGACTCGGGCAACAAGATAAACACCTGCTTGATCCGGCGCATGCACATTTAGGGGGCTCAAATTAACAAAATTAAAGGGAATAAAGGGCTATTTAGACCTTTTTTTTTAATAAAAAAAGTAATTTTTCCAAGGGGCCCCCAGGGATATCCCGACGGCCTAGCCAGGGTAACCACCTATCCTAACTTGTAGAACTCGACTCGGGCAACAAGATAGAAACCTGCTTGACCCGGCGCATGCATATTTAGGGGGCTCAAATTAACAAAATTAAAGGGAATAAAGGGCTATTTAGACCTTTTTTTTAATTAAAAAAAGTAATTTTTTCAAGGGGCCCCCAGGGATATCCCGACGGCCTAGCCAGGGTAACCACCTATCCTAACTTGTAGAACTTGATTCGGGCAACAAGATAAACACCTGCTTGACCCGGCGCATGCACATTTAGGGGGCTCAAATTAACAAAATTAAAGGGAATAAAGGGCTGTTTAGACCATTTTTTTTATATAAAAAAGTATTTTTTTCAAGGGGCCCCAGGGATATCCCGACGGCCTAGCCAGGGTAACCACCTATCCTAACTTGTAGAACTCGACTCGGGCAACAAGATAAACACCTGCTTGATCCGGCGCATGCACATTTAGGGGGCTCAAATTAACAAAATTAAAGGGAATAATGGGCTATTTAGACCATTTTTTAATTAAAAAAAGTATTTTTTTCAAGGGGCCCCCAGGGATATCCCGACGGCCTAGCCAGGGTAACCACCTATCCTTACTTGTAGAACTCGACTCGGGCAACAAGATAAACACCTGCTTGATCCGGCGCATGCACATTTAGGGGGCTCAAATTAACAAAATTAAAGGGAATAAAGGGCTATTTAGACCTTTTTTTTTAATAAAAACAGTAATTTTTCCAAGGGGCCCCCAGGGATATCCCGACGGCCTAGCCAGGGTAACCACCTATCCTAACTTGTAGAACTCGACTCGGGCAACAAGATAGAAACCTGCTTGACCCGGCGCATGCATATTTAGGGGGCTCAAATTAACAAAATTAAAGGGAATAAAGGGCTATTTAGACCTTTTTTTAATTAAAAAAAGTAATTTTTTCAAGGGGCCCCAAGGGATATCCCGACGGCCTAGCCAGGGTAACCACCTATCCTAACTTGTAGAACTTGATTCGGGCAACAAGATAAACACCTGCTTGACCGGCGCATGCACATTTAGGGGGCTCAAATTAACAAAATTAAAGGGATTAAAGGGCTGTTTAGACCATTTTTTTTATATAAAAAAGTATTTTTTTCAAGGGGCCCCAGGGATATCCCGACGGCCTAGCCAGGGTAACCACCTATCCTAACTTGTAGAACTCGACTCGGGCAACAAGATAAACACCTGCTTGATCCGGCGCATGCACATTTAGGGGGCTCAAATTAACAAAATTAAAGGGAATAATGGGCTATTTAGACCATTTTTTAATTAAAAAAAGTATTTTTTTCAAGGGGCCCCCAGGGATATCCCGACGGCCTAGCCAGGGTAACCACCTATCCTTACTTGTAGAACTCGACTCGGGCAACAAGATAAACACCTGCTTGATCCGGCGCATGCACATTTAGGGGGCTCAAATTAACAAAATTAAAGGGAATAAAGGGCTATTTAGACCTTTTTTTTTAATAAAAACAGTAATTTTTCCAAGGGGCCCCCAGGGATATCCCGACGGCCTAGCCAGGGTAACCACCTATCCTAACTTGTAGAACTCGACTCGGGCAACAAGATAGAAACCTGCTTGACCCGGCGCATGCATATTTAGGGGGCTCAAATTAACAAAATTAAAGGGAATAAAGGGCTATTTAGACCTTTTTTTTAATTAAAAAAAGTAATTTTTTCAAGGGGCCCCAAGGGATATCCCGACGGCCTAGCCAGGGTAACCACCTATCCTAACTTGTAGAACTTGATTCGGGCAAAAAGATAAACACCTGCTTGACCCGGCGCATGCACATTTAGGGGGCTCAAATTAACAAAATTAAAGGGAATAAAGGGCTGTTTAGACCATTTTTTTTATATAAAAAAGTATTTTTTTCAAGGGGCCCCAGGGATATCCCGACGGCCTAGCCAGGGTAACCACCTATCCTAACTTGTAGAACTCGACTCGGGCAACAAGATAAACACCTGCTTGATCCGGCGCATGCACATTTAGGGGGCTCAAATTAACAAAATTAAAGGGAATAAAGGGCTATTTAGACCATTTTTTAATTAAAAAAAGTATTTTTTTCAAGGGGCCCCCAGGGATATCCCGACGGCCTAGCCAGGGTAACCACCTATCCTAACTTGTAGAACTTGATTCGGGCAACAAGATAAACACCTGCTTGACCCGGCGCATGCACATTAAGGGGGCTCAAATTAACAAAATTAAAGGGAACAATGGGCTATTTAGACCATTTTTTAATTAAAAAAAGTATTTTTTTCAAGGGCCCCCAGGGATATCCCGACGGCCTAGCCAGGGTAACCACCTATCCTAACTTGTAGAACTCGATTCGGGCAACAAGATAAACACCTGCTTGATCCGGCGCATGCACATTAAGGGGGCTCAAATTAACAAAATTAAAGGGAATAAAGGGCTATTTAGACCATTTTTTAATTAAAAAAAGTATTTTTTTCAAGGGGCCCCCAGGGATATCCCGACGGCCTAGCCAGGGTAACCACCTATCCTAACTTGTAGAACTCGATTCGGGCAACAAGATAAACACCTGCTTGACCCGGCGCATGCACATTAAGGGGGCTCAAATTAACAAAATTAAAGGGAATAAAGGGCTCTTTAGACCATTTTTTAATTAAAAAAAGTATTTTTTTCAAGGGGCCCCCAGGGATATCCCGACGGCCTAGCCAGGGTAACCACCTATCCTAACTTGTAGAACTCGATTCGGGCAACAAGATAAACACCTGCTTGACCCGGCGCATGCACATTAGGGGGCTCAAATTAACAAAATTAAAGGGAATAAAGGGCTATTTAGACCATTTTTTAATTAAAAAAAGTATTTTTTTCAAGGGGCCCCCAGGGATATCCCGACGGCCTAGCCAGGGTAACCACCTATCCTAACTTGTAGAACTCGATTCGGGCAACAAGATAAACACCTGCTTGACCCGGCGCATGCACATTAAGGGGGCTCAAATTAACAAAATTAAAGGGAATAAAGGGCTATTTAGACCATTTTTTAATTAAAAAAAGTATTTTTTTCAAGGGGCCCCCAGGGATATCCCGACGGCCTAGCCAGGGTAACCACCTATCCTAACTTGTAGAACTCGATTCGGGCAACAAGATAAACACCTGCTTGACCCGGCGTATGCACATTAAGGGGGCTCAAATTAACAAAATTAAAGGGAATAATGGGCTCTTTAGACCATTTTTTAATTCAAAAAGTATTTTTTTCAAGGGGCCCCCAGGGATATCCCGACGGCCTAGCCAGGGTAACCACCTATCCTAACTTGTAGAACTCGATTCGGGCAACAAGATAAACACCTGCTTGACCCGGCGCATGCACATTAAGGGGGCTCAAATTAACAAAATTAAAGGGAATAAAGGGCTATTTAGACCATTTTTTAATTAAAAAAAGTATTTTTTTCAAGGGCCCCCAGGGATATCCCGACGGCCTAGCCAGGGTAACCACCTATCCTAACTTGTAGAACTCGATTCGGGCAACAAGATAAACACCTGCTTGACCCGGCGCATGCACATTAAGGGGCTCAAATTAACAAAATTAAAGGGAATAAAGGGCTATTTAGACCATTTTTTAATTAAAAAAAGTATTTTTTTCAAGGGGCCCCCAGGGATATCCCGACGGCCTAGCCAGGGTAACCACCTATCCTAACTTGTAGAACTCGATTCGGGCAACAAGATAAACACCTGCTTGACCCGGCGCATGCACATTAAGGGGGCTCAAATTAACAAAATTAAAGGGAATAAAGGGCTATTTAGACCATTTTTTAATTAAAAAAAGTATTTTTTTCAAGGGGCCCCCAGGGATATTCCGACGGCCTAGCCAGGGTAACCACCTATCCTAACTTGTAGAACTCGATTCGGGCAACAAGATAAACACCTGCTTGACCCGGCGCATGCACATTAAGGGGGCTCAAATTAACAAAATTAAAGGGAATAAAGGGCTATTTAGACCATTTTTTAATTAAAAAAAGTATTTTTTTCAAGGGGCCCCCAGGGATATCCCGACGGCCTAGCCAGGGTAACCACCTATCCTAACTTGTAGAACTCGATTCGGGCAACAAGATAAACACCTGCTTGACCCGGCGCATGCACATTAAGGGGGCTCAAATTAACAAAATTAAAGGGAATAATGGGCTCTTTAGACCATTTTTTAATTAAAAAAAGTATTTTTTTCAAGGAGCCCCCAGGGATATCCCGACGGCCTAGCCAGGGTAACCACCTATCCTAACTTGTAGAACTCGATTCGGGCAACAAGATAAACACCTGCTTGACCCGGCGCATGCACATTAAGGGGGCTCAAATTAACAAAATTAAAGGGAATAAAGGGCTCTTTAGACCATTTTTTAATTAAAAAAAGTATTTTTTTCAAGGGGCACCCAGGGATATCCCGACGGCCTAGCCAGGGTAACCACCTATCCTAACTTGTAGAACTCGATTCGGGCAACAAGATAAACACCTGCTTGACCCGGCGCATGCACATTAAGGGGGCTCAAATTAACAAAATTAAAGGGAATAAAGGGCTATTTAGACCATTTTTTAATTAAAAAAAGTATTTTTTTCAAGGGGCCCCCAGGGATATCCCGACGGCCTAGCCAGGGTAACCACCTATCCTAACTTGTAGAACTCGATTCGGGCAACAAGATAAACACCTGCTTGACCCGGCGCATGCACATTAAGGGGGCTCAAATTAACAAAATTAAAGGGAATAAAGGGCTATTTAGACCATTTTTTAATTAAAAAAGTATTTTTTTCAAGGGGCCCCCAGGGATATCCCGACGGCCTAGCCAGGGTAACCACCTATCCTAACTTGTAGAACTCGATTCGGGCAACAAGATAAACACCTGCTTGACCCGGCGCATGCACATTAAGGGGGCTCAAATTAACAAAATTAAAGGGAATAAAGGGCTCTTTAGACCATTTTTTAATTAAAAAAAGTATTTTTTTCAAGGGGCCCCCAGGGATATCCCGACGGCCTAGCCAGGGTAACCACCTATCCTAACTTGTAGAACTCGATTCGGGCAACAAGATAAACACCTGCTTGACCCGGCGCATGCACATTAAGGGGGCTCAAATTAACAAAATTAAAGGGAATAAAGGGCTATTTAGACCATTTTTTAATTAAAAAAAGTATTTTTTTCAAGGGGCCCCCAGGGATATTCCGACGGCCTAGCCAGGGTAACCACCTATCCTAACTTGTAGAACTCGATTCGGGCAACAAGATAAACACCTGCTTGACCCGGCGCATGCACATTAAGGGGGCTCAAATTAACAAAATTAAAGGGAATAAAGGGCTATTTAGACCATTTTTTAATTAAAAAAAGTATTTTTTTCAAGGGGCCCCCAGGGATATCCCGACGGCCTAGCCAGGGTAACCACCTATCCTAACTTGTAGAACTCGATTCGGGCAACAAGATAAACACCTGCTTGACCCGGCGCATGCACATTAAGGGGGCTCAAATTAACAAAATTAAAGGGAATAAAGGGCTATTTAGACCATTTTTTAATTAAAAAAAGTATTTTTTTCAAGGGGCCCCCAGGGATATTCCGACGGCCTAGCCAGGGTAACCACCTATCCTAACTTGTAGAACTCGATTCGGGCAACAAGATAAACACCTGCTTGACCCGGCGCATGCACATTAAGGGGGCTCAAATTAACAAAATTAAAGGGAATAATGGGCTCTTTAGACCATTTTTTAATTAAAAAAAGTATTTTTTTCAAGGGGCCCCAGGGATATCCCGACGGCCTAGCCAGGGTAACCACCTATCCTAACTTGTAGAACTCGATTCGGGCAACAAGATAAACACCTGCTTGACCCGGCGCATGCACATTTAGGGGCAACTCGGTAAAGCATCTCATCAGCAGATTTTATTCATTAATGACACTCAGTCCTAATTCCTCCGCCACTAACATAGTTCCGAAAACCGAGTGATACATGTATTTTGTTTTATTTGCACAAAGTTTGTTTAGTTGTTACCCATATTTTTTTTCTCGAATCAGTCTAATCATTATGGGTTGGGTCGAATGAATATCTTTAGCCTTTTGTTGTAGATCGGCATCTCTGCATGCTCTTGCAGAAAATAGGCATACCGTGAAAATATGGGGCCGTATATCGATACAAAACGTCTTGTTGAAATATAAAATATGAGTTTAACGTTCCTCTAATCTTCAAATAATTCTCAGGAGACATTTTCTATTGCACGTGTAGCCTTCAATTCAATTAATTAACAAGGACGGAGTTATACCCCTTAAAAATAATTGTATTATGAATTAACATGTCTCTTTTATACGATATCGCGTGACTAATTATTGATTGATTGATCGGCTAAATTCCCAATGCGACCATCACATAATTTGAATTTATATTTAAAATCTTTTTAAAAGGCCAAGATTTTCTAGCTCGCTTCGCTTGCTGGTGACTTATACAAATTTTCCAATTTTGCTATGTTTTGCTGCTTTAATATATTTCGTTTATTATCCGCACTGAACTGCTTTGAACTTAAAGGGATGGTCCGGGGTGAAAATGTTTATATTTTGACACATAGAGTGGTATTCACTGAGCAAAATGCCAAAAATTTCATTAAAATCGGATAACAAATACTACAGTATTTGTTATTAATTTACCCAAGCCAAATTCTAACAATTGTAAAAGGACATTTTTCTATCGGGGATATCAATTTATAATCAATTGCTCAATGAAATTCATAATGTACCAACTTTAAGTTCCTTTCATACTCTATTATGATTATTTAGATTGAGCATTTGTATTTTTACTTCTTTCTTTTTGTTTTCATAGTTTTAGTAAGTTTTTTTTAACACTTTTCTGTCAATGTATTTTACTTGGAAATGTTTTTCTTTTAGTATTTTTAATGGTGTATATTACTTTGTTTGGTAAATGTAGGACCCCAAGGAAGAACAGCAGTATTTTGCAAATACAGCTGAATTGGGCGATCCTCCGTTATTGTATGTATCTCTTATGTATATTGTTATGAAATAAAACAAACAAACAAGTTTAAAGTTTAGCAATATTTTGTGAAAACAATCATCATAAATATTTATTAGATGGGCTGTGGATGTTACATCTCAACTTTCATTTTTCTTAACGTGTTAATACATAATTTTTTCCCCGTTATTTCATACTTGTGTGAATAATGTCTCCCTTATAGTGAAATAAGTTGCAGCAATAAAATAATATCAAATGCAATAAATCAATGGACAATCCAATTTTTCTAGCTCTTGGAGGAAAAAATTTGAATAGACCTAATTTCATATAGTAAAATACAAAAGAACAAGTGGAGATGTGACATCATCAGTCCACCTAATGAATATTCATGACCATACTGTTTTCACAAAATATTGCTAAAATTTAAACTTCTTTGTTATCCGATTTTGATGAAATTTTTGGCATTTTGCTAAGTGAATTTTACTCTATTTATTAAGCTATACATACTTTCAGCCCGGACCATCCCTTTAATATAATATGTGGTGTATATACCCGCGATATGATAAAAAAATGTTGGCCATCTGCAAAGTTTTAAAATATCACGAGGTTCCGGGGGCTCCGCCCCAGACCAGTGGTGGCACCAAAGGATGAGGCCCAGTGAGTTGCCCCCCCCCCCCCGAAATTTTGAAGAAAAAAATGTTCAGTAAACATTGTCATTGTCAAACATTTCTCATCCATTCACCGTTAGCATTTAGCTCCCGACAATTTTGGTCACTAACATAGATCTTTCAGGTCCAGTGGCGTAACTACGGGGGGGCATGGGGGGGCACGTGCCCCCCCCCCCCAATCGGCTGGCCAAAAAAAAAAACGGGTAAAAGGAGAAAAAAGAGGGAGAAAGGAAAAGAAACGTAGTGGGGAAAGAATAAATTATTGTTCATTATAATATGTTAAATTACATTATGTAATGTTATATCACAAAAAAGCATTTTTTCATCACTTTATGAAACATTATTTGCTCAGGGCCTGTGTCACTGTTCGTGGTGCTCGCATAGACTGTTTAACGAGATCTATAGCCCTTTTGTACTAAAACCTCCCGTTCTGTACACCAAATATATTTCCTCGCAATTCGAGTTATTGTTTTATGTAGTGACATTTGCTTCTTTTCATGACCACTTAAAGTGATTGCCCTATTTTAAGGTCTTAATATAAAACATTTCCTGTCCGTGCTAACGTTCACATTAGTTGATTGGTGAGATGTCTGCTCTTCATAAATTCCTAAAACCAGTCCTTAAAATGTTAACTTTTCTGATCTCAATATGAAAAATTTTCAGCTCGCGCTTCGCGCTCGCATCATTTGGTAAGTGAAATACGGACGATCTTAGTGAATCCCTGCAAACAAGCCTCTTCAGGTCTGAATTTCTTAAATTTTCAGCTCGCGCTTCGCGCTCGCAGTATTTTTTATTAGTGAGATGCGTATGACTATGACAACAAAATGTGCTTCATGTGTTTAGATGTAATTCTAACAAAATCAGCAAAGGATAGCATTATAGCATTAGATGACTATGATGAGTATACTCTTAATGGATTCCTAAAATATAGCCCTTAATATATCCCTGTTTGGGGTCAATATACACAAAAATTTCAGCTCGCGCTTCGCGCTCGCATTGTTTGTTTAGCGAGAGGTACGTATCATGATTACAAAAAAATTGCGTATAATGTCCCTTTTTAGGTCTAAATATCACAAATTTTCAGCTCGCGCTTCGTGCTCGCATTATTTAATCAGTGAGATACATATTCGTTTAATGTCACTGCATGTCCTTAAAATGTCTCTATTAGGTCAGTATACCTGGCAACTGAGCGCGCTTCGCGCGCTCCCTAAGTGACTCAAAATTTTTGCTGGTGCCCCCCCCCCCAACGCCGTGACCCACGGTACGCCAATGTTCAGGTCATTATATAAAATTCACGATGTCGCTCGCGCTACGCGCTCGCAGTAACTAATAATTGAAATAAGTAAATTATCTATTTACATGGGTCTTAAAAATCCAATGTCATTAGAGTTTTCATTATTTGTTTTAGCGAGATACATATCCTGCGTGTCCACAATTTTCATAACTGAAATATTTTCAGCGAATTAGATACCCATTCAGTTCATGATGACAAAAAAGGTGCTTAGAACGTCCAGGTATCATCCCTTCGCGCTCACACTATTTATTTGGTGAGATATCATCTTCATGACCCAATTAATGCAAACAGCTAGTCCTTAACAGGTCGCTTTTCAAGTCAGGAGGGACACCATTATTTTGAAATAAAATTAGCTCGCACTTCTCGCTCGATTTAAAAAAATTGTGTGTCACCCCCCCCCCCACCGAGAATGTTATTTTGCCTCCTTATAGGATAAAAACCCTTGTGCCATTATTGTTCCGGACCCCATCCGATAACACTGCCCCAAGCCCCCCAAAAAGTTCTGAAACTGGGAACAAAAAAGAAATGACAAAAGGAAAGAAAGGAAAGGAAGATGAAAGATACATGATGTTCATTTTCTGCACACCATGTCTAAAACAATCTCAAAGTTGCTCGGGGCACAATCCTAAAATATCCTGTTCATACAATATGACCTCTCCGTTCTCCCTATTTTTTTTTCTATTCCCCCCTCATTTTCTTTGCTCTCTCTCCGAGTCCCTTTCCCTTCTCTCTCTTCTATTTCTTTTATCTTTTAAAGTTTTTATTGTTTTTTCATAATTTTGTATAAAAAATCAAATATAATTAATACAAGTAATATAAAAGAGTAGAATAAATGATATCTTTAATTTCATTTTCTCCCTTTCCTTTTTGTTTTTTTTCTACTCTTCCCATTGCCGGCACTAAGAGATAGGGAGGAAGTCGGGGTAGTAGTTCCCAATGCTCTAAATGGCCCATTATTCCCTTTAATTTTGTTAATTTAAGCCCCCTTAATGTGCATGCACCGGGTCAAGCAGGTGTTTATCTTGTTGCCCGAATCGAGTTCTACAAGTTAGGATAGGTGGTTACCCTGGCTAGGCCGTCGGGATATCCCTGGGGGCCCCTTGAAAAAAATACTTTTTTTAATTAAAAAATGGTCTAAATAGCCCTTTATTCCCTTTAATTTTGTTAATTTGAGCCCCCTTAATGTGCATGCGCCGGGTCAAGCAGGTGTTTATCTTGTTGCCCGAATCGAGTTCTACAAGTTAGGATAGGTGGTTACCCTGGCTAGGCCGTCGGGATATCCCTGGGGGCCTGAAAAAAATACTTTTTTTAATTAAAAAATGGTCTAAATAGCCCATTATTCCCTTTAATTTTGTTAATTTGAGCCCCATTAATGTGCATGCGCCGGGTCAAGCAGGTGATTATCTTGTTGCCCGAATCGAGTTCTACAAGTTAGGATAGGTGGTTACCCTGGCTAGGCCGTCGGGATATCCCTGGGGGCCCCTTGAAAAAAATACTTTTTTTAATTAAAAAATGGTCTAAATAGCCCTTTATTCCCTTTAATTTTGTTAATTTGAGCCCCCTTAATGTGCATGCGCCGGGTCAAGCAGGTGTTTATCTTGTTGCCCGAATCGAGTTCTACAGGTTAGGATAGGTGGTTACCCTGGCTAGGCCGTCGGGATATCCCTGGGGGCCCCTTGAAAAAAATACTTTTTTTAATTAAAAAATGGTCTAAATAGCCCTTTATTCCCTTTAATTTTGTTAATTTGAGCCCCCTTAATGTGCATGCGCCGGGTCAAGCAGGTGTTTATCTTGTTACCCGAATCGAGTTCTACAAGTTAGGATAGGTGGTTACCCTGGCTAGGCCGTCGGGATATCCCTGGGGGCCCCTTGAAAAAAATACTTTTTTTAATTAAAAAATGGTCTAAATAGCCCTTTATTCCCTTTAATTTTGTTAATTTGAGCCCCCTTAATGTGCATGCGCCGGGTCAAGCAGGTGTTTATCTTGTTGCCCGAATCGAGTTCTACAAGTTAGGATAGGTGGTTACCCTGGCTAGGCCGTCGGGATATCCCTGGGGGCCCCTTGAAAAAAATACTTTTTTTAATTAAAAAATGGTCTAAATAGCCCTTTATTCCCTTTAATTTTGTTAATTTGAGCCCCCTTAATGTGCATGCGCCGGGTCAAGCAGGTGTTTATCTTGTTGCCCGAATCGAGTTCTACAAGTTAGGATAGGTGGTTACCCTGGCTAGGCCGTCGGGATATCCCTGGGGGCCCCTTGAAAAAAATACTTTTTTTAATTAAAAAATGGTCTAAATAGCCCTTTATTCCCTTTAATTTTGTTAATTTAAGCCCCCTTAATGTGCATGCGCCGGGTCAAGCAGGTGTTTATCTTGTTGCCCGAATCGAGTTCTACAAGTTAGGATAGGTGGTTACCCTGGCTAGGCCGTCGGGATATCCCTGGGGGCCCCTTGAAAAAAATACTTTTTTTAATTAAAAAATGGTCTAAATAGCCCTTTATTCCCTTTAATTTTGTTAATTTGAGCCCCCTTAATGTGCATGCGCCGGGTCAAGCAGGTGTTTATCTTGTTGCCCGAATCGAGTTCTACAAGTTAGGATAGGTGGTTACCCTGGCTAGGCCGTCGGGATATCCCTGGGGACCCCTTGAAAAAAAATACTTTTTTTAATTAAAAAATGGTCTAAATAGCCCTTTATTCCCTTTAATTTTGTTAATTTGAGCCCCCTTAATGTGCATGCGCCGGGTCAAGCAGGTGTTTATCTTGTTGCCCGAATCGAGTTCTACAAGTTAGGATAGGTGGTTACCCTGGCTAGGCCGTCGGGATATCCCTGGGGGCCCCTTGAAAAAAATACTTTTTTTAATTAAAAAATGGTCTAAATAGCCCTTTATTCCCTTTAATTTTGTTAATTTGAGCCCCCTTAATGTGCATGCGCCGGGTCAAGCAGGTGTTTATCTTGTTGCTCGAATCGAGTTCTACAAGTTAGGATAGGTGGTTACCCTGGCTAGGCCGTCGGGATATCCCTGGGGGCCCCTTGAAAAAAATACTTTTTTTAATTAAAAAATGGTCTAAATAGCCCTTTATTCCCTTTAATTTTGTTAATTTGAGCCCCCTTAATGTGCATGCGCCGGGTCAAGCAGGTGTTTATCTTGTTGCCCGAATCGAGTTCTACAAGTTAGGATAGGTGGTTACCCTGGCTAGGCCGTCGGGATATCCCTGGGGGCCCCTTGAAAAAAATACTTTTTTTAATTAAAAAATGGTCTAAATAGCCCTTTATTCCCTTTAATTTTGTTAATTTGAGCCCCCTTAATGTGCATGCGCCGGGTCAAGCAGGTGTTTATCTTGTTGCCCGAATCGAGTTCTACAAGTTAGGATAGGTGGTTACCCTGGCTAGGCCGTCGGGATATCCCTGGGGGCCCCTTGAAAAAAATACTTTTTTTAATTAAAAAATGGTCTAAAGAGCCCTTTATTCCCTTTAATTTTGTTAATTTGAGCCCCCTTAATGTGCATGCGCCGGGTCAAGAATCGAGAATCGAGTTCTACAAGTTAGGATAGGTGGTTACCCTGGCTAGGCCGTCGGGATATCCCTGGGGGCCCCTTGAAAAAAATACTTTTTTTAATTAAAAAATGGTCTAAATAGCCCTTTATTCCCTTTAATTTTGTTAATTTGAGCCCCCTTAATGTGCATGCGCCGGGTCAAGCAGGTGTTTATCTTGTTGCCCGAATCGAGTTCTACAAATTAGGATAGGTGGTTACCCTGGCTAGGCCGTCGGGATATCCCTGGGGGCCCCTTGAAAAAAATACTTTTTTTAATTAAAAAATGGTCTAAATAGCCCTTTATTCCCTTTAATTTTGTTAATTTGAGCCCCCTTAATGTGCATGCACCGGGTCAAGCAGGTGTTTATCTTGTTGCCCGAATCGAGTTCTACAAGTTAGGATAGGTGGTTACCCTGGCTAGGCCGTCGGGATATCCCTGGGGGCCCCTTGAAAAAAATACTTTTTTTAATTAAAAAATGGTCTAAATAGCCCTTTATTCCCTTTAATTTTGTTAATTTGAGCCCCCTTAATGTGCATGCGCCGGGTCAAGCAGGTGTTTATCTTGTTGCCCGAATCGAGTTCTACAAGTTAGGATAGGTGGTTACCCTGGCTAGGCCGTCGTGATATCCCTGGGGGCCCCTTGAAAAAATACTTTTTTTAATTAAAAAATGGTCTAAATAGCCCTTTATTCCCTTTAATTTTGTTAATTTGAGCCCCCTTAATGTGCATGCGCCGGGTCAAGCAGGTGTTTATCTTGTTGCCCGAATCGAGTTCTACAAGTTAGGATAGGTGGTTACCCTGGCTAGGCCGTCGGGATATCCCTGGGGCCCCTTGAAAAAAATACTTTTTTTAATTAAAAAATGGTCTAAATAGCCCTTTATTCCCTTTAATTTTGTTAATTTGAGCCCCCTTAATGTGCATGCGCCGGGTCAAGCAGGTGTTTATCTTGTTGCCCGAATCGAGTTCTACAAGTTAGGATAGGTGGTTACCCTGGCTAGGCCGTCGGGATATCCCTGGGGGCCCCTTGAAAAAAATACTTTTTTTAATTAAAAAATGGTCTAAATAGCCCTTTATTCCCTTTAATTTTGTTAATTTGAGCCCCCTTAATGTGCATGCGCCGGGTCAAGCAGGTGTTTATCTTGTTGCCCGAATCGAGTTCTACAAGTTAGGATTGGTGGTTACCCTGGCTAGGCCGTCGGGATATCCCTGGGGGCCCCTTGAAAAAAATACTTTTTTTAATTAAAAAATGGTCTAAATAGCCCTTTATTCCCTTTAATTTTGTTAATTTGAGCCCCCTTAATGTGCATGCGCCGGGTCAAGCAGGTGTTTATCTTGTTGCCCGAATCGAGTTCTACAAGTTAGGATAGGTGGTTACCCTGGCTAGGCCGTCGGGATATCCCTGGGGGCCCCTTGAAAAAAATACTTTTTTTAATTAAAAAATGGTCTAAATAGCACATTATTCCCTTTAATTTTGTTAATTTGAGCCCCCTTAATGTGCATGCGCCGGGTCAAGCAGGTGTTTATCTTGTTGCCCGAATCGAGTTCTACAAGTTAGGATAGGTGGTTACCCTGGCTAGGCCGTCGGGATATCCCTGGGGGCCCCTTGAAAAAAATACTTTTTTTAATTAAAAAATGGTCTAAATAGCCCTTTATTCCCTTTAATTTTGTTAATTTGAGCCCCCTTAATGTGCATGCGCCGGGTCAAGCAGGTGTTTATCTTGTTGCCCGAATCGAGTTCTACAAGTTAGGATAGGTGGTTACCCTGGCTAGGCCGTCGGGATATCCCTGGGGGCCCCTTGAAAAAAATACTTTTTTTAATTAAAAAATGGTCTAAATAGCCCTTTATTCCCTTTAATTTTGTTAATTTGAGCCCCTTAATGTGCATGCGCCGGGTCAAGCAGGTGTTTATCTTGTTGCCCGAATCGAGTTCTACAAGTTAGGATAGGTGGTTACCCTGGCTAGGCCGTCGGGATATCCCTGGGGGCCCCTTGAAAAAAATACTTTTTTTAATTAAAAAATGGTCTAAATAGCCCTTTATTCCCTTTAATTTTGTTAATTTGAGCCCCCTTAATGTGCATGTGCCGGATCAAGCAGGTGTTTATCTTGTTGCCCGAATCGAGTTCTACAAGTTAGGATAGGTGGTTACCCTGGCTAGGCCGTCGGGATATCCCTGGGGGCCCCTTGAAAAAAATACTTTTTTTAATTAAAAAATGGTCTAAATAGCCCTTTATTCCCTTTAATTTTGTTAATTTGAGCCCCCTTAATGTGCATGCGCCGGGTCAAGCAGGTGTTTATCTTGTTGCCCGAATCGAGTTCTACAAGTTAGGATAGGTGGTTACCCTGGCTAGGCCGTCGGGATATCCCTGGGGGCCCCTTGAAAAAAATACTTTTTTTAATTAAAAAATGGTCTAAATAGCCCTTTATTCCCTTTAATTTTGTTAATTTGAGCCCCCTTAATGTGCATGCGCCGGGTCAAGCAGGTGTTTATCTTGTTGCCTGAATCGAGTTCTACAAGTTAGGATAGGTGGTTACCCTGGCTAGGCCGTCGGGATATCCCTGGGGGCCCCTTGAAAAAAATACTTTTTTTAATTAAAAAATTGTCTAAATAGCCCTTTATTCCCTTTAATTTTGTTAATTTGAGCCCCCTTAATGTGCATGCGCCGGGTCAAGCAGGTGTTTATCTTGTTGCCCGAATCGAGTTCTACAAGTTAGGATAGGTGGTTACCCTGGCTAGGCCGTCGTGATATCCCTGGGGGCCCCTTGAAAAAAATACTTTTTTTAATTAAAAAATGGTCTAAATAGCCCTTTATTCCCTTTAATTTTGTTAATTTGAGCCCCCTTAATGTGCATGCGCCGGGTCAAGCAGGTGTTTATCTTGTTGCCCGAATCGAGTTCTACAAGTTAGGATAGGTGGTTACCCTGGCTAGGCCGTCGGGATATCCCTGGGGGCCCCTTGAAAAAAATACTTTTTTTAATTAAAAAATGGTCTAAATAGCCCTTTATTCCCTTTAATTTTGTTAATTTGAGCCCCCTTAATGTGCATGCGCCGGGTCAAGCAGGTGTTTATCTTGTTGCCCGAATCAAGTTCTACAAGTTAGGATAGGTGGTTACCCTGGCTAGGCCGTCGGGATATCCCTGGGGGCCCCTTGAAAAAAATACTTTTTTTAATTAAAAAATGGTCTAAATAGCCCTTTATTCCCTTTAATTTTGTTAATTTGAGCCCCCTTAATGTGCATGCACCGGGTCAAGCAGGTGTTTATCTTGTTGCCCGAATCGAGTTCTACAAGTTAGGATAGGTGGTTACCCTGGCTAGGCCGTCGGGATATCCCTGGGGGCCCCTTGAAAAAAATACTTTTTTTAATTAAAAAATGGTCTAAATAGCCCTTTATTCCCTTTAATTTTGTTAATTTGAGCCCCCTTAATGTGCATGCGCCGGGTCAAGCAGGTGTTTATCTTGTTGCCCGAATCGAGTTCTACAAGTTAGGATAGGTGGTTACCCTGGCTAGGCCGTCGGGATATCCCTGGGGGCCCCTTGAAAAAAATATTTTTTTTAATTAAAAAATGGTCTAAATAGCCCTTTATTCCCTTTAATTTTGTTAATTTGAGCCCCCTTAATGTGCATGCGCCGGGTCAAGCAGGTGTTTATCTTGTTGCCCGAATCAAGTTCTACAAGTTAGGATAGGTGGTTACCCTGGCTAGGCCGTCGGGATATCCCTGGGGGCCCCTTGAAAAAAATACTTTTTTTAATTAAAAAATGGTCTAAATAGCCCTTTATTCCCTTTAATTTTGTTAATTTGAGCCCCCTTAATGTGCATGCGCCGGGTCAAGCAGGTGTTTATCTTGTTGCCCGAATCGAGTTCTACAAGTTAGGATAGATGGTTACCCTGGCTAGGCCGTCGGGATATCCCTGGGGGCCCCTTGAAAAAAATACTTTTTTTAATTAAAAAATGGTCTAAATAGCCCTTTATTCCCTTTAATTTTGTTAATTTGAGCCCCCTTTAATGTGCATGCGCCGGGTCAAGCAGGTGTTTATCTTGTTGCCCGAATCGAGTTCTACAAGTTAGGATAGGTGGTTACCCTGGCTAGGCCGTCGGGATATCCCTGGGGGCCCCTTGAAAAAAAATACTTTTTTTAATTAAAAAATGGTCTAAATAGCCCTTTTTTCCCTTTAATTTTGTTAATTTGAGCCCCCTTAATGTGCATGCGCCGGGTCAAGCAGGTGTTTATCTTGTTGCCCGAATCAAGTTCTACAAGTTAGGATAGGTGGTTACCCTTGCTAGGGCTAGGCCGTCGGGATATCCCTTGGGGCCCCTTGAAAAAAAAATTAAATTAGAAATTTCCAACCCTTTTATTCCCTGACTTTTGTCCCCTAAAAAATCCTCGTATTAGGGGAAGCCAGCTATTTTATGGTTGCCCGTGTTGTGTTTCACCTTTTAAACCCCTAGCTAGCTTTCAAAACCCCTAATTTTTGAATATCGAATATTGAATATCTGTCCAACTTCACACGCGTTTGAATATCGAACCTGAATATCCAACCAACTTCACAGTTTGAATATCGAATATCGAATATCCAACCAACTTCACGCCGGTTCAGCTTCTAATGAATTTCTCTCTCATATTATATGATATTTCCCCTTCATATTGATGATGGCAGATGCATCAGTTATTGAAGAACTGATTCAGTTCTTATCAGTGACAACTAGACCCGATGTCAGGGACACGGCACTCGCGCATGTGACTGGTACGACTGCAAGCAAAGAGGGGCGACTCACCATCGGGACACAGCTCTTGCCCGTAGCCGAAACTCTGGGGGAGCTTATCTGTTCGGATGCTGTACACGAATCCCACCGAGAGCAGGCTTATCATATTGTGGTCAATTTGTCATCTGAAGATAGCTTTGCAGAAAAACTTGCCCTTGACCTGTCGTACATATCCCATTTGCTGCAGACGATCATCAATCCTTCGAGTCCTTTTGCCAAGCAAGCATGCATGATTCTTAGCAACTTAACTCGAAACAGAGCTGGAGCAGAACGGGTCTTAAAAATTCTTCAATATGATGATGATGGAAGTCCAGCTGTTGGAATGAATAAACTGGTGGAAGCGTTTTGTAAAGGTTACAATAAGAAGAACTCGAGTCTTGACTATGTAGGACCTTTATTAGCCAACCTAACTCAGCTTACCGAAGCAAGAGAATATATCTTAAACAGAGAGCGATGCATTGTACAGAGGTTACTTCCATTTACTCAGTATAAATTATCAATGGCCAGGAGAAGAGGAGTAGCAACAGCATTGAGGAACTGCTGTTTTGAAACTGGTAATGATTGGAATTAGGGGGGAAAACCTTCAGAAAAGTTTTATTTATTACTTATCCTTGTCAGCAGTCGTGTTATTCGCATTTAGTCACGTCTTTGTTCATCTACATGATCTATGAATGAGCTGTATCGTGATTCTGCATGGCAAAATTTAGGTTTTAGGCTCATATAAGTTTTCCATAACTTGCATATTATTTTAGGTGATGACACTTGTCACTTAACGCTTTCTCTTAGAAGTACAATGATCTGTTATTTTCTACTTTTTCTATCAATAATGAAGTGAAAAATCAAGTAATACATTCTTGGATAAATTCTTTCTGAGAGAGAATTTATAGACATGGATGCACAAATAGATACTATTACTAATAGTATGAATATGTTTTTATATAATTGCAAATTATAGTATAAATATTGTGTACATACATTCATAATAATTTTTTATCCTTATCCTTACATTTGCCAGCATCTCCATTCGATATATGGATTATGGACCAAGTATGTTTTCTGAATTGATCCCTTTTCAAACTTTTTTTATATCCTTTCAACTATTACTTAGCATCTCATGAATGGTTGTTAGGAGATGATGTGGATATCCTACCCCATCTCTTGCTTCCATTAGCTGGTCCTGAAGAGCTGAGTGAGGAGGATATGGAAGGATTACCGGATGATCTTCAGTATCTTGAGGAGACAAAGAAGAGGGAGGATGATCCTGATATTCGTGCTATGCTATTGGAAGCAATTTATCAAGTTAGTATTTTTTCATTCCTCTTTTTTTGTGCTAAAAATATTTCAAATAGTGTTGAAATTTGAAAGAAAACTAACCTCTTGCATTATACCCCTATAAAAAAATTGTTAAGAATGTATGTAGACTTCTACTGAAAAAATAACCCCTTTTCCTTATTAAAATAAGTTGATAGTTCTAATGATGCAACATGGAAAAACATCTACGAAAAGGAAACTGAAAGGAAAGAAAACAAGCAAAAAAGCAGAGTGCAAAGGAAAACACTAGTAGTAAGCGAACAATGAACGAAATGAAAAAGTATAAGTCGATTATGAAATGGAAGAAATTAATTCAAAATCAACAAAATCAATGAATGGTGACTCGACTTCTCTTCATCTTATATCCCTGAATGTGAGAGGAATGCGGGATAAAACGAAAAGAAGCAAAATTATATCGTGGCTTCGTGCACAAAAGACAGATATTGTTTGTTTACAAGAAACTTACTGGACGAAAGAACTTGAACATGAGATTTCATCACAATGGAATGGTCCATGTTTTTTTAGTAATGGGTCTAACCACTCCAAAGGGGTTTCAATATTATTAAGAAAGAGATTACCCCTAGAAATTGTAAACGTCTATGCCAGAAATGATGGAAGGACCGTTGCTCTTAGATTAATGTATAACAATTGTTGCTATTTATTATTGAATGTTTATGCGCCAACAAAATATTCTGATAAAGTCATATTTTTTAAAAACCTACTCCATTGGTTTAACAAAATTAAGAAACCTGGAGATATATTAATTTGTGGAGGTGATTGGAATACTACACAAACTTATTTAGATTCTCGTGGCGCATCTCGAGTCTATAAACCACCCAATCATTTCAAGAAATTCATTCAAAAAAATGAATTGGTTGATGTTTGGAGGAAATTATATCCGACAAAGAAACAATTTACTTGGAGACAGAGGTTTTTTGGTATCTATTCTAGATTAGATTACTGGCTAATTTCAACAACTCTATATCCTTCAATGTACAGCACTGATATACGCCCAGCACTTAAATGTGATCATAATGCCATTTCGCTAAAGTTGAAATTGAGTGGTATTGGGAAAGGAAAAGGTTATTGGAAAGTAAACAATTCACACTTATTAGAACAAGATTTTAAAATCTGTATTAAACATGTGATTGATAAAGTAAAAATGGAATTCATGAATGAAAGTCCACAGCTTATATGGGAAATGTGTAAAATTAAAATAAAAGAGGTCACTGTGAAATATTCTAAACAAAAACAAGAAGAAAGAAAATGTTATTTTGCAAAGTTACAAGATGATCTCAATAAACAAAGTGAAAAGGCTGATAAAAATCCAAACAAGAAAGAAATTGATAAGTTAGAAACAATTAGAAATGAATTAGATAAACTTTACACATATAAGTGCAAAGGTGCGTATATTAGAGCTAGAGAGAAATGGATGGAGTCTGGCGAAAAGTCGTCCAAGTATTTTTTGAAAAAAGAAACCATAAATGGCAAGAAAAAAGAGATTAATTGTATTGTACAAAACGGTAAAACATTTACAAAGAAAACAGAAATTTTGAAGATTATTAATAATTACTTCAGTAAATTGTACAAAAATAACTATAACGATAATGATATAAACATTAAATCATACTTAAACAATATTGAATTGAAAGTATTAGATGAGAAGGATGCACTAAGTTGTGAAGGACTGGTGACAGAAAAAGAATGTTATAAAGCTTTGCTATCAATGCAAAATAATAAGGCACCTGGTTGCAATGGATTGAGCTCGGAGTTTTATAAATGTTTTTGGCCAGACATAAAAGATTTGCTAATCGACAGTCTAAATGAAGGATACGCTCAAGGGGGTTTGTCAGAAAGTCAAAGGCAAGGTATACTCACACTGTTATTTAAAAAAGGGGATAGTAGATTATTAGATAATTGGAGGCCAATCTCATTATTAAATATAGATTATAAGATTTTAGCGAGAGTTTTGTCACAACGCCTTCAACGAGTAATCCAAAAAATTGTTTCGTTTGATCAAACAGGTTATATTAAGGGGCGTTCAGCCTCAGACAACTTAAGGTTGGTACAAGATGTTATTGATTATTGCAAAATCTTGGAACAACAAGGATTGGTACTTTTTTTAGACTTCAAACAAGCATTTGATTGTGTGAGACATAGCTTTCTTTTCGAAACCTTGTCAAGATTGAACTTTAAAGA
This sequence comes from Lytechinus variegatus, assembly GCF_018143015.1. Lineage (NCBI taxonomy): Eukaryota > Metazoa > Echinodermata > Echinoidea > Temnopleuroida > Toxopneustidae > Lytechinus > Lytechinus variegatus. The sequence continues at coordinate 65,669,471 of NC_054741.1, forward strand.
TTCATTTATCCAATGGGTTAAAGTATTATATAAAAACGCTGGGGGAAAGGTAATAAATAATGGTTGGATTTCGAAACAGTTTAAGATAGAAAAGGGTGTAAGGCAAGGGTGCCCTCTATCGGCTTTGTTATTTGTTTTGGTTGTTGAAGTAATGGCGTCACAGATAAGGTCAAACAAGAAAATCAGTGGTATTAAGATTCCATTCCACAAAGAACCATTTTCAAAAGAATTAAAGATCTCACAGTTAGCAGACGACACCGCTCTTTTTGTTAATTCCGTCCAGGCAGGAAATGTTGCAATTCAAGAGGTTATTAAGTTCGGGGAATATTCTGGCTTAAAACTTAATTTAGATAAAACCAAAGTTATGCCACTTAATATAAATTACAATGAAACAAATGGTATATGCAACTTGGAATGGTCTGATGAACCAATTAAATATCTTGGTGTTGTATTATGCAAGAACATAAATGACTTCAATGTTCTTAATTGGTCTGTAAAGATAGATAAAATCAAACGTATTATAAATCTTTGGAAGATGAGAAATCTGACATACTATGGGAGAATAGTTATTATAAAAATGTTACTTGTATCACAGTTAATATACTTAAGCACATGCTATGTCATGCCCAAAAATTATATCAAAGAACTTAATAAAATAATTCATTCATTTTTATGGAATTCTAAAAGAGAAAAAGTGAAAAGAGCTTACATTATTAATTCACCCCAATATGGTGGTTTGGGTATGATTGATATAGATTCTAGATTGAAATCACTCACACTTTCTTGGTTACCAAAAATTGTAAGAGGTGATGAACCACCATGGATATATATTTGTGAGTTTTGGTTACATAAATTAGGCGGTATACCTTTATCTATTCAATGTAACTGTTCTCCTATAGACATGATCAAATTATGCAAAAAATATTCATTACCTACATTTTATACAGACTTACTTACTTCATGGGCTGAACTTCACTATCTTAATATATTCGAAGTAACTCAATTTGAAAATGAAATCATATGGAATAATTCAAATATAAAACATGAAAACAAGTTACTGTATTTCAGAAAATGGTACGATAAGGGTATAGTTAAAGTACACCATTTAATTGAAAATGGTTCATGGAAAAACTCCGAAAGTATTACAGACTTACTGTCGATGAATTCTCTTTGTATCTTATTTCAATATGCTAAAATTAAAACTGCTTTTCCAAAATATTGGTTCGATAAATTGAACACTGCTCAGCTTGAAAATCACCATGATCAACCAACGCAAAACGACAAATTTATTCAAATTAAAACTGGTGACTCAATTGACATTACAATATCAAAAACAAAGCAATTCTACACATATTTTGTAGATATAAAAAAGAATTTACACCCAACGGTGTTATATTTTTGGCAAGACAGTCTATCACTTGCAGAAGATTATGATTGGAGTAAATTGCTAAAATTTAAGTTTGGAAAATTATTTAATAACAGAGTTAAACAATATAATTTCAAATTGCTGCATCGGATTTTGCCGTACAAAGAGAATTTAGTTCGATGGAATATCACATCAGACATGACTTGTAACCATTGTAAACAAATTGAAACTTTAGATCATGTTTTGTTGTATTGTCCACATGTGAATTTATTTTGGCAAAAACTACGGTATTTTATCAAGATCCAGTTTAATGTCAATATTCGGATTAATGAGAAAACACTATTGATTGGCCACGATGTTGAAAATGAAAACATGGCTTTTCTTAATGTAATTTTGGTTTTCGCACAATATACGATTTATAGAGTCTATATGTTGGCTCAGTTCACTTCAAAAAATTCAGTTATTTTTCTATGTTGTCAGATTTCAAGAGAGAATTAGTCATTAATTTAAGATTTCTTGAAAAGAGTAATGAGATAAAACTAACAGAAAAACAGTACAACGAAATCAAAAGCCTGTGAAATGTGAAACTAATTATATATATATATCGTTTGTGTTTTGTTTATTGATTTCAATGTAAAAGAGTAACAATATAAAAAAAAATATCAGAAAAACAGTATAATGAAATCAAAAGGTCGTGAAATATGAAAGTAATTGTATGTGTTTGATTATTGATTTTGATGTAATAAATACCTCTGATGAGGACAAAAAAAAAAGTTCTAATGATGGAAAGAAGATTAGGCCCACCAATAGTACCTACCTAATTATGTATGGATATGGCTTTCATAGTCATGAAATATATAATTTTACTTATAGTATATCATAGTATTTGATAACTTGTTTATTATACTTCCTGATGAAACTAGATGGTCCAGTGATGACTCTTTAATTTCTTCAATAGAGTACACAATACATTGAGAAATCAAGTTCATATTGAACATTTTCAATTTTGAAATATACGTATATGTAACAGGTTACTTTAGTTCAAAGATATGATTTAAGTTAATGGATAGGCCTATGTCTTATCTGTTTTCATGCATAATGAAAATGCAGCAAGTCTTGGTTACCACAAAATTCATTATTAAAAGCATATCATTTCTTTCAGCTCTGTGCCTCAAAGGAGGGACGGCGGATCGTGAAGGAGAAAAGAACATATGTGATCCTGAGGGAGTATCATCAGTGGGAGAAGGATGAGAAAGTTGAGAGTCTTTGTCATCAGGTGATTGATATCCTCATCATGGATGATCCGCTACCAGGAATGGAGAATCTTAGGGATGTGGAGATACCGGAGGAGATCAAAGTAAAACTAGATCAAAAGAAGGAGGTCGAGGACCAGGAGAAAGATTGACATTTGATTTTTTAACTTAGGATGGCATAAGTTTTGAATTATTTATAGTCTGTGTCATATGTTCAGATGTGTCTTTTGATGAAGGATTAAAGATCTATAAGCAAATGAGGATTTTGAAAGGAATGAATTTGTTAATAAGATGCCAGGTGGATGTTTCATAAAGCTGTTCATAAGTTAAGAGCGACTTTAAGAACGACTGGTGACCCTTTCTTGTGGTAAATGGTATATTGAATTGGCAATGGTTTAGCGTGTAAGAAGAATTCACCAGTTGTTCTTAAAGTCGCTCTTAACTTATGAACAGCTTTATAAAACGGATCCCAGGGATTATAATTTGATGAAGGAGAAGTTCACCAGAACAAAAAGCTTTTTTAATGAATGGAAAAAAAATGAAGAGAAACATATTAAAGGTTTCAAGAGAATCCATCATAGTGAAATAAAGTTTTTTTATTTTAGATTTTGTGAGGTCACTTGAAAGCAGGTGCCCCACATTCATGTATACATTCCATATATTTACATTTTTGAATGATAGCAGAATATTCATCTCATTGAAGCACATGTGATATAATTTATGATGATATTGAATGCACAAGTATATCATTTCTTTTATTAGGATTTTATGGAATTGATATATGGAATAACTGTTGATGAAATTATAATTCAAAAGCTCCTAACTTTCCTCAGTGGATTTTCACCAAACCACCATTAATGTTTTTCTGTTTTATGAATTTCTGCTATATCAAACCAACTTTATTTCAGCATGTTCACTCTATGGATGCTACACATAGAATGAATACATTCTCAAATTCTTATGTTTATGGAATATTGAATGTTCAGATGATGATCTAAGATCGAACATTACCTAAAGTTGATGTAATTTTTCCCTCTTGAATAATACAATGTTACTGGGTTGCATAGCCAAGTCCTCTCTTGTTTGTACTCTGTTCTCTCCTTTCTACCCAATTTTTTTATCAAATTTCCCACCTTTTCCTTCATTACTTGAAACATCTTTGGGGGAGGGGTTCTACCCACTGCTCCTTTCCCTGGTAGGAACGCCCTTGGTACACTCCTTGTAGAAAATTACTTTCCTGAAATCAGTAGCTGACATGTCTAAATTCTGTTCATTCCTAGATATCTCCTTATTTTTAATAACATATCTGGCTCACTACCGTTATTCGGGATAAATGTTATTCAAAATTATGTAATTGTATCATGGTTGTTCAGATAAATCCTATGTTGACCAATGCTATTTTTACTCATGAATTGTTCAAATCCATTTGTTCTAGATCAAATAATCTAGCAATAATTGAATTGTTGCTTTAACAATCTCTCTTTTTATTTAAAAGAAATACAAATTATGTAATAAAATTACAGAAATGCTGTCATTTATTATTTCCAATGTTGTAATAATGCTTCTTATATACCATTGCCTATTAGCTCAATTTGAATAATATCTTCTACCTATATCTATTAATTTTTTTCAGAACTGAAATTGTAAAATTGGTATGACCAGTAAAGAGAGAAGAAAATAAAGCAGAAAGTGGCAATTTATTGAAAAATTTTTTTAAAAAATATATAGCTTATATGAATGTTTTGATTTTTGTGAAGGAACATGGTTGAATGTTGAGAGCCCCTTATTTGACTTGGCATTTTTCCTTGACTAGTTGCCTCAACTTGGGCTGATAACCTCAGTTGTTCCCAATTTTAGTCGAGGGAACGAGAAAGTAACTTGTGGGAATGTGTTATGAAAAAACATCAGGACACCTTAGTAATTCTGTATGATTGTGTGTTTACAGGTGAAAAGAAAACAAATTTGAAAATGATAGAATGAAGAGAAAGGGAGAAGGGTGACAGAGGGAGAGGGGGATGAGAGACAGAATGAGAGGGTTCATATGTCATTATTACCTTCATCTGGAGCAAAGCTCCTACTAGGTTTGCGCCCTCATAAGACAAATATTTGGCATGACCCTCTTCAATAAGAGAAGTTAGTTCGCACATATAGGTCCATGGTTCGCAGAACTAATTAAAGAAATAAAGAAGCATGCATGTATGCTAACGATGTATACACATCGATTATAATAACCATGCAGCAATTATCCAGCGATTTGAAGATGCGTTTCCTCAGCTCTCACATCTATCTATATCTTACTTAAAAAAATGATAATGAAAGGCAATTTCAAATAATTTTGTATTCCACGGGATTCTCAAAATTTTCGGGGTCTGCCCTTTCATCGGGGAAAACGTGTGGGGGGGGGGGGGAGAACCCTGAAAATATTAATAATGAAATTATTTGGAATTGGCATTCAATACTACAGTAGTATATGTCTAGGCCTCCATGCAAATTTTGACAAGGGAATACTTTTTTATGACCCCTTCAACTCAATTGCATACCCCGCAGACTAATTCCATTTCTCTCCTCCATTCAAACTCTCACCCTCTCTTCTACTTTGCTTTCACCATTTCTTTTTCACTTTCATCCAGCTTTTGTTTTTATTTCCTTCGTCTTTTTTTGAAATTTTCTTCCTCTCTTTATTCCCCCTCTTTCTTTCTTCCTTTTAAGTTCTTTCTTTCCTTCTTTCTTTCTAAGTTCTTTCTTTCTTCTAAACCTGCATTTGCGAATTATGTCTTCAAATTTCATTTTTATTTGTTATTTGCTGAACTGTATTTTAATGTTAAGTGTTCCTTTTAGCACCAGCTAACGAGGAGAGTCTTAACAGAAACTTGATTTCTTTTGATAACCCCAGGCATAAGCTGGCGTTCTTCCATTCTGTTTTTTTCACTTTGATATTGTATTATGGTTATGGATATTGTATAATGATTATTTTCAATGTAGATATTGTCATTATCATTGCAGTCCACGTATAGGTGATTAATATAGCGTTAAAGAATAAAGAATGAAACGCATGCTGCAGCTTTGTAGCGCAGGTAAACAAAGAATAGTAAACCTCATCAATTATTCAGTAGCTCGAATCCATTGAGAGATTAGACGCGGTATTAGAGTCTTGCAACATCCTCTGCGGAGAACGACTCGTGAAGGTGACAGGTCGTGTCCACGAGAGAGATTCATGCAGTGGGTGGGGCTAAGCCGCTATCCCCTGGGAGAGGTCCCATTGTACTTTTCATGAACGCAGGGGTACACATGGTGGGTATTAAGAGACCGTTAAGACAACATACCTCTGTCATCTATACCTCTGCCATTTTCACCTTTGCCATTTTCACCTCTGCCATTTTTACCTCTGCCATTTTTATCTTTGCCATTTTTACCTCTGCCATTTTTACCTTTGCCATTTTTACCTTTGCCATTTTTACCTCTGCCATTTTTACCTTTGCCATTTTTACCTCTGCCATTTTTACCTCTGCCATTTTTATCTTTGCCATTTTTACCTCTGCCATTTTTAAGGACCCCATAGAAGAACGGTGGTATCTTATTGATACCGCTGAAATGGGCCATCCTCCATCTGTATGTTATGTCAAATAGATCATGTATATATTTTATCTTTTTATATGGAAATAAATACATACAAACAAACAATACCTGCTACAGTGAATAAAATGTGACAAATAGCCACAATAATATTGTGACAAATAATGATAATAATGATGTTAAAACAATAATAGCCTTTGGCGTGCATGGAAATAAAAAGTGCATGCTCCCGCCTCACTATCTAAGTATTGTAAACTTAACGTTGTATATAATTATATTTAGACTTTGATAATTATTGTGAAATAATCATACGTTACACATTGTATGGTCAATAGTTAAAAGATGAAAAGAAGATGAGATGATGATGATAACAACGGCTCGGTGTAAAAATGGCAGAGGTAAAAATGGCAGAGGTAAAAATGGCAAAGATAAAAATGGCAGAGGTAAAAATGGCAGAGACAAAAATGGCAAAGGTAAAAATGGCAGAGGTAAAAACGGCAAAGGTAAAAATGGCAAAGGTAAAATAAAAATGGCAGAGGTAAAAATGGCAAAGGTAAAAATGGCAGAGGTAAAAATGGCAAAGATAAAAATGGCAGAGGTAAAAACGGCAAAGGTGAAAATGGCAAAGGTAAAAATGGCAGAGGTATAAATGACAGAGGTATAAATGACAGCGGTAAAATGACAGAGATATGACCAGTCTTTAACCCATGCAAAAAAAAATCTAAAAGCCCCTCCATGTACAGTAGATTAAATAAGAACTGTTCTGCGAAGAAAATTAGAATTGTAATAATGAACTAATGGAAAGGGTAACATTTTAATCACACTGTGAATCTTCTGCACCAAATTGATAAACACTTGAGTTGGTATTTCTTTTTTCCCTTGACTTACCTGCATGACCTTCTCACTGTCAAATCGCTCCTCTGATTTGAAGCAAATTTTGGATCCAAAGTAGGGTCTATTGTAATTAATTCACAAAAGGGGACATTCACCATGACATAAACTTAAGTTTATTGTGAAACTAGCAGAAAAAAATATTGGTGAGGGTTTTGGCGAATTCATCAAAGATTTAAAAATATATTAGAATTCTATATTTTAATGGTTACGTCATTTGCGAGTAGTTTTCCCCATGTATGGTGTAATAAAAAATATAATGAAATGTCATGAAAAAATGAAAATGTTATTCATTGTTTTTCTCTTTTTTTAATTTCAATTTCGATTTATTTCATGTTCAACAGAAAGAAGTAAAGTGGTCAGAATAATTACGATGAACTTATACAGGCAATATAAACTGAGGCATGTACAATATTATGCTAATTTGTCTATTTCAGTGTGTTAATGGTAGCGCACATTTTGGTGTTTACATTAAAATTCGTTTGGTACGTTACTGATTAAGTGTTGTTCTACTCTACGAAAATGCCAAGATAAATCCTTTCATCACTCACTAAATGAAATCATTTTGGCATGAAAATGTTTGAGTTTAATCATATCAACGATAAAGTATAGAGCTGACCTAAAATGATAAAAAAACTAAATAATATCTTTTCAGCTCATAATGCTCATTCGGTCGATAGGATCCCATTCAAGGCCAATAATTATGACTGATATTAATTGGAAAAGATCTGTCTTTTCCTTGTAGATGTAGCATGTCATGATTTTTACCTCTGCCATTATTACCTCTGCCATTTTTACCTCTGCCATTTTTACATCTGCCATTTTTATCTCTGCCATTTTTACCTCTGCCATTTTTACCTCTGCAATTTTACATCTACCATTTTTATCTCTGCCATTTTTACCTTTGCCATTTTTACCTCTGCCATTATTACCTCTGCCATTTTTACCTGGCACCGATAATAACAGTAATAATAATACTAATAAAATTAATAATAATGATAATAATAATAATAACAATAATAATAATAGTAATAATAGTAATGATGATGATGATGATAATAGTAATAATAATAACAACAATAATATCAAAACTAATAATAATAATGATAATAATACTAATATAAAAGAGAAAACAGTCAAGTTATCATATTCAGAGCCGCGTAATTATTGTCGCTTTGTATAACAAACGTACCCCGAAATGCCCAAAAATACTATCAGGATGGTCATATTTAGGTTTTTATACACAATTAAACGAAACGAGGCTGAGACACTCCCATTTTCACACCTCCTATAATATTCATGAGAAGAAGGTGAGGATTCAATTAAAAAAATCAACTAAAACTGATGATCATTCATAGTAACGATGATGTATCATGAAAATAACTAGTAATGATTGTGATTATTATAGATACAACGATTATGGTGTCATATGTAGATTACTTACTGTCTATAAAGTGTACATAGACCAATAACTCTGGCGTCTTTACAGACTTCTTTTTAAAAAGGATTTGCTTGTATATAGAGGATCTTAAACTATTCCAACCACGATAAGTTAGTGAGTATAGTTCGTTATTGCTGATGTAATTATTCCCATCTTGTTTTGTTTTTTTACTCCCCTCTTCCATCCACTGATCGAGGGAGGGTGCTACAAGAAGGACGGGACGATCGATCACGTCTACGATATTTCAATAAGGAGAACAAAAGAAGAGAAAAGAGGAAGAAAAATAGAAGAAAGGAGAGAAGATCACGAAAAGATAAAATATTTGCCGTCTATTACCCCTGTAATTCAATCCATTTTTAGGACATCTTGCCCCCCCCCCATACCCTGGCGTCGCCCCTGCTAAGTTCTTATAAGTACATATATAAATATATAAAATTACTGTCACCAAGATAATGTTATTCTCAAACTTAGTTTTACTCTGAGTGTGAAAACATAATTATTATTTGTATTCACTCTAACCATGCAACACCAAACACTGTCCGTGGTGGACCTATTCTTAGCCGGCCCCTACACAACACATAATTTTGTTGATCATAATAGGTCGAGCTTGTCTGCGAGACTCCAGGTAAACACAATACACGCCCTGTGCTCATCTATCAATTATTCATAAACACGAGATTAGGATGCTCTCTGAGAATAACATGGTGCATTGGTGTAAGAGGTTTGTACCACCCCCCTCCTCCCCCGCCCAGTTTGTAGGATCAAGATATTCGAGTGTGATTTGTGTCGTGATGATTATTGTACCCAGTGAACCAAAATAATAATGATGATAACAACAACAGTGAAAATATGTAATAATAATAATAATAAATAATAAATAATGATAATAATATTAAAAATGATAAAAATAAGAACACTACTACTACTACTACTACTACTACTACTACTACTACTACTACTACTACTACTACTACTACTACTACTACTACTACTACTACTACTACTACTACTACTACTACTACTACTACTACTACTACTACCACTACTACTGAAATTGATGATAATACTCTCATTAATTTTCGAGAGAAATATATGAAAGAGTTTTCAGGCTTACTTAACATATTTCATGGGAGTAAAATCCGAAACATATTTTTATTTCGTACTCAGGACCATGTTTCACTGAACAATATTGAAAAAATTGTTCACTTCCACTTCACTCTCATTTACAAATAATGAGTTTTTGCGTGAATGTGCCCATTACCGATGCCATTGTTAATAAGTCTATATTAACTATCTTTGTGGTTTAAGTGTAATAAGCTTTCACTAAAATAGAACTGTATGTCTTTCAAACATACAAATCCACGTATTGCTGAATTTCCTTACAATATAATTATACACATTGTTCCTCTAAAAAAAAGATACCAAAATTGTAGGTCTTACAATATATGAAAATTTAAATTTGAACGAACACATACGTTGTATAAATACTAGTATCTCGAGAACCAATGGTACACTTTACAAAAGGAAAAACATTATTTCACATACTACCCTTGTCAAACTGTACTATGCATTTAAATTAGCTTCATATCATACTGCAATATAGTTTGGGCAACCTGCGCAAAAACTAAAATTGATACAATATACTTAACAGAAAAAGGCCAATCGAATTCGTACTGATTAGCAATATTTATCACACATAAGATCAATAATGCCATAAACGAAAGACTCTATATGATATAAATTCACTTCAAAGTTTACTGCTGATGTTCAAGTCCGTAAATATCATGGCTTCCACCTCCATTCCACAATTTCATAATATGACTACATCTACTCATTCATACCCTACACGTAACTCTTCAAATTTTGATTTAATCAATTTCCCCAAATTGCTTATGGCATAGCGATCCATAAGATACTATACGGTCCCGATTTATGGAACTCTCTACCAGAGTTTATATATAAAAATATGTTCTTCTCTTTACTCATTTAAGAAAAAAGTCAAATCCATGTTATGACAGAACATCTGATGTAAATTTTCTGTGTTAGTATTTCAGTCCACAGTTACTCATTAAATCACTCTTCATTTGATTTAATCATCACCAAATACTCTCCCATGACCATCATCATAATCTCCATGGACTTCATATTCACCATTCTTACCATCATCCTCGTCCTCACCATCTCCATCTTCATCATTGAAATTATAAACAATTATTAGTACCATTCTGTTTCATAAATGTATCAATTATTTTAATGACTTTCAATCCGGGGTAGTAATTTTTCAAGCAATCTGCGTATACTAACAATCCTCCTGCAAATTGTAATTGTTTAGAACGACATTTTATTTAGTGTTTTTTTAATGATTCAATACCCCCAAAACAATAACCAATATTATGTTTGTTATGTAATTAAAATGTATTATATGTGAATGTTATGAATGCAGAAGAAAACAATAAATAAAATAAAATGCATTGATTTATCTACGACCCCGAGGGGGCAGGTATAAGAAAGAAATTCACCATCTTTGACAGGGATATATACTCTTCAGATATTAAAAATAATACTATTTTATTTTATGTACAGCTATAAATAATCTTTTGCAAATATCCTGAATATTATTAGAAGACAATGCATGGGCTACAAAACGTCACCAGAATAATAAAGTTGACTCAGGGACAGCGTCAGGATTTTTTGGTGGGGGGGGGGGGGGGTTCTAAACTGAATCATAGAGGTATTATAGAGTTACATAACCCAGGCCTCACTTTTTGTACCCATTTTCCTTCTTTCCTTCCCTTTTCTTCTCATTTTAATATTAATTATTTTTGTTCAGTCTTTATAGGGGTTATGTGTGGGAGTGAGTGTGTTCCAGTGTGTGGATATGTCCAGCCGTTAAGGTTGGTGTTTTTTTTGTTTAGCATTACACTGATGAAATGACATGCTTTACAAGGATCAGGGTGAGTGGGGGTGTGTGCGTTGTATTTGAGGAGAGTGTGGGGGTGAGGGTGTGGGTGCAGATATTTGCGTTGAGCACATTAAGAGGACAAGGTGTGTGGGTACCGTGATGTGTGAGAACTTGTGAGGTTTGACCGAAAGTATGTGTATGCATTAGAGTGTGTGTGTGTGCGTGATGGTGAGGGTGCGTGTGTGCGATTGCATGAGTGTATGGGAATTCAGCTATGTGGTGCTCACGTGAGTGGATGATGTGTTATGCACTTTGACATGCTGGATTCTCATAGTAGGTTTAGCCTAAAGATGAAATCAAAGCAACCTTCTTTACAAGATTTTATGCAATATTATAAATGTCAATAATCAAGGGTAGTAACATAACTTCTATTAATTATGTTGATCTTTTAAATCCGCATCCTTACAACGTTTCCCATTTTCTAAAAACGAATTCTAATGCAACAGTCTTGCTGTAATAAAGCATCATGTTCGTGGCAATATTACTTCTATCCTAAGCATCATAAAATAATTCACGCTGTAAATGATATCAAATGTAGCTTGTATGTCGTTACTTAAGTTAAGAGGCATAATGATTGCGACCCCCTCCAAATAAACACTATTTAAAACAAAATCATTAAGTGAATTGAATTAAAACGGTTCGTTTCTATCCTTAAATACTTCTTACCACAGTGCATTATTTCTGGTTGGGGTTATGCTGCATAATATTAATATACCGCTTAATCCCATCTATATATTATATGGTTTAAAGTTTGTATTAAAGATCTCTTCATTTTTGAAACTATGCTATCGGTTAATGTATCCAAGATCTCTTTGCTCTTTAATAAACTATTTTTCGTTTCATCTACAATGTCTTTGGTTCTACTCTTTACTGTTATGACCACCCATCCAAAATAGTTTCCATTCTTTTCGTCACAATCTTTCTTCTTTTACGCCATCACCCCGTAAATTCATCAATATTGATATCGATCTCCGGCCGATTCCATGGTAGGGGTAAAACACTTTCACCCATACACACCTCACTTGGTCGTCATCGGGGCCATCGATCTCTTCAGACAGACCAATCACAGAGCGGGTTTTAGCCCCAAGCATTGTCTAAGGCTGGCAACGAGGTGTGGTTTGATGGTTACTGGGTGTACACAGCTTGCATCCATATAAGCATGGGAAGTTTGGGGAGTTGGCATCAGTCAAGAAATAGTCCTTACTGCGACACCAGCTGTCTGTGAATACTCTGATACTTTGATCATCATTACAGTTGAAAGCATTTCACAAACTTCTTCTGAAACTTAAAAATTTAGGATCTGTGTCATCCTTATTAAGGATACATCAGCTATTTCTGCATTTCACAAAGGTAAGCAAAATTATTTTGTCATTCTTTTCTTTCTTTTTGATTGCTAGCACTCTAGCTTAAAAGCGTGTTTTATCGCAGTTATCAGTTTTGGAAGTTTTTGAACGGTTTAAGCTAGTTGGTCGACATTGCCAGCTTCGTTAGAGTATTAGGCAGTCGTGATTCATTATTTTGAAAATGTAAAGTGGCAGAAAATTCAAATAATTTTTTAACTTTTCCATAGTAAGTTGTTCAGTATATTCACATCTTAGAGAGATTCATCCTACTTTATTTACTTTAAAGTCCATATTGGCATTAGTTATGCAACGCGTAAAAGAAATAAGCACAATTTTACTCTTTATTTTGGTCGGTCTGATAATAATTCGTTTTTAATGTTGTGTAAGATAGCATTTCTCTAATAAAGTTTTCGATGCCGGATGACCGGCGTGGTCATACTGTCACCATGGCAACGTCGTAAATAGGGCGCGTATACGGAGGGGTGATCGATAGTTCCTTTTATGCCTTGCATGCTCTTTATTGTTTGTTCCATCCCCTGTCGACACGCTATTTGGGCTGTTGGCCCGGCTACAATACTACAACTTTCGAATTTTCATACCATGTGTTTATTCAACTTCTTAACGATTTTATTATTAAAAACTTGGTGTAAGCCAGAAATAACTGTCGAAATATTTATGCTCTGTTACATCTTTTTTTATTACATGTTGTTAAAGTTTTTGTTATCAATTATGCTTCCAGTGCCTTTGTTGAGATATCTGTTTCCTCAAAATTAACCCTTCATTTCCCCCTTTCTTTTCCAGATTCAACTCTTCTATATAGCAATGGCTTTCACTCGTTTCGCTGTCCTGATGGCCCTTGTCGCCACATCTTACGCACAGTACGTCGACGTAGACAGTTTTAACATCGACAGTCCATCCGTGATCTACGACGGCGAAGTGTTCACCGTCCAGTTCGACCTCACCTTCACACCGACCGACGGAGCTGCCTCGATCATCGAAGGCTCCCACGGATCCACCCGTTTCATGCCCGTCTTTACCCTCTCTGAAGATGGCTCAACGTTAGATCTTGATGCTTATGCAACCGTCGAGCTCACCTCAGCCCAACAGACTACGAGCCTCACCGACGATGACTCCGTGACGTGGAACAATCTTCAGACCTCCCTCAATCTGACCGACATCGAATGCGGCAATGGAACCGTGTACCAGTATGCCTGCGTCTCCCTCATGCCATACACCGGAGTGACCTGGTCCGGCGTTGACACCTCTAACAGTTCCATGTGTACCAGCTTCGTCTGTAAAGGTAGGTTCACTCTCTGCTTCTTGAAGAAAGTATACCAAGTCATTAAAAATAATCTTTGGAATTATGGCTTCAAATAATAAGATATTTCAAATGCTACATGCTTCCACATAGAAATCTATTCTAACTTTCTAAACCTCACATCAAAAACATGATATATGCGAAGCAAATTACCATGTCTTACGTAAGTTATATAGATCATGTAGATGGACATGTAATAAAACTTAAAACTTTATAATTCATCATAAGATTTCTCTTCTGAAAGGAATGAAATGACTGCATGTTGAAGGTCATATTTTCGACAACACACTAATGGGTCCTTATTCTTTTTTACTCAACAGCTGTTGCCGACGTGACTCTATCTGAATTGGAAATCACTAACCCTGATGATAACATTGTCCGTATCGGTGGCGGTCAAGCCCTCGAATTCGACATCACTCTCTCAAACCCATCATCAAGCGACAAAGTCGTCGGCAGCAACAACTGGTTGGTGAGCCTCTACCTGTCTGACGCCGAGACGAGCGGCACTGCAGTCGCTACTGAGACCATCACACTCTCCTCCGCTCAGAGAACCACCGATCTCGCCCCCGGCTCTACTGTGGAATTCGAGGATCTCGCCGTTACTCTTACCCTTGACAGCGTCACCTGTGACGACTTCGGCTACGCCTGCGCCAGCGTAGCACCTGCGTCAGCTTCCTACTGGACCCGCCCTGCCTCCCCAAGTGACAACTACATCTGTATTTCCGTCACATGCGGAGCAGCAGCTATCAAGACAAGTCTAATCGTCATGCTTCTTACCGTCGTAGCCAGTCTCTTATTCAACCATTAATTAAATATAACATCATAGAACAATAACTCTTTTAAAACTATAAAGAAATTCTTTCGAGCCGGCAACTTGCTTTGAACGTTGGACCGGCTGAAGATGTCGGAGCAGCTCCAATAAGCGGTTACTTTGGTGATTGACGAGTCATTCACTTCCTCGGTAACATTTATAGATGATAATGATTATATGTGTTTGGTAATTAAATAATTGTTTGCCAAATGCAACTAGATAGCTGTCAATTTGGAAAGATGTACGGATTTTCTTTATCCCGTCCACTCTCGAGACATGTACAGAAAGTTGGTTAGAAAAATATACATTGATCGTTTATTCGAGATGAACCAAAACATATATAGGTGGTTGATTGTTTTATCTTCACTATTTCAATTAACATTTCATACATTTTTCGAGAGTACACCATAGTGCTTGGTTGATTGTACATAATATATGCATGTTTTTCCAAACCGCAATTTTCTTGTACAAATGTATGCATTAAAATTATAAGAAATATAATAGTTCTGGCAAAAAAAAATATCGGACAGCTGGGTACTGTAGGTAAAGAGAAAATGTATTCATTATGATGTCACTCTCAACATGAATATATATATTTTTATTTTCTGTGAAAGAGATCGTTTGAATAAACTCAACAGTATGTTTGGTGCATGATCTTTGGAAGTATTTATGAGTAAACTTACGGTTTAGGAGATCACTCTGCGATGCGATAATTCGGCGCGCCATTTATGTGACTGAACATCTTTCACATTGTAATAGAATGATTGATATCAAAGAGCGATATTCTGCTGGAGTTTTACTTATAAATGTAGTAAAGGTTTTTAACCTTCCAAAACGATATCGAGCAAAAACTGTACTTGTTTTTAGATCTCAGAAAATGAAATTTCTATACGTGTTGCTAAGGTTGCTACTTGCCGAGACGTTTAGAAGTTTGTCATCCAGACACCTTGATATATTATAACGATGTATATTTCAATTTTCCTTCTGTAGCGCTACGTGTATTCTTTCATTCCTTTTGATTATGTTGATATGTTTTGTACTTACCTCAAATGCGTTGATATTTTTGTAAATGAAAGTTGTGGTGCGCACCCTAATCTATTTTGCTATGTCATGTCGCAATATTTATTTATGCATGAAATCTCTGCTTAGTAAATAAAGTGGCCACTTTGTTTCTTTGAAAAGTACATTACATTTTATCTTATTTTCTTTCAGTATAATGTGTTGTTGTTGTTGAATGCGTGAGATCGTATGTCCTGCTAACGATTTTCAGAGTGTTACAGATTGATTGACAGTGTTTAATGTATTCGGTGGTGTTTATGATGACGATGTTGTGATAATGGTGATGAATGGTATACATTCTGAATTTCATCTTTTAGAATACTCCCGAAGGGTCGCGTCAACAAATCCATAATTAGATTTAAAATAAAAACTTCGATATTTTTTTAATCGATTTTTTTTTATATTTAAATCTAATCATGGTAAATTAAGACGTTGTCACTTCCTTTTGGAACTAATGTGACTCCAAGAAATTATGTGTATATTGAGGCTGTGGAATAGGTTGAAATGTTGAACGAGTTTGTGATCAAGGTTGGTAATGATATATCTACACTCTGAAAACAATCTATTCAAATTTGAATAGAAACATCATAACCAGGGAATTTCTCTTAAAATGTAAGATTCTTATTGATTCGATCCGATTTCTTTGATTGAAGCGACCTTGTTCCTTTTTTTACTTGAACTTTTCATTTAAATTTTGTCGAGTGCCCCTCTGAAAATGACTGTTTGAATTTGAGTAAATTGCTTTTTGAGTGGTGTTCTGAAAAATAAGTGTAATAATAAACGACATTAAAACATACAAAAAACGGGGGGGGGCCTTTAAGAGAAAACAATGAACCCCCAAGGTATTGATAAGCGAACTTGGAAGTTCCTTCGACCCGTTGCTAACAAACTGATATAAAGCTGTTTTGTTGATTGTTTTGTTCCCCCTCTTTCTCTCCCTGGCTTCATACCACGCTTTCATCCAAATTCCATGAGCACCGCAAGTTTTCTGTTGGCATGGAACCCAACAATGGGTCCCTCCCTGTCTAGTATAGACAGTTTGCGTTCTGATCGATCGGATTCGATGTCGTCTTGGTTCTGCTATCGATTTTCTTGGTTGGGAGGGAGGGGGAACGCACTACCACTTTTGCCCTATAGCTGCTTCTTCACCTTTGGTGGACCTTTAGTTTCCTTGAATTGAATCGCATCCATGAAATAATTCATTTGATGTTTTTTTCAACAACTTAACAGCACCCCCAATTTCTCTAAAATGTGTAATCGAATTCTCCCCTTCCCTCGTTATTCTCTAAAAGTGTTATCCCTGCAATTTAAGGTAAAGTAGTTCTTGATAACATCATCAGATATCTAACAAACTTTAAGTTAGGTCTACTGTCGTTTTATAATAAACGCGGCCTATATCTAAGCATGAAATATCAACATCCTAACTCAACTTTCCATTAAGTTAACATAATTATCTTACGATCGTGGAATTGTTTTCCCATTATTTTGACGTATACATTGCATCAATGTGATTCCTCGCACACAATTTCCAGAAAAATATACTAGCAGTGGCGTAATCAGCCTACAATTTTGAGGGGCAAGATATGGCGTTTCTTTGCATAATCTATTTTTTTAAAAAGTAGCGAGCGAGTGAGCAAAATTTCGTCACTTTTATTACAAAATTCCAACGTTGTGATAATTTTTTGACATAACATTCAGAAAATAATGTCATAATACTCCCTTCTCTCTTACCTCTTCATTTGTTTCCTTAGTCGAGGTTTCTTTGTTTTTGGATGTGTGTGTGGGGGGGGGGCAAGCGCCCCAATCCCCCATCTGTACCCTACTGTATAACAGTAATCATAATTGATGTCATTAATGTTACTACTCTATACCTTAAAATTTTATTAATAATTTGCATTAATTTGAAATGGGAATGCTTGCTGAAGAAGAATAATAACATGATGGCCACATGGGAATAGAAATTGTCTGGGTGAAAGTTGCGTGCACTGTTTTGAATCAATCAATATCTCTATTCCGTATGGTTAAATAGGATGTTTTTTATTGATTGAGATGTCACTGTAAAAAAAAAGCCCACGAAAGAAAGTTCACAAGAAAGAAGTGTTTAAAATGACTCGAAAGGTTTGAATGATACAATACCATAATAGACTTAACATAACTTTCGTCTGCTAATAATATTGTTGATATCATGAAAATAACACATAGAATTGTCAAGAATGGAAATAATTTTGACCTATCTTCTGAGCTCTGATGTTTTTTCTTTATTATGCAACATTTTTACACCCGACTTATTAGATAGGATAGCAGTGAGATAACTTCGCAACATAAATGACAACAAAATTATTTTCTATCTTCGAGTAAATTTAACTGATTTACATGCTTTTACGACAGACTTGTGAAGGAAGGGTCAGTTTTGTCTAGCCCGCTTTGTTCACTCGAGAAATGTTGCATTCTATCCATACTCGGTCTTTTATTATTAGTTGTATTATTTTTTGTTTGAGGTCTTATTGTGTCCTGGCTAGAATGCAGTTTTAAATATGCCAGATGCGTTCCACTTGTTTACGATTTGCTCTCTCTCTCTCTCTCTCTCATCTCCCATCCTCTCTCTTCAAAATACTTCAGTAAGCAAGAAGTTGTCAAGTGAAAAGAATGCGTGATAATAAGAGCATACAATTCACTTTTGAAATATTTTTTGTACACTATCTTTATCACGAATATTGAAGAAATAAGATGAAGAGTAGTATTCCATAGGGAGTGAAGTGGACAAATTTGTTATTTAGTCTAGGGTTAAACCTATCAGAATACCAACCATAAAAGTTTGATAAAATATACTCATATAATAATGTATATGATATAGTCCATTCTGAAAAGAGACCATGCCACCTTTGTCAATGCTCGTGTTTGACTTGACCATATCGATCTGATTTTCATACAGAAGTCGATCTCATCCAAAACTATTTTTACCAATTTTGTTTAATTAAAAAAGTATTTTCAAAGAGTTACTTTTGTACTATATCTTTATCACGATATTGAACAAATAAGATGAAAAGTAGTCATGGTAGTATTCCATTGACAACATCTCTATCTGTTCAACAAATATAAATTTTAATGTTTACATTACGTTTCCTAGTGCTTGTGAATATCTGTTTTGTTCTAATATTTCATTTTATCATTTTCTCATCTTATATAACCTACCATTGATATTGATCGTATTTTCTTATTCAATTTCCTTCTTTTCTCTTCTCTTTTCTATACTATTTGAAAAAAATTGAACTTCCCAAAGTCAACCTCTTGTCTCAATTCTTTCTTTCTATGATACCTGCGTTATCTCTATCTCTCCATCTCTTTGTTCATTCCTTCATTCTTTGTCATCTTTCTAATCCTCCCATAATTCATTCAAGGGGTGCATCTCTCTTCAATTGTATAACTTGCTTCATGAGTAACATTAAACTCTTTACATGAAACCTTCCATCCGAACACATCACACATCTGAAAAAAAACCCCAAACAACCAGAGAGGTGACGTTGAACTGTCTATTTTTAATGGAAAACAATAATAGTACAAAATGGGTAGAAACCTACATTTCAAAAAAAAAATCCTGAAATTATATCTACATGTATGGTGACTCATCCATTGGTGAACTTTGAGTGCCCAAATTCTTGAGCTGATACCTAAATATTAACAATAAGAGTGGTTGATCACATTTGACTGACACCAAACAATTGATAAGGAATGATTCTGAAGCCAAGTTTACCTTTGGCTGTAGAAATGTGTTTTCAAAATTCACTGCACATGATTAAAAACCATATGAAAACATATAAAGGAAAATATACATGTAGTTTTAGAAGGTGTGGTCTTATTCAAATTCCCTGCCGTCTTTTACTGTTACGATTCTTTTGTGACATCTTTTCCATTTGGGATTTTTTCTTTACAGTCACCACCACTACGCCACAAGATCACAGAAATAATGCTCATCATTACATGGTGTCTTGAAAATATAGTTATATGATATATAGAAATAAACACAACAACCATCAAGTGAGGTTATTGCATGCATAATGGTATGATTACTAAATCATATTTCAGGTCATATTTCAGGATTTATCAAAATCCATAAATAGCATGATTTGTAACTTTCTTTTCAAGTAATAATATTATATTAATGATCAAAACATTACTACAGATTCAATATGACTTCTTTACATATAACAATATAAAAATAGGATGGCCTATGCACTAAAATACATAGTCAACCATTATTTTTCTTGCACTTTTAACACTAAGTTTCTTTAATTTCATTTTGACAAACAATGTCAAGCCTGCAAATGAGTGCTAAGACAAGGGGATTAAATTATGTTTACAAAAGTTGATTTGCACAAACCCAAAACTAGTTTGGCATCTCTATAGGTGTGATGACCCAGAGTTTGAGCAATCCATATTCACTGACAACTGTTATAAGCTACTGAAATCCTTGCATCTGATTAGCTCAGAGCAAAGGTGTCTGTGCAAACCACCCACAAGATGCTCTATGAAAAACTTACCAGGGTCCTGTAACACAAAGCCTAGCGATGAATAGCAAATATGAGAGAACACTTCTGATTGGTCCTGGTCAGTATTTTACGCCAAATGTAGGTGTAATATTGATCTCGATTGGTCAGTTTATTTAGCGATTGATCGCTAATCTTTGGGTTACAGAGCCCTGATCACTTGAAGAGTTCCATTTTGTCAAAACCAACTCGATGAGTTGAGCCCTTTTGGCATTACAAGCAAATATTGTTATCAACAAAATCATGCTTGGAGAAGCTTTCAAACCATCTTTTCCCAAGCCGATTGCAATGGCACAAAAATTGTCATCAAATATGAAAAACAATACAATAAACACTTTCATCACTATCTCAATATGCTTTGGAAAGCCTCTGAAATTGTTTGTATAGCTTTCAAATCATGCAAGTATGTCTTTTGATGGTTCCAAAACTTTGAAATACGAAAAATATTTGATACTTTGAAGCTGCCTTTAATTTCTCACTGATGTGGATTTTACTCTTAATGCTCTATTTAGTTCTTTATGACAGTGTGTTAACTTTGATATGTACTATGTCATAAACATGTTTTATTGCATAGGCTTTGCCTCATATTTTGTTAAATACATGTAGGAGAAGCATGATGAAAAACATCCACAGCACAAATTTTTCTGAAACTGCTTCAACACGGGCCAATTCAGAACCACATGAATTCATTATCAGCCCCATTAAAGTCAAGATGATGGCTATATGCATAGTATGTCAGATGGGCTCACACCACTATAGCTACATGTAAATGTACATCCCAGAACAAAATGCAATGTAATTTGAAATCATTGAAACATGATTTGTACTGTAAATCTTCATCACATATTATTTTGTTAGACGATGTGCGAAAGACAAACTAATCATGGTGTAACTTTCCATACACAAGACATATTCGAATCAATCGCAGCTCTTAGTAACTACTTATTGGTAAGGTGATAAGGACATAGTAAATAAGCACTTAAGGATTATTATCATTTTCTTGATCACATGTGATCAGCCTTACCAGCATACAATGCATGCACAAACTCAACACAAAGTTGTTGAGCAGACAACACCATACAATAGTATTGATTTCCCTGATTGTAATCCCAAATAACTTTACAGAAAGATTAACCTGAGAACTCCGGTCTCTGTATGCCTGATACAGGCAAATATACAAATCATTCATTATATTATAAGACAAAGAAAAAGAGACTTAAAGCCAACCACACACTACACAATCTGACAGCAACCCAAAATTTTAGAAAAAAATATGTAGCATTGTAATTAAAACATTCAAATATGGAAAACTACGTTGGTCAAAGTACTATATCATAGCATGGATGTTTTAAAGTTTTTAGTTAGACTAAAGGCAGCTGCGAGCGTGCTTGCACAGATCCATTACTGGCATGAAAATTAATTTCTGAAGTGGAAAGATGTCGTGTAAGTTATGTGGTAGGGTTAGATTGAAGCCGATTTTACTAAAAAATATATTTGAAAATATTTGCATAACAATCTTTTGATTTCATTACACTTAACATGAGAGAATTCTATTGTCATTTGCTAAGTCGGGGGGGGGGGGGGGGGTTAAACGTGAATAACAATCACTCATAAATTCCTGGTTGGAAGCAGAATAGCACAGCACAGCTAGGACCGAGAGGTATGCTACTTCTACTACTGCATGCTGCTACTACTGTTGCTACTACTTCTGCTACTACCACTGTGCAAAAAAAAAAATAAGATTGTGCTAAATAACTTTCACACATATTCAGCTACTTTCCCATGATTTAAAAATTTTAACTATCAATGAAACAGCTCTAAGGTCTCGTATCTGATCATGTAGTGTGTGTGCAGTGTACTCTGATCACATTTTACCCTGTTATCATTACATCAACAATCAAACTTTTGCTCTGATTACATCAACAGGAAAATATACAAACCTTGAACACTTGTAGAAAAAAAATCGATTGCATTTACAAATTCACTTCACAGTCAACTTTTGTACTGAATTAGAGTGCATATTACATCCTAACAAGAAAAAAAATATACACATGAAAGACTACACAGAAAAAGTCTAACACTACATATGGCCATCATTGACTATGTAGTAACAACCCATGGTTGGCCGGGTGCTAAAACAAATTCAGTTGGCTTTCTAAGCTGAATATTCTTAAAACTATCTCATCATGCAAAAACTAATTACACTCTGCCTTGTTAGGCATATAAGATAATACATCAAAGATGTATTGGGGTACCGTATACCACAAAGGTTAACAATTAATCATACACTTGATTGTACATTGTAGTCAATGCAATCAATCATAGATATATGATCTATGATCATTGCTATGCTTTTTGTTACGGACCCCAGATGCACTTTATACATAGCGAATGTTTTCTTGCTCACCGGCACGTTCAGTGTACATTTCCACACCCTGGGGACCATTCTATGCTCCTACTGCATTTCTCAAATGCTCAAAATGTTGATAAAACCACATGTAGTTCAAACATTAACAATCGACCTTGGGCCCATTCACAAAAGGGTAGAGAGTGGCAAATGAAAATCATTGCCTTGCCGACTAAAATGTGACAATTGAATTCTGAGAACCATCCAAACATTATGGTACTCTGCTATCACAAACATTGGTATCATTATCAACCAAAACTTACTGTACATAGTTCTAATGAATTAAAGAAACTCTTTAAGTGTTGTCTTTCCCAAGGTATATTAAAAAAATAAAATTAAAAAAAATTAAAATAAAAAAAAATTAAGTGTTTTCTTTCCCAAGGTATATTAATTATTTTCCACAAATTCATTTCTTTTCATCAGGTGTTCCTTAAGTTAACTTCTACTGGTAGTTTCGAATCCATAAAAAGGTAAATGCATGGTTTTATAACTCTTATTTGAATTTCATACATGATTTCTGTATTGTACTGGCAGACTTATAAAAAAATACAATAATGTCCTTCTCTATAAAAAATAGCTATGGAAATAAGATCAGGGAAAATTTCACAATGAAAGATCTTCAGACTCTCAGACGTCATATGACGACACAAGAATACAATTCACACTTTTTTCATTTCCATCACATAATTACGTTCGCATTTTGAGGATGAAAGACATATTTCTGAACGATATGAATATTACTTCTCTCTGCTGTGAAGGCGTAAGATAAAAACATGAGCTTTATTTTAATGATAAAATACTTTAAAAATTTTGACAAGAGCACATCCATGTTGCTTTGGATCCCTCCAGCACAGACCAGCACAAGCATTGTCAGAAAAGAAATTATATAACTTTTGGAGATGTCTATTACAAAAGTGTCTATTCTGTCATATTGGAATGACAGTTTAACAACCATTAGCCTCACAAAGGCAGTTTGATTATTAAACATTATCGGACCATCTTCAAGAGCAACCTGAAAACATACCTGTAAAAGAGTGCTTTATGACAGACATCGACTTATTGTTCAAACATGTATTATATGTAATATGTACGTAGTTTGGTTTAGGTGTTGTTCTGCTCTGAAGTGCCTTGAGAATCTAATCAAGATGGAAAGTGTGCGATACAAGTCTTACATGTAGTGTATTATCATTATTATTATTTATTCATGTTACAGGTATAATGATGAAAAGATATGCACCCTCGATAAGTATTATCATATTGTCGCAGTATTTCAATTTGTTGAAAAAGATACGGAGTTGTTGCATATAAATCATTTCCCGATTAACAAATCAATGAATGAAATTATCATTTTTTCTTCAATTACCTCTTATAAATGGCTTGCAAGTGATAAAATCTTAAAGTATTGTTTATTGTTATATAAAAAACTTAATATTTTTTCACATTTCTATTTTAATCTTCTATTCTATACATTGCACATCACTAAAAAATTTTAGTCTTTAAACAACTATTTTATATCACCGTAACCAAACATGTATGCTCATTTTAGTTACATTTATTTAGAGAACCAAGGTTATGTGATCATTAGTTATCATCAACTACGTATTGCAAAACTTGATATACCATCTCCCATTTTGTCAACAAAACTCAAATACCATGCTTTTAGAAAATCTCAATTTTGACAAACATTACAAGATGTGACAAGATTACGAGACAGATGTGATATTATTAATGATCATCCATTGTGGATTCAATGACAAGATACTCAAATGTCATCTTCATATGTGGTACCCACAATGGGACAGTGCATAAATCTTCTAGATGTTATGAATAATGGCGCTGCTGGCTTACCATAACCCTTTGCGCACTGATGTTGCACATTCGTACAATCAAAATCAACAATAGTAATAATTAGTTTCCTCCCCTAC
Organism: Lytechinus variegatus; assembly: GCF_018143015.1. Classification (NCBI taxonomy): domain Eukaryota; kingdom Metazoa; phylum Echinodermata; class Echinoidea; order Temnopleuroida; family Toxopneustidae; genus Lytechinus; species Lytechinus variegatus. Next base: position 65,694,364 of record NC_054741.1, read on the forward strand.
CTTCAATAATTAGTTTTCTCCCCTACCTTCAAATTAGAGAGGCTAATTAAAGGTGATACTTCTTGGACAGCATCTATATAGTAATCATAAGTATCAATGGTGCAATACGGAAATCTTGAATTAAAGAAAATAACATAAAACATGAACATTGTAACAAATATCCCCCAAATTAATTCAGTGTGCAAAGAGAGGAGACTGAATTCATTCAGTACCATGCTTTATACAATGTGACCCTGAGTGGGAGGCCCATATTCTGAACTCAGATTTAACTTAAACTATAGCCTAAATCTGTGATTTGAAACTATGGTTTGCCAAAATAAACCACAAGCCTATAAGAGTAGATGGTCTATTTTACACTTGGTTCTATGATTACATTAGTTGCAGCAAAAAATTATTTCCAGAGAAAGTCTTTTAAATCAAAGTTGATTAAAAGTTGAGTAAAATTATCATTGTATAATCATGAAATCTTAGCCTAAAAATTGATAATTCTGATGATCACTAACATGCAAAAGCATATGTGGGACAATGTATTAATATTGCATAATAAAATACCTAACATTTGATGGAATTCTGTGCTTATTTTGCTCATTTCTCAACAATTACACATTTTCTTCAAGAGCTATTTGGCACATCTTTTTCATTTATACATACAATCACTTTGGTTGTAATTTCATTGGATTCTGTTTGAACTCATTTTGAGATCGTTACCACAACTGGTATTCATCTTTCAAGACAGTGTGAACACCTTTGGCTACCCATAACATTACTACAGACTTAGAATATGGTTTAAGTGAAACTATAGACTGGAATACAGGCCAGACAATGTAAAAGCACTTTCCCTATATCTAGGCAACGTTACCATTACCAACAACCATGTCATACGATGGGGGTTTGGAGGTCATCTCAATGTCATAGTCGAATCCTTCGCATTCTTTGATGTGAGTTTCATCATCAAAGTCAGCCTTGAGGCTATTCAGCAGGCGCTGTTGAAAAAAGAAATGAAAGGAAATCAAAGAAAAACTGGGTGTAAATGATGCAAAAAGCTACCAATGTTAACATTTACTATCCTTGAGAAGATATCGAGAAACTGAGGAGAACTTTCTGCATTAAACACAGTGAGCCTAGAAAGAGATATGTGTTTTCAAGTAATGAAGAAATAATACAAATTCATACTTTTGAGTAACAATGACATATTTTCATTTAATAGCTTATTTAGAAACAGCGAGGATGAATAGATCAAGTGAAAACAGCTTTTATTGGGACTGCATAACATGCAGTGCACACTTACGTCTTTCATAGATCCCTTGGAAGTAGCCAATGTATGTATGGCTCCAACGGGCATACACATGATGGACAAGAGAGCCACACACCAGCCGAGGCCTTGGCACCAGGCGGGGTAGATGTATTTACCATACGTCACAGGTTCATAGTCCACAATTGTGAAGATTAGAATGGCCTGGATACAAAGCATATACAGAGTGGTCAAAATGGTTGCATTGTTCTTTTCATAATGGCTGTCACTAGAACGGAGAGCTCTGTCACGATTGTTGATGCCAATAATACCATAACCATCTGAAAATCATACTCCATATTGAATCATCAAAATCGAATTCATCGTCAGTTTGTTACCGTTCAGCATCGTTTAAAATTCTAACAAGGACTAAACCAATCACCACTATCAAAACTAACAGTATCTCAATTCTTAACCACCAACAGACAACACAACAATCATCAGTATGGCCATCATGAACACAGATGTTAACATCCTCATCATCACCGCTGTCGTATCCACTATATAACAACAACAAATTCCATGGTGTTAAACACCAACATCACTACCTTCATCGTCACTGCCATCATCATCACCATCACCATCATCATCACCATCACCATCACCATCACCATCATCATCATCATCATCATCATCATCATCATCATCACCATCACCATCATCATCATCACCATCACCATCATCATCATCATCATCATCATCACTTTACCTCATCATCACTAAAATCACTACCACTACCATGACCACCACAACCACCACCATCATGATAATCCTTTCCCCTCAATCAGAATATCGTCCTCATCAATAGCGTAAAATAAGCAAACACTTCGCAGACGCTTTCCGCAACCTTCAGAATCTGTTGAAAACGCCCGTCAAATCACAATGGACAGATTAGAGGTCATTGTCGAGAGTTGGTGGACTGGGACAGCACGTCGTCTTAAAATTTGGACAAGACAAAATTGGAACTATGTTGTTTTGATAAATCAAATTTTGACAAAGGCTGCTTTGTGATGAAGAGCTTTTGAAAAGAGATTTCTCTGCGTTAAAGACAGCGCCTGCAAAGTGATTGCTAAAATGTCACAATATAGAATGATAACTTACAAGAATAAGAACTGGCGAGATGACCAACCAACAGGCTCTGAAGTATATGTTTGGATAAGATCCTGTCATGGCCTCAATATTCTTTGCCAGCCGATTCCCACCTAGAGAAAATAACACAGACAAGCAGTTTTCTTATTTCTCTTTAATTCATCTTTCAACTGGATTCCTACAAGCACGTTGTAGGCAATCATCTTAAGTACTGCATTATCATAATGGTGGTAAGACAGTGTTAAATTCACTTTGAGATCAGTTCTGAGCTTCACAATGTACTTGCACTTTTTGCAAAATGACATCTCTGAAATATATTCCTTGAAAAATACAGGACAGGCATATATGACATACCTCAGTCACATTTTCTCTACGGCCACCGTACGGTGAGTCCAATACAGTCATTTTTATCTAATTTTATTCAAATAAACCCATATGTCACTAGTACAAAAGAATGTTCAAACTGCTGTTTTTGAATGGCCGTACAGCAGGCCGCAAGGGAAATGTGACAGAGGTATCACTTCCTTTGCGAGATTGAATTAAAAAGTATTGTATATCAATTATCCTTAATTGATTATCGACTAGATTTTTAACCTTTTTTTTTTAAGGTTTCAATTTCAAATAATTTTTAATGTGCAAATTAAACACCATTATCTATATGATATGTAGAAGAGATTAATTACCATAAACCCAGCATACAGCTATAGCCTCAGCTATGGCAACAAAGAAGAGAGAGATAACAGCAGTATACCAATCCATGATCTGGAAGAAGTACATTCCTCCCTGTATGAAAATAAGAATAAAAAAGGACATGTATTTAGGTCCACGGTATGAATCATACTTATCTGATGATGATAATGATGATGATTATGATGATAAAAAGATGTTATAACTATACTGATAGAGATGAAAAAGTTAGTGATGACGACAATGGTGACAATTATCTCGATGATGTTGGCATTGGGGACTATGATGCAGACGATGATGGTGATATTGGTGGTAATGATGAGGATGTTGATGATAATGGTGATGATTATGATAATGATAATTTAATAATAGTGATAAGGATGGAAATGATGAGACTGGAACTTATGACATGTACATGGCAATGGTAGTTTGTCATCAGAATCTTATTGAACATCAATACTTTAGAAATCATATATGACTCTATACATAAGATCTACATATAAAATATAGATTTGACATATGATTTACATAAGCATCTGCATATTAAATCTTTATTCAAGATACGATTGGTATAATGATCTGTTATGGTTCTGTACAAGGATCTACATATAAAATATGTTTCCAGATACGACCTATATCAAGATCTGCAAATAAATCTCTATTCAAAATATAATCTATATAATGATTTTACGAGGTTCGACATAAAAGTCTGTAAATAAAACAAGTGGAATGCCTCTGGCCGTCTCACCTGCATCACGCGGTTCAATATAGCAGCAGTGCTGACTTTGAATACTACTCTAACTCGCACAAGATGTTCAGTGATATATGGTTACTCTTATGTCCACTTTTTATGAACTAGACCAATAAACTTACAGAGATATGATGGTTATTCACCAAAAAACCCCAACATGGCCAAAGTTCATTGACCTTACATGACCTTTGACCATGATCATGTGACCTGAAACTCAAACAGGATATTCAGTGATACTTGATTACTCTTATGTACAAGTTTCATGAATCAGATCCATAAACTTTCAAAGTTATGATGGTAATTCAACAGATACACCCAATTCGGCCAAAGTTCATTGACCTTTGACCTTGGTCATGTGACCTGAAATGTGCACAGGATGTTCAGTGATACTTGATTACTCTAATGTCCAAGTTTAATGAACTAGCCCAATAAACTTCCAAAGTTATGATGGTAATTCAACAGATACCCCCGATTCGGCCAAAGTTCATTGACCCTAATGACCTTTGACCTTAATCATGAGACCTGAAACTTGCACAAAATTTTCAGTGATGCTTGATTACTATTATGTCCAAGTTTCATGAATCAGATCCATAAATTTTCAAAGTTATGATGGGAATTCAACAGATATCTCCAATTCGGCCAAAGTTCATTGACCCTAAATGACCTTTGACCTTGGTCATGTGACGTGAAACTCATGCAGGATGTTCAGTGATACTTGATTAACCTTATGTCCAAGTTTCATGAACTAGGTCCATATATTTTCTAAGTTATGATGACATTTCAAAAACTTAACCACAGGTTAAGATTTCGATGTTGATTCCTCCAACATGGTCTAAGTTCATTGACCCTAAATGACCTTTGACCTTGGTCATGTGACATGAAACTCTAATAGGATGTTCAGTAATACTTGATTAACCTTATGGCCAAGTTTCATGAACTAGGTCCATATACTTTCTAAGTTATGATGTCATTTCAAAAACTTAACCTCAGGTTAAGATTTGATGTTGACGCCGCCGCCGCCGCCGCCGTCGCCGCCGTCGCCGCCGCCGCCGCCGTCGCCGTCGGAAAAGCGGCGCCTATAGTCTCACTTTGCTTCGCAGGTGAGACAAAAAGTATCATACTCACCCTGGTGATGTTAGGAAGACCAAGGAGAAAGGAGATAACACATATATAGAGGACCAGGATCTCTTTTCGATTGAAGTAGAACTGACGCAGTTTAGGAAAACCTTCACTGAAGGTAGCAACAACCACTTCAACCATGGCAAACTGGGTAAAATAAAACACACAAGATTAGGTTTCATGAGGGTTTTCATTGACAGTAGATAAATTGCTCTATCTTTAGGATACATTTATGTTTTTTGTTGTTTTGTTATCAACTTTAAAATAAATAGCGTATCACAAGTGACTGATGACCACCACTGCTGCTGCTTCTACTATTACTGCTACAACTTCTACTACTATGTCTGCTTCTACTTCTACTACCCACTCCCGTTTCTACTACTTCTCCCCTCCTCCTACTGCTGCTTCTTCTACTACTCTAGTACTACTGTATTACTACTACTGCTACTAATTTTGAAATAAAACTAGATCTAGTTCTAATGTTGATCCCATTTACCTGGCTATCTATTCCGAGACAGACTAACATGAGGAAAAAGAGTACAGCCCACAACTGAGGTGCAGGCATGGTGTTGAATACAACTGGGTAGGTGACAAATACTAGACCGGGACCTGCAAACAAACAGAAAGCATTGCCAAATAATGTGGTTATTTATTAATTCATATGTATCATTCATGTGTAGTAAATTCTATGATTCAGCTTCTGGCTTCTAATTTATTTGAAAATAAAAACCATTATCACCATCATATATGAATGCTGATAATTATTAACAAAGAGCATATTTTAACAGATGAAAATATGTTTTCTATAGCCCCAAATGAAATGGGCCTTTAGCCTAAGGTGAGACAAAAATGGGAAAAAGGCATCCCTACATTGTGAATTCTAAATTGTGATACACATTTTTTCTAAGAAGTGATCAATGAAAATTAATAATTGCGTATCAGATATTGGAGAGTGAGCACATTTGTTTTTCCTTGTCAAAATATCTGAAAACCAATAAACTTTCTTTGCAACCCTCCTCTTTTAATGAAAACCTGACCACTATACTGATAAATATTCAATTTCTAATCTTATTTCATTTTATTTGTCATAGTGATCAGAAACTTTTGACTTGCGTGCTGGTTAATGGAAAATTTGCCATCTTCAACCAATCACAGGTACACCTTAAAATCTGTTGTGAATAAAGGATTAATATGAAGATTAAAAGATAAAAGAATTTTCAGAAGAATGTGCTAGAATTCGACCCACCTGATACCACCACATCATCAATGTTAGCTCCTTGAATCTTGGAAATATAACCCAAAGCACAGAAGATCACACAAGAAGCAAATATACTGGTAAAACTGTTGATCCCACATATAGTAAGAGTATCTCTGGGGAAAAAAGAAGCAAAACATGCAGGCATTTAATAAAACCATGTATCCTACATCTCCATTTTTTTTCCAAGCAACTTACATTCATTCATATAATGCATTCAAATCATATCTCTGAACAAAATGCTTATTTCTTTAAAAAAGTTAACACCAATTCCACTAGTATGTCTACATTTATTTCTATCTTGTTTTCAGAAAAACTTGATTACAATAAAAATTAAATCCATGTGAACCTTAACATACACCAGCATCGCCAAATTCATCACCATAATGAATCTTGCCTTAGTAAAGTGATTAAGAGATGATGTATGCATTAGTCACCATGCTTTCTTTGACCTCAAATGGACAGTGTATGGGCCTCTCTGGTGTAGATTCTATCACAATGCTGCCACCATTAGAATAGTCAGGCCACAATCATAATACTTATCATCTTTAATGGTGATGGCATGGGTTCATATCCCACTGCTGCCACCATTAAATGGTCAGGCACAATTCACCAAATGAACACCCTTCATGTCTATGGCATGGTTTCATATGTTACTACCATTGAATAGTCACACATCAATCATCATACTAATCTACCTTCATGGTGATGGCATGAGTTCATATCCCACTGCTGCCACCATTAAATGGTCAGGCACCATTCACCAAATGAACGCCCTTCACGTCTATGGCATGGTTTCATATGTTACTACCATTAAATCGTCACACACCAATCATGATACTTGTAGCAGTTATAAATTTTATTTGAAAATTTAAAGCACTGCCAAGATTTGAGGAAAAAGATTAAAAATTCTACTATTCATGAATGTCTTTGCAATAAAAAAAACAAGATAAATACAGTAACTGTAATTGTAGTGGTTGGAACAGAAAGAAATTATCAATGAGGGTTAATCCTTTTTCATGCTAATTACATGTATTGCCTATATCCTAGGCAAGAAATATAGGATTTGACTTTGGCTTTTAATACTTACAGCACATTTTGGCCCCAAAATACAACCGACTCTGGCTGTAATTACAGCGTATTATAGCCGACTCAAATTTGACTAAACTAACAGCGCATTTTGGCTGAAATTACAGCCCACTTTAGCCAAAAAAATTTTGGAAGGATATTTGGGAGTGTTGCATCAAAAAATTTGTCCACAACTTTCCTTGATTTTGTTTGACAAAGAAGCACAGTGTCTGGTCTGTTACAGGTGTCAAATAATTAGACTCCTGTTGCATAAAAATCAGAACGAAACACCCCTCGGGGTCAATGGTAGAGGGCTGGCGGAAGATGCTGCCTTTCCTTATTCAAGTATAAATGGGAGCCCAGGACTGGAGGACTGGTCATTGTCGTGAAATTTCCATAAAATAGTCCACACATTTGTACATTTAAACCCCACTTTTCTCAATCTCACTCAATTTACTTAATACTTCAAATTGCTGTTAAATCATATGAACATGAAAACACAGGCAAATTATTTCAGGAACGTCCAACATGTAAGGGGTTGAAGGTATATACCTAGAGATTTGTCCTTTAAGCACGGCTCATACTAGAAGATCCATTGCGATCCAATTTTCAATTAAATTGTATTAGACATTTGATATGAACAATCCAACCTATAAATTCTTAACAACCAAATTCTGAACAATAACATGAATACTAACATCAAAATTCTATCCCCCCTTCAGGGATAAAAGCAAATCCAATTCCAAATCATAATGATGTCATCATCGGCTGCGACTTGAATACTGCATTGGACTATACTCTGACCGTAAGGCTTGAAGTAAAGTAGAATTAGAATTTTAGAATTTTTACCGAACTTCTAATAAAATGATTTTACTTCTTGGGACTCTTTATATTTCATGTGATTTGTTCAAAGTCGCGCTGCAATGGATGGTGTAGTATGTGCTAGGCTTCAGTCAATGGCATAAAACAGGTCTATATTCTACAACAGAGGAGGGTTATAATGAATGCCATACCTCACTATGGACCGATTCTTGAATTCGTTGTAACTAGACAGTGCTATCATAGAACCAAAGGCAATCCCAATGGAGTTGAAATTCTGAGCAGCTGCAGCTTCCCATACCTATGAAGTAGAAAAATGATATATAATATAAATGATTGCTATCAAAATAATTATACCACATCCTACCCCTTCAGTAATGATTCAAAGGTTGAAAAAATCTTCATTCTAATACTATGTGGATGTCACAACTTCATTCAATAAAAATATTGTATAATATATTTAATATCTGTGCAAAAGGCAATTTTTCTAGCAAATCAAAGTCATCAATTACACGCCAACTTTATAAAATGTACATTAAAGTAGAACATAGCTTTATAACAAAATACTTTAAAACTGAGTTCATATTATCTGTACACAGTTTAAAGTGTAAATTAATTTATGTACTGCAGAAAGTATGCAAGCGTTATGTTTTTAAATGAAACGAAGGCTGGCTTACCGAAGCTTGTTTGAGGAGTTCCCAGCGAGGTTTAAAGAGGTAACTCATACCATCGCCAGCCCCATCTAACAGGGCACCGTTTATTAACAGAACAATCAAAACCAAATAGGGAAAGGTTGCTGTGAAATACACAACCTGTGGAGGAAAAAGAAATGAATGGCATAAATACTCAAGGGGCTTATATGTGACAACAAATTAGAACATATCATACGAGAAAAGAAAATTATCAAGGATGTAAAAGGAAACAAAATGTAGTTGAATAATTTCAAAATGATCTTAGATAGAAAACACAGGGATAAATACAAGGTATGGAAGGAGAAGCACAAACAAACTTGAAAAAAAGAGGATGGAACCTGAAGCCAGATTTTATAAGAATGAGTGAAGCATAAGAAGAGCATCAACATACCATAATGCCAGTCAAACTTAGAAGTAAAACATTTTCTAAAAATAGGTTTCTCTTGTCTTCTTTCTGACAACAAATCTAAATCAGATATATTTGTCTATGTCAAAAATTTTCAAAATTTCCAAAAGGATAAGATTTTTCAGTTTGAAATTTCCACTGATATTGACAGTTCCACTACAATATAAGTAGAAAGAAAAGAACTTTGTTCAAATATGCTTGATTTTATATCAATACAATAAGCAAATGACTTTCAATATTGTACATTATGCATTAATAACAAAAAAGGTTTAACCCTATCTAGGCCGGGGGGGGGGGGGGGGGCCTCGGAGGCCCCCCCTCAACAAATCGCGCAATATTTTCGCCGCGCGAAATTTTTTGACCGCGCCACTCGCTGACTTTTTACTTTCAAGTCTTGTGCAACTTTTGAGACCAACTTTGCGTCCTCCGGGTACGTGGTTCCGAAATTACGCAACATTATGTAAGTGCATGTCAGACCGAAAATTGCTCAAAAACGTGATTTCGTGTACAAAGTCAATGCAAATTGTGTTTTCAACCAAAATTCATAAATGTATGATTATTTTTAGTTTTGCTGCTCTAAATGTATTTATTTTATGCTTTTTATGATCACAGAAGAGTACCCAACAAATTTCATTGAAAAAACAATGAAAAACAAAAGGTCAAAAAACAAAGAAATACATAAGAAATTGCAAAAACAATAAAATACATAAGAAAATGATTTGATATCGCAATTTTTTTCATGTACACTTGCTAAGAACACCACAAAGAGTTTCTATACCAAAAATTAGTACATTTGGAGCTTTATTTAGGGAGTTAGAGGAAAAAGTATGATTTCGCATACTAATTACGCATAAATTAGCATAATCACTTAATAGCGACTCGCACGAAAAAATTACTATACAATCTTGGAGATTATGTCCCAGGCAACCAGCATGCCAATTTTCGGCGCGATCGCGCGGTCGACGGCCGAGATCTTAGGGGGGGGCCTGGGAGGCCCCCCCCCGGCCATATGAACTCCCAAAATACCCCGGCCTAGATAGGGTTAAATCATATTTAGTTTTAGAAATAGTACTATAAACAAATAGCACTCGGTGAAAGTTGGTGATGCCATTCCATTTGAAGAGAGCGAAAATTTGCAAAGCATGTCAACTTTTATAAACAGAACTATGGCAAAAAAAAAAAAAATCGATAAAGGTTTGACTGGTTGTTCAAAAAAATTAGTAAAAAGCTCAATAAATAACATGTTATTGCTTAATTTGCAAGGTTTACTGGCCTCATGCAAACCACTTAAAAACATGATGCATCAATACCGAGTGTCATCAAAATGTATACAATGATGTCTTTCATATTAATTATACGGTTACACTTCGTAATTCCGAAGGTTCTTTATTCCGAAGGTTCGTAATTCCGAAACACGTAAATTGCCTATACCTCGATGTTCGTTAATCCGAAAACGAAAAAGGGTTCGTTAATCCGAGTATTTGTGGCGTTATTCCGACGGTTCGTTATTCCGAAGGTTCGATAATCCGAAAACGAAATAAGGTTCGTTTTTCCGAAGGTTCGATAATCCGAAAACGAAATCAGGTTCGTTGTTCCGAAGGTTCGTTAATCCGAAAACGAAATAAGGTTCGTTGTTCCGAAAACGAAATAAGGTTCGTTAATCCGAAAACAAAATAAGGTTCGTTAATCCGAAAAATGAAAACCGGGAAAGCAGAGGCAGAGGCAAGGGGGAGGGGGCAGGGGACACTGTTGCCGTTCAATTGTTATGAGGATGGGAAGGCAAGGGCGGCCGAACGAATTTTCGTTTGGGGGGTAAAGCCAAAAAATGAAACTCATACGTCAAAATGGACACTTTGGTGATATTTTCACCTTAAGATTATCATCTGCTTGAAGTCATTGTGTGTTTGATAGTGATTAAGTAGAGAAAAACCTTTTTTGAAGTGATTTCTTTTTATGGCAAAACGTTTATTTAGGCTTTATTTTTCGGGAGAGAGTATATGAGCGAGCGGCTTGGTAAAACAAATTCAAAGGTGAAGTTGTAAAACGTTTTTTGGGGTCAATTATTCTTTAAATGGCATTATTGCGAGGTGTTGCGAGCGTGAATCACAAGCTAAAACTTTAGGGTATTTCAATAAAAAATGAAAATAAGTTTTTAAAAATCCGAGCAGATTTCTGCTGTCATTAAAAAGATGTGCATCTAACTAAAAAATTAACACGAGCGCAAAACGCGAGCTTAAACATACTGACCAGAAAAGGAACCTGTTAAAGAAAGCATTTAGTGACCTCCTTTAGGATGCATATTTCACCAATCGAATGAGAGTGCGAAGCGCAAGCTGAAAATTTGCAATATTCCAGCCTTCATGAAAACTTAACTTAACTTGTATACTTTAAAAAGAGTATTTTATTTCGAAAAAAAACGAAAAAACTGCATATTTATTTTTGAAAAAGGAACTTTCCCATTTTGGAAAAATATTCACTTCCCTTCCCTTCACTTTTTAATTTCATTTTTGGGGTGCAAGTGCCCCCTGCCTCCCTCCCGGCGAATCCAACTTTCGTCAGATAGGGGGGGGGGGGGAAGGGGGGCAAATTCTTTTTTTCAGCCATATTTTCCTCTATCGGCAGCTTGAAGTTGATTTTTGTTTGTTTCTTTGAAAGGGTAGTCCTAATAATTAGCTTTATACTTATAAAATAAAGTAAATATGTAATAACATGATAAACCCTTTTTAAATAATGCGAGCGCGAGCTATATTTTTTTAAATATGATGGGCAATTATGTTTGTGATCTTCAAAACGAGATGCCTATGTAAATAAATTTAGATAATAACTGCGAACAAGAAGCGCAAACAGAAATTTTAAATATATAAGCTCTGACCTGATCTAAAGGGGACATTTTAAGAACTTTTGCAGTTAGCCATGAAGACGATGCATGTTTCAACCAGTGGCGGCGGAACATATTTTCCTTGGGGGGGGGGGGCAAAGCCAAAAAAGGGGCTAATAGGGGCAATTTGGTGCAAACATATATTTTCACCATGAGATTATCATCTGTGTAAAGAGGTTGTGTGTTTTGTAGTAATTGAATTGAGCAAAATTTTTTAAGTGATCACTGATTGATAAATTATATATTTATGTTTCATTTCTGCGAGCGTAGCGAGCAAGCGGTTTGGGGGAAAGAAATCAAATCTGAAGATGTAAAATTCGCCTTTTTGGTCAATTACTGTTAAAAGGGCATCCTTGTGAGATGTTGCGAGCGCTTTCAACATCTCACAAGGATCATTATTAGTATTATTTTTATTTTTATTACCAGCAGAAGCTGTTATTAAAAATGACATCCCCTCCAATACAAATCCTATTATCTAGAGGTTACATGCACGCGACCAACACACTTGATCCCCTGCATCTTTAAACCATTTGCTTAGGCAGCAATTGCTCAGATAAAATCAAAATTAGCCTATGCTTGATCAGGGCGCCTATTCTTAATGAAATACATGCTTTTGGCCACAACACACGCATGTATCATCGATCGTTATTACTATCATTGCATAATATCGTGTAATCTTGTAATGACAACACCGTTTTTTGTTACCAAAATGAATAATTTTCATTTTCGGAAATACGAACCTTATTTAATTTTTGGATTGACGAACCTTCAGAATTACGAACCTCATTTTGTTTTCGGATTAACGAACCTTCGGAATTACGAACCTTATTTCGTTTTCGGATTAACGAACCTTATTTCGTTTTCGGATTAACGAACCTTATTTTGTTTTCGGATTGACGAACCTTCGGAATTACGAACCTCATTTTGTTTTCGGATTAACGAACCTTCGGAATTACGAACCTTATTTCGTTTTCGGATTAACGAACCTTCGGAATTACAAACCTTATTTCGTTTTCGGATTGACGAACCTTCGTAATTACGAACCTTATTTCGTTTTCGGATTGACGAAGCTTCGGAATTACGAACCTTCGGAAATACTAACCTTCGGAAGAACCGAACCTTCGGAATTACGAAGCTTCGGAATTACGAATGTATGCGAATTATACCACTGATTACCCAAAAAGGTGAGTGAAAAATCCTTATTGAAACCTTTGTTCCCCCCCAATTTTTTTCTGTAAACCAAACATGTGCTTATGACACAATGACGCTCGTTAATGGAAGCAAATGAGGTTTCAGGGCCTGCCAGGTACCTGCATCATGGGTTTATGCAAAGCTGAATATATAAACATAAAAGAAACAGCGCAGATTGAATGTGAGGGAATTGCTTGATCTTTATCACTACTTTGTGATAACCCACAAACTATTGCATAAAGATTCAGTTTTAGCCAGGGAGAAATATGCGAGAGACAGGTAGAGCAAGAGTGATTCAGAAATGGGGGGAGGGGGAGACAGGAGGCAGAAGCCATGACGTATGAAAATGCTTTGTAGAACAGACAAGGTTCACACAAGCAACATTTTTTAAAAATTAAATGAATGATAACTAGAGCGGATGTTAATGTATTTAGGAAAGGTATGTTGAAGAAAAATAAGCCAGTGAAAGACTTCAAATCACCAAAAGGTGATACAGAGAATATAATCTAACTGGATTCAAATAAAAATCAATAAATGTAAAACAGGGAGAAAGGGTAAACAATAGAAAGGGAAATGAAAAGGAATAAATGAAATAAACAAATCCTAATAGATTTGAGGGGGGGATGCACGATTCTCAAGTTGAAGAAACAATGCAATTTCCAGGGGGAAATGAATATTAGATAAATGTTAATGAACATTAGATAAATCGATTGTACAAAAACATAATTCAAAAATATTTCTTGCTGCAACCCCTCTCTCTTTCTTTTTTGGAGAGGGAGGTGGGGTGGTCATTTTTTCTGAGCCCGATGTAAATGAAAAAGAAATTTGGAGGGTATGCAGAGATGATTGGTGGTTGAGGGTTGTGATTTTGGTTCGTACTTTTTAGGGCAAGAGATTTATGCGGGGATTCAGCATGTCTTCACCTTGTTAGGTAGATAAGAAAGATGTACACATTGATCACGAGGGTGTAAGTCATCAATGGTAATTCACAGAGTCAAGCAATGACTCAGAGAGAAAATGTTTGCTTGAGCAGACTCTTGGTAAGTCATCATAATACAGATTTACTCAGGGTGATCATCACATATGCCATCAGAGACTTGCTCGGGTTGATTATCTAAAATGCCATCAGAGACTTGCTCGGGTTGATTATCTAAAATGCCATCAGAGACTTGCTCGGGTTGATCATTACATTTGCCATCAAAGACTTGCTCGCGCTGATCATCCCACTTGTCTACAGAGACTTGCTCGGGTTGATTATCTAAAATGCCATCAGAGACTTGCTCGGGTTGATTATCTAAAATGCCATCAGAGACTTGCTCGGGTTGATTATCTAAAATGCCATCAGTTTGCTTGGGTTGAATATCAAATATACAATCAGAGACTTGCTCGAGTTGTATATAATTTTTGAACGATAATGGTACAGAGAAAGAAATGTTGAGCCATCAACCTGGGAAAGATAAATTGAAACGAAAGGATTAATTGGTGGATTTAGTGTTCATTGAGTGTCAGAATGAATGAATGGAGTCAATGGTGTGATGATGAATGTTGATGAAGCACATAGCACTCTGTTTCTGTGATTATAAAGACACATTAACTGCAGAGGAAAATGGATAATAAAGAGACTGTTTAACATGTCAGGTTATCAGTTCACACACTACACACCACCACACATATTTCTTAATATAACGCCTCCCTCTTTCTCTTTCTTATACCTTCAAACTCAGTATATATTTTCCCCTCAGATCTGTAAGTTTGTCAACTTTTTTTTTGGGGGGGGAGGGGCTATTATTTAGGGCCAGTTTTTAATAACTTAATAATAAAGATTTTATATTCTGAGTTTATTTATGTCTTACTTGCTCATACAAGATATCGAAAGTCACAAATCCTGAATAAAATTACTGATACCCTTGAAACCAACAATAGTTATACTTTGAGATATGGATCAATCTTTTTTGGGGAGAACTCCCTTTGCAAACTTTTTTTCATTTGTAAGTGATTTTAGTGCAATAAGATTTGAGAAACCAAAATCGTGTGAAAAGTTCAACAGGCGAGTAGATCTACTATTCCTCCCTCCATCTCTTTTATTCATTTAAAAGTGAAGTACAAGAAAAGGTATTATTCCGGTCATGTAAAATTCTAGCAAATAAAGGCAGAAATGAGGGTTCTGAATACAAAATCTTGTGAAAATGTAAGTTTGCACCAATCAAACAGCACAATTTGTGGCCATTTTGACTTTGGGCTATCAGTCTCAATGAATTAGGGAGCATTTCATGATGCATCCTGTCAGTGATATCAATTGACTAATAGATTCTGGGCCAATCACATGCAAGAATTTTAGTAGATTATAACAGTTTTAAAGTGAAAGTCACAGACTATTTGTTAATGAAATGCTCCCCCTGGGACACAGTGAGTTACTGAAAGTTTTAGACCAACGCGTCTATAAATTACTGTTCTGCCAAAATGAGCCTAGATCTCACCTTGCCTGATGTAGCAACACCCTTGAAGAGACAAAAGTACACAAGGATCCAAGCCAAGAGCAAGAGACCGAACAGCTCCCAACGCATACCATTTGGTTCATCAATCCCACCGCTGATCTGTAATACCCGGTGGCTGTAGGATCAATGAAAGAAAAAGTTATAAAAACTCAAACTTACAACCGATTATACAGTAAGCACATTCAAAGCTTGATTTGTAAATTCTTTCTTTTTTGCTGAAGCTGGATGGTTTATCTTTCTCTCTGTAGTCTTTAAAACCGAACTACTAACAGTATCAAGATAAGGCTTAGACGGCTTTGACAGGTCTGTATGCTGCTATAATATCCCAAGTATATATGCAGAATTTATTCATCATTTATTGTCTTTGAAATTCAGTGATGAACTAGAGATGCTCGGCAGGTCACGCAGCCGAGCACATTTATGCTCCTGAAAACAGAAATTTGATAAAATAAAAAGTATAAAAATCCTGGTGAAGGTTTGAGGAAAATCCATTAAAGATTATTAAAGGTCAAGTCCACCTCAGAAAAATGTTGATTTGAATCAATAGAGAAAAATCAGACAAGCACAATGTTGAAAATTTCATCAAAATCAGATGTAAAATAAGAAAGATGTGACATTTCAAAGTTTCGCTTATTTTCAACAAAATAGTTATATGAACGAGCCAGTTACATCCAAATGAGAGAATCGATGATGTCACTCACTCACTATTTCTTTTGTTTTTTATTGTTTGAATTTTACAATATTTCAATTTTTACGAATTTGACAATTAGGACCTCCTTGCCTGAAGCACAAAATGTTAAAATAATGGAATTCCACGTGTTTAGGGAGGAATGAAACTTCATTTTACATGACAATGACAAGAAAATTAAAATATTTCATATTTCATATAATAAAATACAAAAGAAATAGTGAGTGAGTGATGTCATCAACTCTCTCATTTGGATGTAACTGGCTCGTTCATATAACTATTTTGTTGAAAATAAGCGAAACTTTAAATGCCATAACTTATTTTACATTCGATTTTGATGAAATTTTCAGTGTTGTGCTTGTTGAATTTTTCTCTTTTTATTCAAATCAAGTTTTTGTTGGGGTGGACTTGTCCTTTAAAAAGTTATTAGAATTCAAAGTTTTGGATTTGTGACATCATAACTGAGCAGCTGCCCCAAATTGTGTAGTACAAAATGCATGAATTTTATTTTTTTAATGGTTCCTGATGAATTATTTTTGTTTTCTTTTCATGATCGAATGTAAAATGAATAAAAGTTCCATAAAGACCATCTTCCATTTTCTGAGAAAATGACATTTCATTGATTTTGTTTAAACATTCGCTATGTAGAAATGCTGCTCGCATGTGACGCCACAAAACAAATAGTTAAAATTGGAATAACTTTTGGATTCTTTGATGGATTTTCCTCAAACCTTCAGCAATATCTTTTTATTATTTTTCTGATGTTTTTTTAAATAAACTTTTTGTCAGAGTGAACATCCCCTTTAAAACCATAGTCAAATAAATGCATACTCACAGAAAATGTATGATTGTATAAGACTTTTAAGATAAAATAAAAACTAGGAGAGATTATAATCCATTGATAGCTTCATTTGTGAATTCAGCATTCGGAAAAATCCTGGCATTTGCCAACCCATCACACTCTTCAAAACTTGGCCTGAAATTCAAGAAGTAATATGATCTTACTCAAAGTACTCCTGAGTAGATGAATTGGTTCCGTTGGGTTTGGTCTCATTAGGTCCCAGACTAAGGTAGTCCTCTTGGGACCAGCAATTGTCCGTGTTCCAGGTATTGTTGCATCCAGACCACGGGAGGACACTCTGGAACGATGCAAACAGGTAGAAGAGGGCCCACGTCATGATCACGTTGTAGTACGTTGTCAAGAGGAAAGTGATCATTACAGTTGCTACACCAGTACCTGATGATGGGAGAATATAGGAGGGAAATCAAGGAATTATTATACACCATGTACAAGTTTTTTGTGAGGAAGGTGTCAAAAAAGGTGTACTGCCCCTGACAGTGTGAAAAATAGTCTGAAGCCAGAAAACATATAATTAATCATATGACACCGAGATAGATCCTTATAATTTTACAATGACGTCATCAACTATGCAATTTTGGATTCATTCATTGTGCAATTTTGGATCCATTCAATTTTTCCATTGCACGCGTGCATCGAGACAGCAGGCAACACAACACCACTCGTGTTTGAAGCGCGCATGTTGTATGTAAGCGATAATTAGCAGACCGAGCTTGCACTGCATGATTATATTTTGCATCAAAATTCATGAATTCATATATATGAAAAAGAATAAATTTTGGGGTGTCATATAAACCAAATAATGTTCTTTTTATTTGTGTAATGGACAGAATACTTAATTTCAGTGAGGAATGAAATGAATGATCCATTTCATCTTTCACCTCAAGAAGTATTCTGTGCATTGCAGTCATGAACATTCATTACTTGTATACTATCCTAGGCTATTATACTACCATCCTGGGCTATAATACTACATGTAACGAGCCATCCTAAAACCAATAAGTTGCCGAGGAAAAGTCTCTGTAAAGAGTTACAACATTCAATAATTTGGTCTTCAAAATGTATGAATTAGAAAATAGGTCTATCTGAAAGGGTAATTCTCCTTTAATCTTCTTACAGTAAAAAAAGATACAAGAGTTTTTTAGAATGACTGTATATTTTTTTAGAATGAATCTATATCCGGCTCTACATTTATAAGTAGACAAGTGTAATGTCATGCATAAGGGCCCATAGAAGACCAGCATATTATTGAATGGGCATCCCTGTTTTTTAAATAAATGAATAAATACATAAACATGATACAGTGGAGTTAGCCAAGTGGTTGGATGCCTATATTGTATGACCCCATCAATTGTTTTGTTTGTACAGTGACCAAGCGCCCTATATTTCTTCCCTAAGACACGTTTTTCAGTCATTGTGTATTCAGTAAATCACACACAAACACGAATTATGAAAACATATATTTGCACTTGATACATGTATCAGCCATTGTGTGCTGTGCTGTGTAACTGGGCAATAAAACTTGACCTCACACACAGCACTGCTTTTATTCATCTGAGCTGGCATAGCCTTTAGTATATTTGACCTTCGGCAAACAATGTAGCTTGTTCATACTATATCCATGAGGTACCAGATTTTGATACCACTGCTGGAACAGATTGAATCAATGGCTATTAAAAAGCCTATTCTTTTTTATTAAAGTTTGGAGAAAAAAATCCCCCTAAGTGGATGTTACTATTTACTAAGTACATGGGGTGGATAAAAAAAAATGAGATTATTGAATGAATTTTGTGATATTTCATGAAAAAGTAGTACTTTGATCTGGTGCCGCCCAATCAAGTATCTTGGTGTATTTTTTATTCTATGAGCATGGAATGTGTTGTGAGATCTGATCTTTGTCTGTGTCCTGCTGATATCAAATTGCTATTATTATTATTATTTGTTTGGCATCACCTGTGCCTGGGAGGTAAAAAGCGAACTGAATCACTATGACCGGCAGGTCTCTCCTCCAGATATAACCGATAGGGGGGAATGCAGGTGGACCACTACACCGGGGTTTCCCCCTACTCTTAAATACGAATAGTGAAGTGAGTTCTTAACGTGCAAAGGTAGTGACTCTCCTCTACATGGGGCCTCCATTTAACGTCCTATCCGAGGGACGGAGTGTTTTCCATTGTAACATAGCCTGCATCTATGAAACACGAATTAATTTGTTTGCGCAAATATCATTTTTGAAAAGATTGATAAATGCATCACTAGTAGAGGGCACTACATATATATAATACAGTCTTCAAACTGGCCACAAACACCGCTTCAGTACCGGAACCGTCCCGAAACTGTAGCGGCATTGCCTTTGGTGTGAATTGTCGAACCAGCGCTACCCTGGGATAAGATAACCCTGCCCCGGTATAACTCTACCACAAACTATATCTCTAGACAAGCCATTGTAATAGCACATTAGCAGCGAGACAGCCCTGCAACTGTTGTAGTGTCCTTTTAAGTGTGAAGGCAATCCACTGCAACACCAGAATAAACCACTTGTGATATGTTTAACATAATGTGGGGGCATTGTGGTCTAGTGGTTATGACTCTCGTCTTTCAATCTGAAGGACGTTGGTTGATTCCCCGCCCTCAAGTATTTTCAGTATATCAGAGTCGCATCACTCATGAGGTCACGATCTTCGACTTTCGTTACAAAGGTAATAAAAATCACCAGCTGCAGTGTGAATGCATGGTACATTAGATTTAATAATAATAATTGGATTTATAGCACTTTTTCCCCGAAGATACAAAGCACTGTTGATTGCATAAGACAAGTTAAGATTTATGGTTAAATAAGTATGTTTTGAGATGTTTTTTTGAAGAGGTCAAGAGAAGAGAGGTTTCGAAGAGATGGAGGGAGTTTGTTCCAAAGACGGGGGGCAAGAGATTGAAAGGAGTTGAAACCGGCCTGTTTTCTGGATTTTGGAATGACATAGGAAGGAGCAGCTGCAGAACGAAGAGAGTATGTAGATCTTTGTTGCTGAAATAATGAAGAAATGTAAGAAGTGTGGTTGACAGAGATTTATAGGTTTGAACAAGTATTCGATAATGTATTCTATCAGAAACAGGTAGCCAATGTAGTTCATTTAGAAGAGGGGTAGCATGACACCATTTGGGTTTTTATCCCAGGACTGTGCCAGGACAACTTTTCTTCTGTGAATGCATTTATAGTGGGTTTATAGCGGTGTCGCCGTCCCGAGACAGCACCAGGATAAATTTGAAAACCAGTGTGAAGATGGTATAAGAGTAAAATACTTCAATGATTTTCACAAAGCATCATTGGTTGAAAAAAAGACTAAATAGCTCCTACACTTATGAGAGATTGTCGTGTTAGATGATATACTTTAAGTGCAATCTCTTTGCCAAATGTTTAGCCAGGGTTCAAAGCAAGTTCTTGCATTTCCAGTATTCCTTCACCATTTTCATTACAAGATGAACACATGTTCAATGAAAAGTTTTCAAATGTGACAGTAGTATGTGTTTGCACAGCAAATCGCATTGAAAAGGAGCTATACACCAATGGCAATAATGCATGAAGTTCCTCTTGAACAACAACAAAAGAGTACTTCCCGTGTAAAATAGCAATGGACTGTGACAAAAGAACAGCTAACTGGAAAGTTACAGTTGAGTGCTTTACCATTCACATTCCTTTACCATTTATGTTCAAAGAATTCTCAGACAAATATATATCTGAGAAATAACCAATGAAACTGCACAAAGGCCTGAATGAATACAAATGATCAAGGAGTTTTAACACATGGAGAACCATCCAATAAATTCTCTTTAAAGCTACTTTGATGCTGCAAGGATAATGACACTGTTCTAAAATTATTTTCCTGGAAACTAGAGAACGTTGAAGCTGTGTAGAGAGTGATCTTCCATACCAGTTCAGAAAACCACCTCACAATGTAGTTTTGAAGATTGAAGCAGTTTTCTAGCAAAACTATATTTTTCACATGACCAAAAATCTGGAATTCTCTGCACATATTACATTTTAACTCATCATGTCGAATATTCTTCCACTCATTCATTTACCATTTAATTTTTATTAATTGTATAAGCTACATGCATCAATTTGTTCATTCATCTATCTTTTTTTCCATAGTTGATCAATTATTATATCGTTATGGGATATAATTTGTTACGGATATCAAATCATGCATGCTGCAAGAGTACCAGCAAGCAGCATGCCATTAAACTGTATAAAGGTTACTACTAGTGTGAATGAACACTTTCAATGGAAAAAGCAGCACCTCGATGAGGGCAGGTGCATTTACACTTGAGTATACATGCGTGACCCAGAAAGAATGACCCTTTATTCACAAGATGAACACAGAATTAACTAGGACAGGTGCATACCATACTGCGAAGTGCTTCAGTAATGAATGGATGAGCATGATGCTTCCAATATACCACTGCATTCATCCATCAGACTGTTGACCAAGGATCCCTTATACCATGGTCACATTTGTTCTACGGCGGCCGTACGGCGAGTCGAAAACAGTGTTTTTATCAATTTTGATTCAAACCACCTATATGTAGTTGGACAAAAAAATGTTGAAACGGCTGTATTCGACTCGCCGTACAGCCGCCGTAGAACAAATGTGACCATGGCATTATGCAGTGTCTAGCCACCAGGCCTGACATGATCCTTATGAAGTGATTATCATATCTTTAGGGTCTGGTGTGAACATTGTGTGAAAGTATATCCTGTTCATCTCAGAAAAATGATTAAGGAAGTAATAGTGTACCATATATATGTCTTGATATATGCACAACAACCATACTCTCCTGAATCTAGAAAGTTCTTTTGAATCTAATAACGTATCATCCAACATTCCAATCTCATGAAAGTGTAGGAACTATCATTTTGTGCGATTCATTCATTGTGAAAATTGATATGATTTTCACACTTATTTCTCTGGCCTAACAGCATATTCATTGCTAGAAAAATACATGGTTGGAAAGACAAAGACAAAGACAATATTGCTTGACCAGCGTTCTCGCAAGAAAAAAATTCACCCATGTCGGGGACTTGTGCTGCCACTGCTGGGGGGTGGGTGCGCGGAGCGCGGAAGCGACGGCCTTTTCATCAAATAGAGACGCTAAGGAAGCCCCATTGTGGCGTATTTTTAAGCCCACACAAATGCACATAAATGCACAGATACTTGCCGTTCAGTCCAAAGAAAGAGAAGTGCAGCTTTCCAGCTTATGAATTGTAAATATTTTCGAGAAAAAAAAAGAGTCGGGCCCTGGTCGGACCAGACATGAGAAGTCAAAGGGCTTTGTCGTGTTTCTAGATTTAGGCTGGATCTGCAAAACATGTCTGCCGCTCCGTCGATCGTCTATATATCGCACGCGTATAGTGCATGCACCTAGTTAGCGATCTGTGCATACATGTACGGTACAGCAGGCGCGTACGCAAGGGGGGGGGTTAGGGGGTTCAACCCCCCCCCTTTTTTTTTTTTTTGCTTGTCTCCCCAGAGGTCGGTCTGGTCAAGGAGTTATCGGGCAAGCGCCTGATAACTCCTTGGTCTGGTTACGGACAGTTCCCCTACCCAATAATGTATATGACAGCAATAATGAACAGAATCTCATGTTTCCGATGAAAAACACAGAAAAAATTTCCGCTCGCTTCGCTCGCTCCATTTTATTATATCTTTTATTTCCGCATGTCGCCGACATGATCACGGTATCGCCATTAACAAGGCCATACATATACAAAATGACGGAAAACGCTAAAATGTCGGCTAGCTCGCTCCGCTCGCTCGTAATAATTTATGAAATTCCATAAGTATCTAGTCTCCTGTTCAAGGCCGTATTATGAGTGTTACGAATAGAAGGACATGTAGCATCGACTAATACTTGATTTACTAACAAACTATTGACAAGAAATGTATGTTTTGACGGGAAAACGCGAAAATTTCGGCTCGCTCACTCCGCTCGCTCGTAATCATTTATGAAATTTCTTAAGTTTCTAGTCTCTTGATCAAGGCCATATCATGAGACTTACGAGCAGAAGGACATGTATCATCAACTAATATGTAATCATTACCAACAAGCTATTGAGAAGAATTGTATGTTTTGACGGAAAAACGCAAACATTTCGGCTCGCTCGCTCGTAATTATTCATGACATTTCTCAAGTTTCTAGTGTTCTGATCAAGGCCATATCATGAGTGCTACGATCCGAAGGACATGTAGCATCGACTATGATACCAACAAACTATTGACAAAAAGGTTATGTTTTCAACGCAAAAACGAGAACATTTCTGCTCGCTCGCGGGTCATGACCGCATGCACTGTTACATACCCCATCCCCACTTAAATGTTATTGTCTTATTTCATTGTCTTATTTGCAGCGCTGAAAAAAAATTTTTTAAAAAAATCATCACCTCCCCCCGCTCATCACTTTTTAGAGACTGGGCGGGAGATTTAAAAAAAAAAATCAGCTCGAAAACCCCCCCCTTTCAAAAATCCTGCGTACGCGCCTGCGGTACAGTATACAAAATGCGCATCCAACGAGCGTCGGCGCTAGCTAGGGCCCTGCACTGATTTTCATTTGCAAGTGGTCTTAAGTTGGTGGGACTTCGGCGCAACCCGATAAATGAAGTTGATATCACTAAGAGGAGTTCATGGAGTGTATTATTTTTTTCTGAATATTTCCATTTAATTTTTCCACGCATGTCGCTGAAATTTTACGCATGGTTCCACCATAGAGCTATTAGCTCCATGGTTCCACTTGGTCTCCATTTCCTCACGCATGGTGTTTGAACCATGCGTATTATACACTGGCGAGAACGCTGTGCTTGACAATGGTATCCTTATTACACAAACCCAAGGACTATTGAAAATATTGCAAAAGAGCTCCTTGCTTGTAATTTCGGTTTGAGCGGTTTAGATTTAACCTGTACAAAAACGCCATAGGGAATACAACAACCCTGATCGCAATTTCAATGCCCGCGATTAGTCAAAACGTCATATTGCTTTTCATGTGCAAAGTCAATGCAGTGCAGATGGCCAATACAACAGTTTGGTTGACCGCGAGCATTGAAAACACGGTCAGTCAAAACGTATCGCTCTGCTACAGTACAGTTTCCAATGGGATTTGCGCATTTTATTAAAAATTTGTGTGGCATTGCTGTGAAAATCCCCTCATATCTCAGAAACTAAAATAAACTACTGCCTGGAAATTCAGTTATGAATAGAATAGGACTTGTACATTAATAATCAGCAAAAATCTCAAAATCTATTTTTTTTTTTTAAACCAAATTTGACTGATATGACGGTTCAGATGAATGCCGACGATAAGTACGGCTACAAATAAGAAAGGTCAAGGATACTGGAAAATGAAAACTGGAATGGATACTGGAAAATTTTTCTGAGGTGGACTAGATCTTTAATAAAACATGCCCTTTAATGAGGAACCATGAAAGGAAACATATATGTGCCTCGCACCAGCAGATGTGGTGCACTCTCTCTTCCCTGGAGCAGAGACAAAAACAGGTGTAATTGCCGACACTAGTCTGTTCAGTCACAGAACATTAAATGTTCAAAAACTCATTAATGAAATCTCCAGGACAAAACAAATAATTAGACAGACATGAACGAAATTCGCCATTTCAATGTTGTCATGTGAGGATAGTCCTTTCAATATCATTCACTAAATACAGATACCACATCTTCCCATTACAATTTTTATACCTTCATTTGTGAACATTATACTTTCAGACAAACAGGAACATAATTCTTCATCATATTTGATTTCAAAATAATCAAGGCGGCATCTGTACTGCCCCTTTGTAAACGTGTCCCTGCCAAATTTTGTTCAGGCGAGACAAAAAAATGAGTGGGTGCTACATAACTTTATCGAGGCTGTTCTCATTACACTTTCTAAAACTAGTTTTACTGGAAACCGATTCAGGAAACCAGTTTGGTAGTCACTTTGCTAGCGTTCCCACTTGATCACACGAATGTGGTTTTCAAAATCACTTCATGTAAAGCGATTATGTTGCTATGGAAACACTCTCAGTGGGGTGACAATTTTCGCATGAAATTTTAAAACGGCAGCGTAGGCATTCTACAACTGAAATTTATGCATTTTACTTTGATCGTTTATGACGTCACAAATCCAAAACTTAATAATGGATTTTCCCCAAACCGTCATCAATATTTCTTAGTATTTTTTCTTAAAGTAGAAATATATTGAAAATCGTAAAAATGGAGAATCATATATCACAATAAAGGAGAAAATAAGGAGAACACGATGGTGTACATAATTTATCATGGAGACCGATGAAACTCAGTTAATTGATAGTTTAAAGTTCTCTCTCTGAATGCTTCAAACACGCAGAATTACGTCTGCGAAATTGGGGATTTTTTATGACGTCACTGTCTGTACGAGAGGCGTGATTGGCTCTCCCACGTGAAGCTCCACTTGCATGCAAAACCTGTTGCAAGGGTACATTTTCTCCACATTGTCACTGAATACTTCGATCCCGAAATGAAAGAAAACCCAGAATTTTATCTAGATTTGGATTTTCAAATTGATGATTTTGAGATGAAGAGAATGATGATGAAGTGAACAACACAGTGACGTAGTTGGAGGTAAATTGGGGGAATACGCCGATGATGATGATGAAAATTCAACTTGCAACACGATCACAAGTGAAGTCATGTACATGCTGATTCGCTACCAATTCATGCTGCTGGAAGTGCTGTAGCTACACCGCGCAGGCCAAATTGAATTCATGCTGAACATGAATAACCACTGTAGCAGCAGCTGCATGAGTTGGTAGCGAATCGGCATGTACATGACTTGTGATCGTCAGGCAAGTTGAATTTTCATCATCATCATCATCATCGCCATAGTTCCCCCAATTTACCTCCAACTACGTCACTGTGTTGTTCACTTCATCATCATTCTCTTCATCTTTAAAATCATCAATTTGAAAATCCAAATCTAGATAAAATTCTGGGTTTTCTTTCATTTCGTGATAGAAGTATTCAGTGACAGTGTGGAGAAAACGTACCCACGCAACAGGTTTTGCATGCAAGTGGAGCTTCACGTGGGAGAGCCAATCACGCCTCTCGTACAGACAGTGACGTCATCAAATTCCAGTCAATTCAGAGACCGATGCGAGGCATATTTCGGAGGGGCATTTTAGCATTTTTTAATCGGCGATTTTCACCTTTTTGTATTATTTTCGGTATTTTTGAATGACCCACTGATGATCCCCACATCATTACCTTTCCATTGATATATAATAAGACCACATTCATAATCAATATATTTCTCCTTTAAGGACGAACTTCCTCTTTAATTGGATCAATCGCAAATCTTCTTTTTTTTTAAATAAAGATAGTTTTGGCTTGATAGGCCCCTGGAATTCTCACCTTTGAACAAAGGGGTGATCTTCTTAAAGGCTACAACTGGACCATGGCGTATGTACTGTCCAAGACCAAACTCAAGCAGTAGAAGAGGTATCCCGGTCAAGAACAATGTCAGGAAGTATGGTATCAAGAAGGCACCTGATGACAAATAACAAAAGAAATCGACCTTAGATGTATCATTGCTGAGTGTGCAGGGATTAAATTAAAGTTGAATCAAATGAATCTGTTTTTAAGTATGTACATTATTTAAGGTTATGAAACGCTGTCCATATGTAAACAAGAATTAGTAATATATACTCTGATAAGATTTTTACAAAGGATTCATTATCCAATTTAGCGAAAAACCAGAGAACCATTGGAATAATCAAAGTCAATTGGAACTCCGAAGCCCGTATTCTGAAGTCGGATTTAATTTAAACACAGTTATGGTTTGACTATGGAGAGCCAATTGGGGAACAAATCTTTATTAGCACATGTTCAATTTATTAACCCATATGACACTCAAATCATTTATAACTGTCTCAGAATGATAAACTGAAATATTGTCTTCATGATGACAGCAAAGGGAAAGAAAAAGAAATATACAACGTGAGCAGAATTTTTTTAAAGTAGTTTTTTTTGCTCCTTATAATTTTAGCAGCGTTATACCATGGTCTAAGTTGAATCAGACTTCAGAATATGGGCCGCTGTCTTGCTTTATTATCATTTTCATGAATGTAATAAAGTAGAAACATTTGTAATCATTCAAAATTATTCTAAATTTTCAAAACTTTTTTTTTCTGTACAAAACTGTAGGCATTTGGAATGTGGTTTAGATTTGGATCATGCAAATACCTCTGCAAGATTTGCTAAAATTAAAGGTCAAGTCTGCCCAAGGAAAATGCTGACTTGAATAAATAGAGAAAAATCAAACTAACAGAGTGCTGAAACTTACATCAAAATCGGATGTAAAATAAGTTATGACATTTTGAAATTGTGCTTATTTTTCACAAAACAGTGATTATGCACAACTAGGGGAGTCATTCGATTATGTCTATCACTCACTATTTCTTTTGTTTTTTTTATTGTTTGAATTATACAATATTCAAATTTTTTTTATAGATTTGACAATAAGGACCAACTTGACTGAAACCATAACAATGCTAATTTAACATGTTCAGGTAGGAATTAATCGTATCACTTAACAACGAGGAGAAATTTAGAATATTTCATATAATGAAATACAAAAGAAATAGTGAGTGGATGACGTCACCAGTCTCCTTATTTGCATACCAACCAGGATGCTGTGCATATAACTGTTTTGTGATTTATAAAGTGAAACTTTAAGATTTCATAACTTTCTTATTCCACAACTGATTTTGATGAAATTTTCAGCGTTATGCTTGTTGGATTTTTCTCTTTTTATTCAAAACAACCTTTTCTTGGGGTGGACCTAAGTCCTTTAAATTCCAAGTCACAATTTGGAAATCCTCGACTGCTGGAAGAAGAAAATTCAATTAGGACCAGGCAACAAAAATATAAAAAGATCCTGTTTAAAATCAGATATCCGTTAGGTACAGACCTTTATCCGTTGACCACCATTTAATTTCAGTATAATACACATTTCCCATAGACCTGAGTCCCTAGCCCATGTCATCTCTGGCACAGGCTAAGTGGGTTAATCAAAATATAAGTGTTTTCTTTTTTTCTTTATAAAGCACTGTTCTTAAAACAAATTTATGTAAATTTATAAACATGTAAAGTTCTTTCACATGATCTAGGTTTCTTGGGAGGGAGCCAGCCGTCATGTTTACACAAGACAGACAAATGTTTATAAAGCTACATTGAATGTCAATCTGGTAGCTGTGATTAATGACATGGCAGTTTTTAAAATCAAACATCAATCTCCATATCTTATTTTGACCAATGAAAAGGAAGAATCCTTGCGCAATCAAGGCAAAATCATTTTGTAATTACAGCCACACTCCCAAAACTGATAATAGAGACTGACAAAAGCTAAATGTTATGCAATGACAGACCATTTATCGGTTTGGAGTTAGTTTCATTGGTGTGTCTGTACTCTGTAGCATTTATATATGTAAAGTCAAGGGGCCGGTTTCATAAAACTTATCAAAATAAGAAATTTGCAATAACAGTTCAAAGCTACTGAAATTATTCAATTTGATTAGCCAAAATAACTTGTTATAGAAATTGTGCATATATGCAAATTTTATGAAATGGGGACCAACAGAAAGCGATTGATATTTCTCACCTCCACCACTCTTATAACAGAGATAAGGGAACCTCCAGACGTTTCCGAGACCAACAGCATATCCCACACACGCAAGGATAAATTGAGCCTTGTTGCCCCACTTCTCCCTGCTGGCACCGGGGTAACCTGCCTTGGGCGTCGCCGATCCTTTGAGGGGAGAGAAGCTTGCCTTTGACGATGGCATGTTGCTTTCAAGCTCCTTGGTACTGCACCGAAAGAAAGCAAAGATATTGTTTACAAATACAGATTTCCGAATGTAAATAAGGAACAATGACAGTATAACAATACTGAAAATAATAAAAATAATTAAATTTGAAATGTAACAATGAAAACTAACATTGATGGCATGTTGATTTCAAGCTCCTTGGTACTGCACCGAAAGAAAGCAAAGATATTGTTTACAAATACAGATTTCCGAATGTAAATGATAAGGAACAATGACAGTATAACAATACTGAAAATAATAAAAATAATTAAATTTGAAATGTAACAATGATAACTAACATTGATGGCATGTTGATTTCAAGCTCCTTGGTACTGCACCAAAAGAAAGCAAAGATATTGTTTACAAATACAGATTTCCAAATGTAAATGATAAGGAACAATGACAGTATATGAGAATAACAATACTGAAAATAATAAAAATTATTAAATTTAAAAGTAACAATGATAACGAACAATGCCGGTTGCACTGTAATAGATGAAAATAAGGATTTTTGACACAGTGACATAATCTTGAAAAAACATAAAGAAGGAAACTAAAGTAAATATCACAAAGAGTGAATGCTCTTAATTTTAAGTAGTCTCCTCCGTGTACCCCATACTACCCTAAACTCTGCAATCCTTTTTTCCTTTGTGATAAAAATGATAATCATATTTATCACGTTATGCCATTTTGGCACAAGCCTCATTTTTAACCCCAGAGAAAAACATTACGTGTTCGCTCAAACATGAACAAAATTATTTTTTTAATCGCATTTTTCATATAGGACTTTAGAGCACTTATCAATGCCAAAATATAGACATCATAAAGTGACATAAAAATTACAAAAACTTCTCAAATCTGTCCCGTTTTTTTTTATACGCACTGTATAGGAAAGGTTAGTCCACTTTGCAAAAATACTGTGTGAAAAGAATGTGGACTATTTAAGATAACCCCGTTGTTATTGATGGCCTATTAAATTAAAAATATTTTATTCCAATTCATTCTATATACAATTAAAGTGTCACTTACATGTAATTTATTCACTATACACTCTAAAAACTGAAATGTTAAATCCAACATTTTAAGTGTTAGATTTAACATTTAGCAAAGGTTGGAGGAGTGACAACCTTTTAAATGTTAATTCAACATTTCCAAAAATGTTACGAATCTAACATTTTTAAAGTGTTAGATGTAACATTAGGAAAATGTGTAAATACAATTTGTAAAATGTTGAAACAACATTCTAAAAATGTAATTTACTATTCGGAAAGGTTGCTTTCATGCGTTTTTAACTGAATGTTAATTTACCATTTTGGAAAATGTTACAAGTCTAACACTTTAAAGTCTTGAATATAACATTTGGAAAATGTTGAAAAATTATTTTTAATATGTTAAAATAACATTCCCACAAGTGTCATTTACCTTGCCAAGGGTTGCTTTGGTGTGCATTTATCACATGGTGACCTCCTTTTCTGAAATTTTCAGAATGGTGTATTAACACGTGCAATTTGATGAAATTACATATTTAAATTGTGATTTGCCTTTTGCGAGGGTTGATAGGAGACTTTTTATACTTGGGATGGGAAATCGTACAAAAGGCAAAAATCAAACACTTTCAAAATGCAAACTTGACAATACATCTGACTAAAATGAAGAAACCTTTGGCTATAATGGAATAATTAAACTTGAAACATGCACAACTGGAATGATTGAGAAATAATGAAGTAACCTAAATGCACCAAGGCAATTGTAATTCATTTTCTTTATTGCAAAATCAGTTTGATAACACAGAAACAATTAACTTGCATAGATCAACTAGACTGTATTATCACTGAATTATATTTTAATTTGTAAGCAATTCACATACATAGTCAAATGAGGAACAATTTAACAATTGAATCTGTAATAGATGTCCAAATAATACAGCATATTATGTACAATATTATAAAACAATTGATTTGAATTATTCTTGAATTGTTTGAATTGAAACTAATTGAATTAATTCAGACAAGTAAAATATATACATGTCTCTGGAAAAGCTAAAAAGGTTTTTTTTTTAACCCATACAGGTTTGCTTCCTGGATAACAATATAAAAATGTATGACATAAACATAATTACACACAATATAAACATAAAAACTGTGAAAGGAAAATTGTATTATAAATAGATGAGGATTATTTCTAAAACTGAATATACCATTTACAAGTTTATAAAAACAATTGGAGTTATTTACGTCTGATTCCAAATGTATTCAAACTCAGTTTTTGTAATAAATCACTGTTAACTTGTGTTTCAGTCTTTACAAATAATTATTATATACCGTTTCTGCATCTTGTTTAGAGGGCCTCTGAACAAATCTATATAGTGTATGCATTGTTATCTAACTTCGGTTCAAAGTATAAATGGAAATTGTTCCGAATACTTTGGATATAGTAGCCTATCAAATGTAGACCAAGTTCTATTTTTAAAGTTTTCTTTACCAAAACCATGAAAACTATACAAATTCCACTAACATTCATGTTAACCTTTGACCAATACCACTGATTGAGTGTAAAGTATATTTGTTTCCTTTCTGAACCCTGTTACATAAAAATATGGTATCTCTGCAAACTATCTTAACTACCATAGCAACCATAGCCAATCAAATTAAAAAATAATTGATGGTAGTTACGATAGTTTTGAGAGATACCATATTTTTATGCAACGGGGCCCTGGTCTATCTGTCATTTTGCCACTGGGATTTCCTTGATGAGCTGATGCCCTGAAAGAGTTTTCTTACATTGAGCCAAAGATCTTTATACCATAATACAATGGATTGCCATAATACAGTATATTGCCTTCAAACCATTCAGGTCCAAATAATTACCAGAAAAGCTGGGAACATGCTCCATTACATGTCAACACAAATACTACTCAAGTAAGGATCAATACATTTCACCAGAAAAAACTTTCTTAACTGCCATCATATAAATGCATTCAAACACTGTTAATTGAAGATAATTAACTTGCAGAGTGATTTAACAGATAACAAATTTAGTATCTGCCATCACATTAAATGCATTCAACACTGTTAATTGAACACATTAAATTTCAAAATTGCACATTAATCTAACAGATAACAAATTTAGTAACTGCCATCACATTAAATGCATTCAACACTGTTAATTGAACACATTACATTTCAAAATTGCAGAGTAATCTAACAGTTGAAAATATCCTTATAAATATGATTAACATTCAGATACTTTCTCCAAAACTCTAACACTGTTAACTTTTTACCCATGCTACCGATTGAGTGTATTTATCTCCCGTCTGGTATGTCATTTTGCCACTCAACCCTCTCCGGCCGGGAGGGGGGCTGTAGCCCTTAACCTCAACAAGCTCTCGCTATGTTTCATGGCTTTTTAAGTCTATGCATCTTTTGAGACCATTAGCAGCCAATCCCTGCCTAAACAATTCAAAAATAGCCATGCTATACATGTATAGGGTCAATAAGCTAAAAAAGAAAGTATTTAACAACCCCAAAAAACCCCAAAGTATTTCACAACTTGTTGTTACAGCTTTAGCCTTTCCACCCATTTTAGTGAATAGACGGAAGAATGTATGATGACTGCTTTTTGCTATATCTTTATTCAATATATCGGGCTTTGTCAGAAGTGGGACACCCTCCCCCTAAAATGAAGTTATCATTTCAATTAAACACCCCCCCCCCATTCTTCCAAGGTTAGGAAAGTTATCCATTTCTGAAATGATCATAAATGTATGCAAAAGAGCAAGTGATTTGAGTATGAATCCTAATCAGACTGCTGAATTAATTTTTCCTTTTCTTTCAATTTTGGCACAAAGCACTTTTTGACACTCTGGACAAAAATGGTCACCGCTCGCTCAAGCAGCATTTGATAGAAGAGACTATAGAGTACCAAAAGCCATTAAAAAAAAAATCATCTCCATATTTTGAAATGTGATTGTGAAAATTATTTTAAAAAGGGTTTAATTTTTTTTTATATATATGCACTGTAAGAGATGTGTTCAAGGTAAATTTATTTAACATATACATTACTGACCAAGATTTTTTTCTTTTAAAAAATATGAGAATATCCTGGAATATTTGAGGATGAATAAACCCAAATTTATTCAACAGTGATCTTCCATTGATTATGGAATTGTGTACATTTAAAAAGTGAACATCCTCTATCAACTTTAACAGGGAAGAATGTTCCAAGTGGGAACAGAAAAAAATATCAGCCAGCACTTCATGAATACAAATGATCTTTGATCCTACCATGTGACCTCCACACCCTTTTGAGTTAATTATGCTCGTTTGAGGACAGGCAATACTGAAGTCAGTCATTTGTTTGCCGTCACTTCCAAGGCAGTGATGCTTGCCATCATTTCTCTGGCATGGGCTGGAACTGCTTCTTGTCCACTTATGCCGTAAACAAAGTTCTGTATGAATGCAAAAAATCCCCAGAAAAAATCCATAGACTTCATCTGCATAGTGGATGTTGAACAAGAATTGGACCTTAAACAGTTTGTCAACAGTCTCTGTGATGTCACCTTCGCAGGGGATAGCTAGATCATCCACAACAATGAAAAACTGAGATGAGTTGTTGTGATCTCCTATGCCCAAAAGGTATGGTTGTCTCCGCTTGTCATTCATCTCTTCAGCCAGGTGGGATTCCACACTTGTACTAATCTAAAGGGGGATAATACAGGTAATATAAATGGAGACAAAAAGCAATTAGTCAAATGTGAAAGGCAAGAGCTCCTAGAAAATGCCAAAATCAGAAATCGAGATGCATTTCTGTATTACACACATTTCAATTTTTGCAGGAGGAAAAGAAAAAGACCCCGCCCCTTCATCCGAAACTGCTGCATACCTCTACTTTACAATTCATTTCCGAACAAAGCATCTTCACCTATCACTGGCACACAAAAATAGGGGGAAAATAAACATTATTTCCCCATCACTTTGCTATTATATTTGGAAGACCCTATTCAAATTTTCAGGCTTATGATGGCACCAAATCTGTATCAATTTTGTTTTTATTTATGAAATTTATTGATTGATGTTGTCTTTAGGGAGACAGGTACATGTAAACATATTCTTTTTAATCCCCTCTACAGCATTCATTTTCAAGAATGTGGCGTACGTCACTGGGGGACTCCAATAATTGCTAGGAACCCCCCCCCTTCCCCCAACATACAAGTAACTTTGGATCCTTCTCCTGTTAATGACGATTCCTAGAAAGTTTAGTTTAAATCTGCCCATTGTTTCTGAAGAATATAGAAATGTAACCCCCCCCTTTTGTAGGAACCTAAGGGGGCCATCCTACATAGTTGCAATGAACAGCTTAATATATTCTTCAACAATAAAATATGGCTCAACTGTCATAATAAAACAGAATTATTTCTCTCCCTTTTTCCCTTGGGGGTACATGGTCCTTTCAAAAGACTGGGTCCCATACCATAAGAATGATTCTCACCACTTTGGGGTACAATCTGCTTACTGGTTCTGAAGAAGATGAAAATGTAATTTACCCCCGCCCCCCCCCCCCCCCCTCCCAATTTCATCCATCTTTATGGGCCCATTCCCCAAGGTGGTTTACCTAGGTATTGTCACATATTCTTTATCTATAATGTATCTACACAAAACATATCTTGACTGTAATGCTTCTGGGGCTGGAGGATATTTTTTTCCCTTGGGAGCCCAATCCCTGCCCCCCCCCCCCCCGGCCACATGACCAACCAGTTGTAGAGAAGATGAAAATGTAAAAGAAACATAATGACGACAGACAAGAATCGCAATAGCTCACTCGAGCCTTCAGCTCAGGTGAGCTAAAAAGGTGCTTAAATGTAAATTTTCCATTAGATTTCAATATTGTTTATAAAACCTTTTTGATTTATCAATTCAATGTAAACTTACTGGTCTAGTCACCAAAAAGTATCCCATGGAGTCTGCCAGTGAACTCTTCCTTCTTGCTGTTTGAGCTGGAACCATGTATATTGCCATGATGAATGAGAACAGTGCTATCTCGCCTTGCAAAATGATAGGGGGATATAAAGAAAACGAAATGAACAACTAAATGCTAACAGATTGAAGAGTTTCAATGAGCTATTCAATACTTCGTAGGCATACCTTTTCATTATTTTAAGGAATCTAAACATCAAATAAAATATATGTACATTCTGAACTTTTCACTGCTTTGAGACGAACTTTTTGCACAGTAACACACATGTAGATGTCATAACATGTCACATTGCAATGGTATAATGATATTTTGATAGTGCATTATCATAATAATGAGAAAGGGGTAGGGGAATTTGTTTTAAATGTGCAAATTGGAGCTACTTACTAGGTGAAAATCTTGACCATTTCCGCAAACACAATAGTTGTCAGAAGGCATCTGGTTTCTGTCGTTATCGTCGAGTTTGTGTTATACTATTTCTTTCCCACGGGGATGCCTTTGGATAATATCCTTTACATTGAAGCACTGGAAAGAAATACAAGACAAAATACAGCAAACATAGAAATATTAAGACAAAGTAAAGCAAACCTAGAAATGTAAAACCAGGATTTACCCAGTTTTGCATAGCAAAATGCTTATATTTTGAAATAAACAAATTTCAGCTTGTGTCGCAATTTTGAACGTATAGAAATTTTATCAAAAACTTCACTTGAACGATTTTGTCAAAAATTGCGCCTATAAGCACATCTTTAAAGGTAAATTGCATCCTGAAGACCACAAGATGTACAACGTAGTGAATGCAAAAAACAGCATTAGTCTACTCTTTTAAAATTCATAACATGGCCTAGCTTTATTTATTGTGGTCTTTTAGAGGATAGGGGAGGTTGTTCCAAGCTCTCACCCTTTATGTGTTTGTGTGTGTTCTGTGAATCGCCTTCTCTCCATTGGACTAGTAGGTCTTATGCTTTAACTCCAGTACAAGGGTTTATTAACTAGTGACAAATCCCCCACATGATCCAATCATAATTTCAAGAAAAGTAGACACTTGTCAGTTTTGGCAACACTTTGATGGTAGGGCACATACCTTTGAAGATCCATTTTGTTATGCTGTCAGAATTGATCTCATGGGAGCTGCTAGTGGAAGCCACTTCTTACCCACCACTGACGTTCCCTCGTTGGGCATCCTCCTTGTTTACAAGACAAAATCAGTCCAGGGCCATCAAACAAAGCATGGCATGATGTACATGTAAGCGAGAAAAGAGTTTACAAACACCATAAAATATCATATGACACAAAAACATTTCAAATTCATGTCTCATATGTAGCTCCCTATGCAAGAACATGATCAAAGGCTCACCTTGTTAAGCTGGTACTTCAGCATTTGGATGGCCACACCAAGCCCTAGTACATGTATTAGAATTTAGATAAAACAAACAGAATAAAAAAAAAATGTAGAAGTAGCATTTTTGTGAATCTTAAATAAATTTGCATATCTAGTGAATTTGATAATTCTGTGTAGAAGTTTGGAAGCTCCCCCCCCCCCCAGCCCTATTCGATAAAACAGAATAAAAATCTGCTAAGGAATGTAGAAGTAGCATTTTTCGTGCACTTTGAATGTGTCGTAGATTTGTACATCTACTTGTACTGAATTTGAGAAATCTGTTTGGATGCCCCCATTAAAATAAGCTCTATTAGAATTTAGATAAAACAGCATAACGTAGAAGTAGATTTTTTGTGAATATTCAATAAATTTGATTAAATTTGCATATCCAATCAATGTAGAAGCAGCATTGTTTATGAACTTTGAATAATTTTTCATAAATTTGCATGTGTTTGAATCTGTGTAGAAGTTTGGATGCCCCCCCCCCCCACCAAGCCCTCAGTTAGAATTTAGATAGAACAGGATAAAAATCTGAATTAGCATCTTTGTCAATCTTTAATAAATTTCCAGAAATTTGCATATCTAATGAATTTGAGAATTCTGTGTAGAACTAGAAGTTTGGTAGGCCCAAACAAGCCATTTCAAATAAAACATACAAGATCAAAATCAGCTGCAAAATAGAGAAGTAGCATTTACAGTATTTATGAAGAATTTTGCATAAATTTATATAATGATCTAAATGAATGAGAGAATTCTGTGTAACTTCTTCATTTTGGGATTATACAATATCTCATTTGATATCATACCAGTTCCTTTAAAAGCACCTTTATCACCTAGATCTAGATAAATCAATTTTCATGCTGTTGCAAGCCTTTTTATGCATATTTTTCGTTAAATTACCAATTCATCTACTGCCAAATCGTCCACCCGTCGCATGATCTAGTACCTTCATTTAGTCTAATGCCATTTCGTTCAACATTTCGTCTAACATCCATTTGGTCTAATAATCACTTTGTTTAATCACCAGGTTGTCTATGACCAGTTGGTACCCATTTTCCTTTCATTCATTTTGTCTGATTAACAAGAGTCCAATTAGAGTTAGACCAACTGGTATAATGGACCAATTAGCCCAGATGAAATGGTAAGTTGTCGAATGGCAATTAGACCGTGTGGATATAGTGGACGAACTGACACTAGACCAAATGATAGTAGACGAGTTGGTAATTGGACGAATTGGCATAAAACCAATAAGTAATAAATAAACATAGATTAAGGATATTTCCCATTACATAGCCCCAGGATCCCCCATTCACTTTGCATATATTGGGGGTCCTAAACTAAAGTAAAGCTGTGCAGGTCCTTGCACCCTGCAAAAATATGCACAATACGAAGAATTCAGAGGGCAAAATTTCTGCTGTGAATAGCAACCAGATTGCCATTTGTTTGCCAGAAAGAATGAGTCATTTTCCTTTATTTTTGGTGATATTTATCATTATTTAAAACTCGAGGTGAAAATCACTTAATTCAGTCAGCTTCATAATCAAGATTTAGAATTACATTAATTTAATACGTGTGCGCAGTTCTACATGTAGGACCCCTTTCACTACGACAACCAAATTTGACATGGGTGTCGATGGTGACTTCAATTGTTACTGATATTTGTCCGTCATAATTTTTTTTCAGGGATTTAATATGTAGATTAATGCACGTGGGACAATGTATTATTATTGCTTTGAATATCGGCCCGACGCTTGACCAAAATCCCATGCTAATTTGTTAATTTCTCAGCAATTACACAATTTCTTCCAGAATCCTTTGGCACATGTTTTTAATTTTATTTATACACAGACACTTTGGTGCTCATTATATTGGATATCTGTACAAACTCATTTTGAAATACCACATCTGGCATTTTTTATTTATCTTCACTTGAATTCACTTGATTAATTGAAAGGGTGAAGCCTCTGGAAACAAAGTGTGCAGCTTTAGGTGTGTCCCCCATCATACATTAGAGTACTGTAAGTACTTTTAGGTGCAGCTAACCCAGTCCCAGGGAGCTCCGGCCCGCGAACAGTGAAAGTTGGTCCAACTCTGTCCAAAGACTCCAAAGTCCAACGCACGACGTTCAAATTCACATTAATAAACTCTTAATTTAACCAAGATAGCACCCGACTTCTCACACAGGCATTTTCTCGATCTATTCATCAAATTTTCGCCAATCATAATTGTTCTGTTTTGTTATAAATTGTGCTATGAAATTGCGTATTTCTCAAGTGTCCAGAAATGGCGTCCATCATAATATGCATGACAAACGTTCAACAGACCTGCTAGTGCTACTGACAGTACATGCACATCATGTACCGCACACTAAGTAAGGCCTAACCGGTACCCAGGGAGCTCCCGCCCGCTGCGCGGGCGGGAGCTCCCTGGGTTAAGTAAGGCCCAGACAACATGCATGTCCGGTACGTATTTAAACCCCCCTCCCTAGACTTTCGGATCAAACACGTAATAATAAACAAGACTTTGATGAAAATATAAAACTGTTTCAAGTAAGAGGGGATACTTACCATTAAATTCGATGATTAAAGGCGATTGAAAAAGTCATGCAGCACACGATAACCTCGTCCTCGAGCCGAGCTAGGATTTCGACCGCGCATCGCACTTTTTATCAAACTACGGTCCAATCAGAATGCACTATGATTTACCATTCATGGTAATGTTGAAATACCATTTACGAAAGTGTTATTCGATCGTTTCAAGACGTCCGGACCCACGACTGGTCACATTTTCTAACACTTCAAAGTGTAAAATAACACTTACTGAATCCAACACTTAGTAAATGTTAAAATTTAACATTTTAGTTTTTAGCGTGTACAGTGCATATCAATAAAAAGTTTACATGGCTTAGAAAAAAACCTGTAATCTTATACTGTAATATCCTCAAGATTTTTCCACATTTTAGCATTGGTACAGATCCATTTAATCAAATGACAATATGACTGTCCAAAAATATTTCTGCTTGAGTGAGCACCACTTACTTTTGAAAAGTTAGTGAAAAATGATTTTCGCAGAACATTGAAATAGTTATGCGAATAAAAGTAGACCTTTATCATGAAGAACACATGGAATTTAGCTAGTAAAATTGATTTGAAGATATCGTTTACCATTTTTAACTTGTTTCCTTGCCCTAAACACTTCAAAGATTACATTCCGCCCAACCCCACTCCCCCACAAACTGAGGCCATCATGATGATATTTGCTTTACACTGAGCTGTGATTTACATGAAATGGCATAGGCTTGATTTTCATTTTGTTAATCATTGTCAAGCTTAGGAAAAAGTGTCGAGAAACAAGTATTAAATGAAATATGAAATGTAAACCCACTTTAAATGATAAAACTTAGTGAAAAAATGCTGGAGATGTCTTTTGTTGAGATTCAGTTGTCCTCAGATCCAGCTGGCACAAAAAGGGTAAAGGTTGTGCTTACTAAGTGTCGAAATTTCAATTTGGGTGGCAAAATTGTCACAAAATGCTTGAATGTATCTGTTTTTATTTCAATTGACTAAAAGTGCAAGGGAAATGTATGAGAAATGTTTCGCTGGGTAAGTTTGATTTCGCCTTTCCCATCGACACAGCGTGAAAACAAGCATTTTTGCGCAAACAGATTTCTGCGAGCTTTACAAAAATGGACAGTGCTCACTCAAGTGTAACATTCTGTCAAAACTTTTACTTTCGTTGGATAGATGAGACCCAAACCCAAGATTTTATGTGAAAAAATTACCCACATGTTGTGTATTTTTTTATTCCCGGGG
The DNA here is from genome assembly GCF_018143015.1 of Lytechinus variegatus. Lineage (NCBI taxonomy): Eukaryota > Metazoa > Echinodermata > Echinoidea > Temnopleuroida > Toxopneustidae > Lytechinus > Lytechinus variegatus. The sequence continues at coordinate 65,734,705 of NC_054741.1, forward strand.
CTTTTTCAAAGTGTAAACTTGCTTTTGATATGCACTGTAGAGCATGGAACTAATGAAAGAAAGAAATCAGAACAAAATGATTGAAAAAGAACAATCTACACTGTATCATATTACAAATTATAAAAAAAATGCAATCAATCTACACTGTATCATATTACAAATTATTAAAAAAAAATGCAATCAATCTACACTGTATCATATTACAAATTATAAAAAGAAATGCAATCACAATCTTAAAATGCATATGTCGTACTACACAACAGGTTAACATGTACTTGTGTATAATTTATCAAGAGTTTCAATTTCAGTAGAAATATATTTTTAAATCTACAATGAGAATTTATCAAAAAAGAACAAAAAGGAAACACACGTGGATTTGCTCTAGAATAATACAGAAGAATTGAACCTTGATGTGAAACTATCTAGGCCTACTCTGATTTTGAAACATAATCGATTAGTAATTACTAACAGATCAATGAGACTAAAAAAAGCTCTGATTGAAGTACATGAAGTACAGCATGGGAAATAAACCCTTCAAACACCACTCCAAAATATGATTTATCACGCTATCATCCACTTATAGACACATTCAGACTAGAAAGCTCTACTCTCAGTTGACATATTTAGACAAGAAAAACTGACTAAATGACTAAGTAACTTGATGCCATCTAAAATAAAAATTACTTATCTTTGGTTGACCTGGAATAATGAATTCAAGTTTTTTAAAGGTCAAGTGCACCCCAACAAAAACTTGATTTGAATAAAAAGAGAAAAATCAAACTAGCAAAACGTTGAAAGTTTTATCAAAATCGGAAGTAAAATAAGAAAAATATTTTTTTTATTTTTAATGCAAGTTTTTTGCCTTAGAAAATTGTACACATTCCAATCAGATTTCTCAAGTTATTTACACTTAAAATAAATGCACATGTAAACATTATTGTACATTCATACATTCCTCTTTAAAAGCGATACCCCAAAAATTAATATAAAGTCACAGAATCAACGGATAAAATGTACATTGATTTGTCCATGGAATTTCAGAAAATAAATGGAATGGTTTAAAAAAAAGTTTAGAGCATTGCTTGACTTACTGACAGAATATGGACAAATGTTCAATGAGGGTTAGAAAACCCCCAATGAAATTCCATACCTCAATGTCCTTTCTTTGTATCTAATACCAACATAACTGAGCTGAACTAAATTTCTTGACCCTTGGTCATATCTTTTGTTTTTTAAAGCTCTTTACTTGTTATAGCAGTTGAGTCTTCTTTTTTTTTCTTAATTTCCATTTTTTGTAGACTTTTGATAGGACTACAAAACAGTGATCAAAGAGAGAGAGAAAAAAACCTGATGAAAAAAATTATATGAAAACCTCTAAATGTACATGTTATGATGTAGCACTGTGCAACCAAGGAGATAGAAGACGCAACAGACCCTGCATGTGGTACATTGTACATTATACCAAAGCGATATCACTCGATTATACAATAGAACATTCAGCAAACAGTGTACTTGATCATATATGGATGGTATTTTACTCAACAATGCCCCTGGTCAATCTCAATACTCACAGTAAATTTTCCCAGTTTGATTGGTCCACTGGTTCGCTCGAAAAAATATAATTTCAAAGATTCACAACCACACGTCATGAGAACAAGCACTATTTGGAACTAGCGATATGCTTATGGAATGGAGGACTGTGTGCAAAATCAACACCAAGATACCCAAAGGTCTCATATCACACAAAAACACTCAAAAGTCATTGTCTCTTGGCAAACAGACGAAACAGAAACCCAAGGAATTCATTTAATTGTAATTCTTGATCATGGACGGAGGAAATATTGCTTCATCACCATGAGTCAGCATTTTTCATTTCTCGTTTTCTACTGTACAGTGTATATCTTGATATGCAAATGCAAACCTACTACACCTACCACATACTGACATAGTCTCAAAAAGACATGTATTACTGCTAGAAACTCAAATCATAACATTACAACACATTATTTGCAAAATGATGCGTCACAATATCTCATATGAATCAAATGTTTATTGAGAATCAAGGCAAACAGCACACTATGTACATCACTACTGACCAGTCACTGCAAAGATTGAAACAGCATTACTCCAGTACAACAGAATTTTTACACTTGCAAATGTCAGTGTGAATATACAGATATGCATAATGTACGCAAGATCCCTTCCTTCCTGAAATTCACAATACGGTAATAATAAATAATAACAAATTAATGCATCATCCATAATAATAAATATATAATCCAAAGAACGCGATGTCTTAAATCGCACTGGTAAGCTGACTGAATAATAAAAACAAATTTATTTTATAGTACCGGTAAACCAAAAGGAAAGGAAAAATATAGTTCACCAACTAAAGAGTTCTACGGTCACAAATAATTAGCACAGCGATTTTACTATTTCAACTGACTGAAAATTTTGAATATCTGTTGGGAATGTATTTCTAAGACTTTCTTCAAAGTTTCTTTGGTTTGCAACGAAGTTTTCCCTGTTAATAAAATGAAGGAAATCTGACAAAATAGCAAGGACCTATCAAAACTGGAAATAACCTATTGTTTTTTATTCTTATATGTGTGTAGGCTGATTCAATTTATCTAAAATTAAACCATGTGTGATCCGAATTTATCAGCGTACAATTAAGATAAAATATATGGTTAATCTTTTTTTTTACAGATGGAACTAAAAGTTCTTGTACCATAATCTTTTAAAGAAGAAATGTATGGAAAAGTGCCTGAAAAATATCAAAAAATGAATAAAAAGTTACAAGTGTATTAAAAAAAAATCACAGGTAACCTCTTTACCTGGTGGCATGAGAGTCCTTTTCATCTTCAACTAGAGCTGGATTGACCACCGCAAAATCATGTTCTTCTCCTTTCTCACCCATTTTGATGGAAATACAAGACTTCCTGTGACCCTCAAATGACAATAGTTTCCTGAATTCTACTGCTGCAGATTATCATATGTCACATTAATGGACATTAAATGTAAGCAATTATGGAGATACCGGTACACAGTTGCAGTTTTTGAACCTGCTTTCCAGAAGCTCCGAGCTAAACTGATCTATTTCAGAACTGAATAAGGGTGATATCCAGGGACGATACTGATGTCCCAAAGCAGGCCTATCCAAAAGAACATAGAAGCCGACAGGACAATGCTAACACTCGTAGGCATTTCAGAACCTACAATCAAGTACCTAAAGTAAATACGGATTGATTCTATAAACATAGGATTCCATAACAGAGGAAATGATAAAAATAATGATGCCTAGAATACTGGACTTTGGTCTGATGTTTACATACTGGGGGTATTCTATTTAACATTCCTAAATTTGTACTGGTTGGTACTGTAGATCAACTTTAGGAGATCAAATATTAGAGATGGAAATGAACAAACTTTACAGACATCAAGGAATACATCATTTCATCTCATAAACAATGAAATTAGATTGCAAGTACATGTATCTGCACTTTACTCTGTGTTTACAGGAAAACTGTTACTTGTAAATATTTGAGAATTACAATGCAATTTCTGTTTCCATGTGTTTACACAACAGGGAAACACAATAGGGGGAGGAACAAACATGTATGCATGTGCACTTGCATTATGATAAGCAAAACAAACATTTGCATGGGGCTAACAGGTGATTGCTAAACTTTTAACCAACTACTGCTGATATCATTCCCCCTAGATTTATACTAGTAGCCAATCAGAGTGCACCATGGACTCAACACATTGTGACATCACATCTGGCTGGTAACATGCGCCAAACATAACCAGAAATGAACCAATCATATCAGTGTCATTGACGGTGTCATTGTGTACTGTAGGAGAGTTCATCAGAAGATGTTATCATCCAGGGGCCTATTTCCCAAAACTATTAGTGGGGTGAGATGAACAGGGATGCCGTCCTTGAGGTGGGAACATTTTTTTTTTTTTTTTGCTTGCTTTGTTAAGGCAAAGACTTTTTTTAGTATAAAAAAATGAACCTTATCCATTTTATATTTTTCTTCCTGTCACAGTGACAGGAAATATTGCCCGCTTAAGCATGGAAAAACGTCTTGATAAACTTTCAACTTTGACAGACCTGTACAAGTTTCTTAATCTGACAAAGATGGTAGGAGGTGCCGTGGCCGAGTGGTCTAAGGCGCCTGGCTATTATGGAAAGTCCGGGATTCGATTCCTGGCCGCAGTACCTATGCACGTGAGCAAGGCATTTAATCTACAATGCTCTCTTATCCTGCTTTCAAATAAATGGAAATGCTATATGCATTATTGGTAACTACGTGTGCACTTGTTTAAAAAAATCTGACAAAGATGCCAAATTATTTATTTTGACAAATACTTTATATTTTCACCCACTGGTGGATCGGGGGGGGGGGGGGGGGGGGGGTGGGGTACAGCCGTAAAAACGCTGTTAAAGTGTGCCCCCCTTTTTTTTTTAAAGAGAAGACCATTCATTTATTTCAATTTTTCATGCCTTTTTTTGGGGGGGGGGGGCTTTTTCCCCAGGAAATATGCCCCCCCCCCTTTCGAAAAATCCTGGATCCGCCCGATTTCTTGTCCATCTGTCGAATAAGTGGAAAGTTTTAAATTGGGCAGCTAAACTTTTGAGTCATATGGACTATTAAAATTTCTACATAAACTGAGATAAATGAACAGATTACAAAACATGAGTTAACTAAGATATATTGCAATTATGTGGAAATGTGGATCATTGGTCTTGTTGGAATGAAGTCAGCTATTATTTTAGCATGCCTGGCACATAACAAAAGTGCAGGTACCAGATTGAATACATGTTGCATCCATTTCCTTGACAAAGCAATGTTCACACTTTTGGAACCAATCAAAACCAGTCTTCTTTACTTCTGTTACCTTGTGTTATTTTTTTATATTAACAAATATCAAAGCAGTGTCATATTTAATAATTCCAAAGAAATAACCATGGATAGCACCGTTTCCACTCACATTACATGTACCTAGTGACTTTTTAGCTAAACATATTAGAGAAATAATATCAACCATTCTCCCTACGCTATAGTCATTTCTGCAGGTAGCTCTATGCAAAGGATGCACAAACAGATAGCAGTGCTATTTATTTGAATGAGCCTGTGTGTGTCCACGAAAGTAACTGTTTTTATGATACACTTGCACACCTCCAATTGTGTATATTTTACATACTTTATCTGTTTTTAAACAATTTCTGCTCAAGCCAATATCGTCTGTATTTTCATTTTTTCAGTTCTGATACTTTAATAATTTGAATTTTCTTTTTCGTTTCTGTTATTCATGTACACAATTCAGGTAAAAATTGTTCAACCTATCTATTTCCATTCTGTTTTGTTTTCCATGTCTAGTTACTTCAAGTCATGTTTCACTTGATATGCTTAGATTGATTTTCTTCTAAACCTTTCAAAAGGGTGACATGGGAATGTCATGTCATTGCACGTTTGACAAAGTGCAGAAATCTTGATGTTTCCCATTTGAACCCACACTGACTGGTGTGTTATTCCTTAATAGTGGTGGCAGATATGAGATTTAAACCCACACCATTGAAATGACTGGTGTGACATTCCCTGATGTGGTGGTGGCAGCAGTGGGATTTGAACCCACACCATTAAAATGACTGGTGTGTCATTCCTTGATGTGGTGGTGGCGGCAGTGGTATTTTAACCCACACCATTGAAATGACTGGTGTGTCATTCCTTGATGTGGTGGTGGCAGCAGTGGGATTTGAACCCACACCATTAAAATGACTGGTGTGTCATTCCTTGATGTGGTGGCGGCAGAGGTGGGATTTGAACCCTCACCATTGAAATGACTGGTGTGTCATTCCTTGATGTGGTGGTGGCAGCAGTGGGATTTGAACCCACAGCATTGAAATGACTGGTGTGTCATTCCTTGATATACTATAAGCTGTAATTTTCGCGGCCGATTGGCCGCGAATTTAACAACACGCGAAAATATTGACACATTTCTTAGTCAGTGCCAATGCCCCCATCACCAAAGATTTGCTATTGAAACCATCTTCTAAAATGCAATAATGGAGAATTGCACCTCTATATGTACAAAAAATAAGGCTTAAAAAGTACAGTTAGTGATTCAAAAAGTTAGCTAGGATTTCACTTTGTTTAATTTCTCAAACAAAATCAGGGCCTAAACTATTTTCTAACATTATTTTATCGATGTTTATACACTCACTGTAATATTGAGATGTATTTTCCATGAAATAATTTGATTTTATTGTCATCTGATTGACTCTATACACACGTATTGGTAGCTATTTGCATACTCATTAATATTCATAAGTCACATGATCAGAATTTTGGAGGTGAACATTCTGTTCACAAAATTCCACAATTTTGCACTTTTTACCAACTTTTTGAAAAATGAATTGAACAAAACACAAATTCCAAAAATTGCTTAACCCTATAGATCCTGTGGCATGATGAATTTTTAGAACTAAAGGTTAAAAAAGTGAAATTTAAGCCACCTTTTTCCACAATTTGTAACTGTTTTTACAGGGACATATTTATGTACAAAAGACGTATCAGCATGGTGTCTTTGAGGAGTGTAGATTTGCACATGAATTGCACTAGTTTTGCTTCTTTAAAATGCTTTGGAGATGTTTCGTACATCTTCCGATCGCGAATTTAACAACGCGAAAAAGTCGGGACCCCCACGATTCGCGAAAAATTCTGTACGCGAAAATAACAGCTTTTACAGGTGGCAGCAGTAGGATATGAACACACACCACTGAAATGACTGGTGTGTCATTTCTTGATTTGGTGGTGACAGCAGTGGGATGCAAACCCTCGCCATTGAAATGACTGGTGCGTCATTCCTTGATGTGGTGGTGGCAGCAGTGGGATTTTAACCCACACCGTTGAAATGACTGGTGTGTCACTCATTGATGTATTGGTGGCAGCAGTGGGATTTGAACCCACATCATTGAAATGACTGGTGTGTAATTCCTTGATGTAGTGGTGGCAGCAGTAGGATATGAACACACACCATTGAAATGACTGGTGTGTCATTTCTTGATTTGGTGGTGACAGCAGTGGGATGCAAACCCTCGCCATTGAAATGACTGGTGCGTCATTCCTTGATGTGGTGGTGGCAGCAGTGGGATTTTAACCCACACCATTGAAATGACTGGTGTGTCACTCATTGATGTATTGGTGGCAGCAGTGGGATTTGAACCCACATCATTGAAATGACTGGTGTGTCATTCCTTGATGTACTGGTGGCAGCAGTGGGATGAAAACCCTCGCCATTGAAATGACTGGTGCGTCATTCCTTGATGTGGTGGTGGCAGCAGTGGGATTTTAACCCACACCGTTGAAATGACTGGTGTGTCATTCCTTGATGTAGTGGTGGCAGCAATGGGATTTGAACCCACATCATTGACATGACAGGTGTGTCATTCCGCAATGTGGTGAAAGCAGTGGCATTTGTACCTGCACCATTGAAATTACTGTTGACTTGTAAGTCTTTTACACACATTTGCTACTTTAAGTGGTATAAGTCAGGGTAATTGTTTTCTCCTTCACTTTGTACAGTGACTCACTGTACTCACACACAAAACAGTATATTGTGATCTTTAGAAATTCATTGAGTGATCCACTTCAAGATAGAAACATTTCATACATCCATGCATACAAACAATTTAACCTCTGGTAGAAGGATCAGATGGCTTGTTGGAAATGATCCTTTGGATTTTTCTTCTCTCTACTTTAAGCTTGAGTGTCTATAATTTTGGTCATTTGAACAGCCTCTGGCAAGCTTTACAGGTCTGCATGTAAAAGGTTGGAATATCCATACATACCACGTGTACCTGAGCAAAGTTTTGATGCAGTCTGAGTTCTAATACCCCTATGCAGCTGCCCCTATGGTTTCATGAATCATCTTTTATGATCAAGGGATGCATTTTCGGTTACTTATCTAAAATCTACTACTTCAGGTTTTCCAAACCTAAGAAGTATAGTGTATGTAAACTAAACTATCTACTCATTATAATGTGAAACAAGGTTTGACATGTCCTTGAATATGTAAGACTTCCATGGTGGCAACTTATTTATCAAGATGCTATTTGCCTATTGTCAAACCAGCATGAATTGAAATATCCTGCATTTCATAGAAAATAATAATACAAAAGAAATAGTGACATCACTATCACATTTAAATAATTGTTGTGTATAAACTGTTTTATGAAAAACTATCTTTCCAAATGTCATTATTTTATTTTGCATCCGATTTCAATGAAACTTTCAGCATCTAGATCTAATGGTCATTTCATTTTTCTTTCTTTTGATTCAATCCATTTTCTATTGGAGTGGACTTGCGATTTTTCTATGTTTATGACATTGGCTGCTGTCATAGCTGTAGGCCTACATGGTTGCGCCTAGTAGACCAGAATTTTTAAACAAACTTTACGTTAAAAGACAGAAATTGCAGCAAACAATTATTTTGTGTGAAAGTGTTTTAAATCAAGGTTGTCAAAATATCAACATCTCGATCTTGTACATTGATGTAAACTCAACTTCGTAAAATCATGAAATCTTGGCTCAAAATCAATTCTGATGATCACTATAAACACTGGACAGAAAAGCAAATGTGGGACAATGTATTAAATATTGCTTCAAAAATACCAGACGTTGGATGGAATTCTGTGTTTATTTTGCTCATTCCTCGGCAATAATGCATTTTCTTCCAGAGTTATATACTCTGGACGTTTTTATTTGAATATTTTTTTACAAACACTTGGCAATAATTTCACTGGATTCTGTTCGAAATCATTTTGAGATCGTTACCACAAAATATTCAGTCTATCACTGCAGCTGCAGCGGTGCATCTAGATTGAGGCACAAGCCACCTAGTATATTAATATATTTGGAAAATTGCCCATACAACAAAATCTAAGAAAATTGCAAATTAGGATTTCTACGCCCATCGATCAGCCTCTTGCTGATCATCATGTCTATCTTCAAATTTGCTACTTCAATTTGCACCATGTACATGCTGGACACGCCACTGGGCGATTTCATAAGTCTGGTGTTGCCTTGCCCTTGGTGTTGAAATTTGAATTGCTTCCCCTTGCTTCAAAACTTAATATTTAGAGTTTGTATAACTGATAAAGATCACGTTATTATTGACAACCAAACAACTAGTGAGTGCAGACTTTTCATTTTATGTTTGGTGTTATAATTGACACAAACACTGGCAAAAAGTGTATGTACCAACTACCAATGCTGGTGTGATTGTTTACACAATCATTCACATTTAATATAAACATTAACAACCATTTATATACACATATACATGGGATTACATGATTGAGTATTCACCTGGCTGGGCCACCCAACCTGAATATTCGCAAAATCGTATAGATCTAGGCCTAGACTTTTATACCTCGGTCACATTTGCTCTACGGTGAGTCAAAAACAGCAATATTTAATATTCATTTTCACTTCAATCACCTATAATATGTAGCTGGTACAAAAAATGTTAAAACTGCTGCTGTAGAGCAAATATGACTGAGGTATTACTAGTCTAGATATCTAAAATCTAATCTATGCTGTAGTCCATGGTGCGACTAAGGAGCTTCTACAACTTAGTACAAGGCGAGGCCGGCCGAGAAGTAAGGGCGCGGCTTCCAAGTTCCATACACATACAGGTGCACAGTGATGTTGCTAAGGCAAGACAGCAGAAGTATTTCCCGGGGGGTATTGTAAGATTATTATGACAATTCCATCGTTTTTATTCAACCACATTCAAACCCGATTTTTTGGAATGTGTAAACCAATTATTCAAACAAATGGAAGAATTACCTGTACAGAATTAATGGAATCCCAGATGGTTTCGATTTCAGGCCATGTGATGTGTTATACTCAAAGGCAAAGCTCAATGTGAATATCCATTGAAGATGGATAAAAACCTGCCCAAGTTACCGTGTAATACAACGAGTGGGCGCGGCATGCATGGTTATAGGCGAGCGAAAGGCACGCTTTTTCCTTGATGTATCTAGTCTAGATTTATATGATGCATGTACGTATTGTTAATATATAAGCACCTTTTTTCAAACTCTTCAGACATCAAATGTGATATTCTACAAGAAAATGTAAATGAATATATTGGGACATTCTAATTATCTATCAACATAAAGCAAATCGGAAAAAAACATTTTTTTAAAATATATATCTTTTCTCAGAGTTTGAATATGCAGACTATTCTTATTATGAATGGAGTTGGAATTACTACCAAGCATCAGGAACAACAAAGCACCAATTTTGAGTGCTGGTAACTGATTGGTGGAATGGTGAAGGCATGGAACCAACTAGTAGTATAGTTGGTTCCATGCCTTCACCATTCCACCAATACTAGGGTCCGTACGTTATTTGGAAGAAAAACCCAAGTACTGTATTTTTTCTGTTTTCTGTTTTTTGACAAATTGGGGGTACGCAGTGCACTGTTTGAATTTCAGCTCGGTTCAGTTCATTTATTTTCATAATCTCAATAAAAAACATCAAATACAATCAAAATTTACAAAACAAGTACAAACGAGAGTATTCAAAATTTAAACAGTAGCATGAACATAACAATTGAGAGTATGATGGAACTAGCAAAGGCCAAGGGCCTATCACGGGCTAGTCCCCGAAAGGATATCAGTAAAATTATTGAGTTGCATGTGTGAATTAATATTTTAAAGGAAATAGCAAAACAAAACAGACAAACGAACAATCGATATTTTTTAGTTGGTTAAAAAAATCATTTAAGTGCATTGTTTTGAGATTTAAGTGCATTGTTTTGAGAGAAAAGGTACATTTTATAATTACGTTTGAAAGACGATAAAGTGGGCATATTTTTTTACATCATTTGGTATGTCATTCCAACATTTCGCTCCTACAAAAGATATAGTTGTACGAGAAAATTGATATTTGTATAAAACGGCAAGCGTAAATGGCTACTGGTCCTTGTATCATAAAAATGGAAAAAACTGTTAAGCCTAAAAGATTCATTACAATTTGAAGGCAAGATGTTTTTAAAATATGAGAACATGAATATAGTAACCTGTAGTTCATACAATTCAGTGATCTTAAGAATCCTTAGAACTTTAAAAAGATTAGCAGTGTGCGAAAATGCATTTTCGTTGCTAATGATACGGACTGCACGTTTTTGTAATTTTAAAACACGATCCAATAGGTAATCGGCACAGTGTCTCCACACACTTAAAGAAGGTATCCCACTCTGGTTGACACTTAATGGCTTTGACCGCTTAAAAAATACAATACAAGAGTAAGAGATATATGGCAAGATCATTGAATAATACGAAGTTAATAAGACTTGTTTGGGTACTTGTTTGGGTACTACATTCTTAAGACGATTCATTGCACCAATACTTTTGGAAATTTTGGAACAAATATCATTTTCATCTAAATAGAAACCCAAGAACTTGGTATTGGTTGTTCGCTGAATTTCATAATTATTTATACATATTTTAATATTTCCTTCTCGAGAATAAACTCCGATCACGAAGAACCATTAGGATGGTTTGCCCTCGCAATCAGATCAGTTTGATTTAGTTACATTATTTTTGTAGTATAGTGTCCCCCAGGTGTTCCCGGCCCCCGCGGGGTTCAGGCCTTCGCGTCCTTTTTCTAGATATTATTCAATTTATGATAGATCAGGTCTAGATTCACAGGTTTCTCTTTTTTTTGGGGGGGGGGGGTGGGCAAGGGCCAAGGGTGTCTTACAAAAGGGATTTGTGGCGGGCAGGGGCGGATTTTTGTCAGCCACATTTTCCCGGATCGGGCGCTCGAAGTTGATTTTTGTTTGTTTCTTTGAAGGGGTGGTCCTGTCACTTCTAAGTTTTATTCTAAATCAACATAAATGTATAATAATCCCAGAAGCCTATATTGCGATCGCGAGCTATTTCTTCTAGTGATTTTCATGTATTTTGTCAAAAACCTGAAACATCATTGGGCAATGTTTGTGATCCTAAACGAGATGTTCCAACTAAATAATTACTGCGAGCGCGAAGCGCGATTAGAAATTTTTAATATACGTTTTGATCTGATCAAAAAGGGATCTGTTAACGGCTGCTTGCAGTTGCCATGAAGACGTTAAAATATTTCAACGATCAAATAATGCATGCAAGCGCGAAGCGCGAGCTGAAATTTTTTTACATTTCTAACTGAAAAATGGAAATTACAAGCACTTTTTGCAATCATGAAAAGGATAAGTACAGAACTAAACAATTGATGCGAACGCGAAGCGCGAGTGGAAATATTGGAGATTTACACCTAAAAATGTGACACTCAATTCTGTAAACCATGAATAGGATGATTAATTGGAAATTCTCCTACATAATGCGAGGTCAAAGCGCGAGCCCAAATTCTGAAACTGGATGATTTAAATAGAGAGCAAGTTATACATGTATAGCCGTATCTGAATAAACATGAGCGCACGTGTTTTCAGATTTTTTAATCTTTAGTGGGCATTCTAAATACCTTAGGCCTATTCTAATATTAAAATATTTGATATTCTGATCTTAAAGAGTCAATTTAAGCTCTTTATTTCAAACACTTTGTCTGAAAATTGTGAGGTGGATATATGGATCACAGTTAAAAAAATGCTGATTATTACTTTGAGTTTTGACATAGGACCGGAATATTCTAAGAACGTTATGTCATCATATGAAAATGATGAGTATCTCCTATTCCACTTCCTAACTGCGAGATGAAACATGTCGATATTACATCCTGAAAAAAGGGACAATTTTATTATATAAATTAATATCTTATTCATCTAATATAGGCCCAATGAGAGCGCGAAATCTGTTCATATTACGACCTGAAAACTGGGAATCTAAGTACCTTTTTAATAATGAATGAGATGCATCAGTTCATACATTTTCAACAATCAATGCGAGCGCAAATTGCGAGCCAAATTTTTGATAAACTGTCATGCAATTGGGATTTTAAGTAGTTTGTTATTATATTATCATTGAGATATACATGTACATAACTCACCAGCAAAATGCGAGCCTGCAGCGCTATATAGCTGATACGTTTTGACAAACAGTCCTGAACAGAGATATTTTGAGAACTTTATGGAATACATGCAGGAATATATTAGGTACCTGAAAAATCAAATTTTGCGAGTGCGCAGCGTGAGCAGAATATTAGTATTCAGACCATAAAACAAATCTGTTACACAGTCCTTTTAAAAAATCAATTTGTAAGTAAAACAAAATAATGAAAGTTCAATTTCTGAGCTGAAAAATTATGTTTCATGGTCTGATTTCACAATTTAATATTTTAAGCTACATATTAAGCCGCTCAGAGAAGAATAAATCACTTAAAAGACAATGCGAGCGCAAATTTTATGAGATGGAAGATTAAAAAAAATATTTTATAAGCTAATCTTCCCCTCATATTTTATTCACTCATCTTCCTCATGTTTCATCCTTTTTTCTGCTCTTTCTTCCCTTCTTTTGCTCCACCAATAGGCAGGGGGGGGGGGGGCTGGAACCGCCTATGGTGGTGGGGGCCTATAGAAATTGAGAAAATGTCTATCTAGTTACCCGGCAGTTAGTGAGAAGGAAAAAAAAGGAAAGACGTGGGCCACTTATAGGCCGCTAGCCTATGTAGTCGCATCTAGGGACAATACATCGGGTGACAATTTCAGGGGTACAATTCAAAAGGAAAAGGACTGATATGGAGGAAGAAGACTGGGGGAGAAGAAAAGGGAGGAATTTTTTTTTAAATGAAGAGCATATCCACGAAAGAACTGCAAACTTTAAATGCCACTTATCGAGTCCTCCCCTGGTTTCATGTTTTAGTTTCAGTTTTAGCAGGGCGTAGTGTTACTGGCCTGGGCGACACCCGAGGTGACACATTAATGGCGCAGTCACATTTCCCCTTCGGTGGCCGTATGGCAAGTCGAGAACAACCGATTTAACATTTTTTGTACCAGTTACATTTGTATACAAATGAAAACGGCCGTTTCCAACTAGCCGCCAGCAGAACTCACTGAAGCTCCGAGCGAAAGTGTACCAGATGTAAGGACGCTTTCATGGCATAATGATTCATCCTGTCTTTGAATTGTTCAAGGGGAAAAATCTTGAGGTACCCTTTTTTGTGTGTACATCCCCCCAAAAAAAAAAAAATTTGCAATGGCCGATCAGCGGGGGAGGGGGCACAGTGAATCTTCTGATGTATAGGTATATGTATGTTACAGGATATTTTGTATCCTTCATCAAGAATAAGATATGTGATTTTTTTTTTTAATACGAGTCAATTCTTCTCTAATGAAATAACATGGATACCTGGAAGCATGATAAATACATATTGTGATATCATGTGGGCTGCGATGCACTATGATTTATTTCATGAAGGAAGACTTATTCTAGCATCTTAATATCGATCATTTGCTTATCCTTTGAATACCCCCCCCCCCCACCAAAAAAAAAAACAACCCCAATATAGATAGATATAAAAACATGAGAGTTTAGATCTTCTGGTGGCGCTGTTCAAAGTCGATGTAGAATACTGCTAGTGGGTTTAAAATGTGTTTCACAGATTTTCACCCAAATATTGCAACAAATAATTGATTTTTAATAAAACTGCAACAAGGAACCTGCAATCAGCCATATCACTTTGCTCCATTGTTTCTTTATATTCTTGAATATTTTAACATATTTTTGCCAACTTGGATTGGGAGGGGGGGGGGGGCAAATCTGATGTAACACCCTTCCAGATTGGGATTAGAGCTATCATCATTAGTTCATTATGGAAACTAAAAATGTTTATGTTCTGAAATCTACTGTAATTTATCCAAAATATGATTAATCCCCAAAATAGACAATAAAATATACCTCTAGTTGCTCTTGTACAAATTTTTATAGATTATGTCTGGACTTTTTTCACTTTCTTTCCACGTCAGCAGTAAGGTCTATTTTGTGTTATACCTAACCATCATCTCAAATTCTGTTTTTTTTCCTAAAACCACCAGATAATACTCTAAAGAAGATAAAGGATAAACAGACAGGCACACAGCCCGCAAATATAACGCCTCTACCCACCAAACTAAACAAAAGACTGATTATTCTCATCTTACTACATAAACCTTCATAAACACTAAAAAAAAATGATTGATGCCCCCAAAATCTGTTCATCATATTCAAATTCTCACATGCATTCACAGTATTTGTACAAAAAATCCTTACCTCTTCACCCTTTTTATTCACTTTAATACTCTCTTCGCATCTTGAGTACTCTATACAGAGTGGATTTGGCAAAATTTCTGACACGTTACTTTTATTATTCTTATTTGAATGCCATTTTTTAAATACCCAATTTAAGTTTTGGCCTCGTTTTAACAAGAAAGAAAAAAGTTGCAAACTTAAAAAAGTTGCAACTTAAAACTATTACTCATTTGCCCAGACATTTAAATACATATACTTTAAAAAGCCAGATATACAAATTTTGATTATTTTTACAAAAATATACATAGTTTATGTTTAGTGGCATAAAAGTAAATTGAGGGTTTTAATACACATAGCAGTAGAATTAAGAAAACTATCATAGATAAAACATTCTAACAATAAAAAAATCTGAAGACCTAATATCTTTACTGATATATTTTTCCTTGTTTACTTTCTACCCATGTGTGACAAATATGGCCATTTTATTTCCATAAATCTGAAATGATTCCAAAAATTAATATCCAAGACTGCAATCTGGTTTAATCATCATCCTTATCAGGTATTACTGAACGTTTAAAAAAATAGCCATGTCTCAGGTTGCATATTGACAAAGTAAAACTGATCACTGTTCATATAAAAAAAAATCTAAATAAACAATATTCAAGACAGTATTATATTATTATTTCAGATTGCCATTTCATACATTGCCTATGCTACTGCATTTTTTTTTTTACTGACTCTCATAAAGCTTTTAAAATAACCAAATTCAATACAATACAACGTGAAAATAACTGTTATTATTTTTGGAATATACATTATTCATTTATTTTACAAAATATTTACATATTACAACATATGTTTGATCTTGAATATATACACACACACATGGTAACTGATATGAAAACAGTCTGTGTAAGCCAACAAAAAAGATGCAGGGTGCTCCTAGCGTGTCAGAAACTGAATTATTTAAAGATCGAATCCACCTCAGGAAAATGTTGATTTGAATCAATATAGAAAAACATAGTAAGAATAACAGTTAAATTTTATCAATATATTACTAGTATATTGGAACTTGGAAGTAAAATATGAAAATTATGACATTTCAAAGCTTGTGTATAGTTTTGGTAAATCCACCAAAATGCACCTATCACTATTCCAATTCATTGCTAGCTAATATGAATGGATATGCCCTATAACAGTTATGATGTGGAGGATATGAAATGAAAATGTGTTTTACGGGATAAATTTTGCGATTTTACATGGAAATTTAACTTGATCGGGTCACCCGATCAAATTAAAATATCTGTGTGTTTTTGTCTTTCAATTAAATCCTATTCCAAATCATGGAATGGGCTGAAACTTTCAAGATATGTTCTTTGTCTGTAACTTTTGGATATCTAATCACTAAATTTATAAGATAAGTGCTTGAATGCCCATTTTTTTTAATTTAAAACAAGCATCGCTGAAAGAGGGCGCTATATATCCAAGATTTGAATACTAGTACTAGTATTTGAAATTTTCTCAGAGAAGTGCAGTTGGAAAATATCTAACGGTCTCTACGCTTCGGTTAGACTGTCATATTAGATGATATTCGATTATCAATCACATTATTGACCCTTTACCAAAGCTATACACAGGCTTCAAGATTTTGCTCATTTTTTCAAAAGATTATATGCACATTTCAGTAAGATGCAAATGAAAGAGTCTAATGATGTCCCTCACTCACGTTTTCTTTTGTTATTATTTGAAAATAAAATATTCAAATTTTTACAGATTTTATAATAAAGACCAACTTGACTGAACAATAACACGTTAAAACAATGGTATTTCCACACGTTCAGGGAAGAAAAAAACACTGTTTCACAGGACAATTAGGAAAAATTTGGAATATTTCATAAAATGAAAAAGTGAAATAATGAGTCCTCTCATTGGCATACAAACCAGGATGTGCAAATAACAGTTCTGTGAAATCAAGCAAACTTTCAAAATGTCCTATCTTTCTTGATTTAGATCTCTATTTTGCTTTGTTGGATTTTTTTTTTATTAACATAAACTTTTGTTAGGGTGGTTAGACAAAATAAAAGATGGATTTGAGAGCAAGATGTAAATTTAATCTTTCCTTCAAATCCCTTTCAATTTTGGGAGTGAGAAATAAAAGACTGGATCTTGGAAGACAAAGACATTATGGTTAAAAGACATTATATCGCTTTGGCCAGAGAATGCCCAAGAAGGCTGGGGAATGTCTTTTGCTGGGACATAATCATTGCCGAATCCCAAATATACAGCTTAATTACAGGCATGTCCTGTGTCACTACAAATCCCCAAATAAGGATGTATTATTGGCAGTTTAATAACTTTTTTGAAGGATTCAAATCAAAACCCCCTTTCAAGCTACTGTTGTATTCATAATAGCAATCCATGAGGTCAAACAAGAATCACCCAACAGACTAAATAGTCATATCTATGATAATATGTGCCGTATGATAAAAATTCATGTCTCTATAGCATACCACACACCATTCTTCCAGTAAGCATCGCTCTCCTTGTGTATAAGCCTAATGCCTCGACCCGCAACATATTGTATTCTGGGATCTCTGAGGAACAGACGTATTCTAGGTGTATTTAACCAGGGAAGCAACTTCAGTTCTGAAAATTTTTATCCCAGCAGGCCCTGCTATTATTACTGCCCCGGCTTTAGCTGGGCTGCATAGGCACTCAAGCATTCAAGGAATTTCTTCCTACTGGGTACCCATTCACCTCACCTGGGTTGAGTGCAGCAATGTGGATAAATTTCTTGCTGAAGGAAATTACGTCATGGTTGGGATTCAAACCCACGACCCACTGTTTCAAAGTCAGGAGACTAATCCACTGGGCCACAATGCCCCACATGTGCAGCAAACCTGAATTATTTGTTGCTCCTATAGATGACTTTCCCTTCTAAACTCTTAAGGTATTGTTGATAATACAATAGCAAACGATGACCAATATGATCAGAGAGTTTGGGTCAAATGATACTTTTCTATATGTCAATGCGAGTAATTTTTCATCCTATGAAACAAAACAATTTTAATATTGGCAGGATAAACACGGTAATAAGTGGTGGCACAGATGAAGTAGTTGTTATAAAGCATCCGTCACCTAAAACGATAATACCTAGACTGCCATTATTTTGATACTGCTATTGTTATACTTCCTGTAAAAGAATACATTAACCCTATCTAGGCCGGGGGGGGGGGCCTCGGAGGCCCCCCCTCAACGAGTTGCGCGATATTTTTTGTGCGAAATTTTTTGACTGCGCTGCTCGCTGACTTTTTACTTTCAAGTCTTGCGCAACTTTTGAGACCAATTTTGCGTCACCCGGGTATGTGGTTCCGAAATTACGCAACATTATGTAAGTGCATGTCAGACCGAAAATTGCTCAAAAACGTGATTTCGTGTACAAAGTCAAAGCAAATTGTGTTTTCAACCAAAATTCATAAATGTATGATTATTTTTAGTTTTGCTATTCTAAATGTATTCATTTTATGCTTTTTATGATCACAGAAGAGTCCCCAACAACATTCATTGAAAACCAATGAAAAACAAAAGGTAAAAAAACAAAGAAATACATAAGAAATTGCAAAAAACAATAGAATACATAAGAAAATGATTTGATATCACAATTTTTTTCATGTACACTTGCTAATGACACCACAAACAGTTTCTATACCAAAAATTAGTACATTTGGAGCTTTATTTAGGGAGTTAGAGGAAAAAGTATGATTTCGCATACTAATTACGCATAAATTAGCATAATCACTTAATAGCGATTCGCATGAAATAAATTACTATACAATCTTGTAGATTATGTCCCAGGCAACCCGCGTGCCAATTTTCGGCGCGATCGCACGGTCAACGGCCGAGATCTTAGGGGGGGCCTGGGAGGCCCCCCCCCCCCCGGCCATAGGGACTCCCAAAATACCCTGGCCTAGATAGGGTTAAACAACATGCCAACATTACCATAATAACAGTTAGTCTTTCATGAATGGGAATATAAAGATAATTTTTAATAATCATGACAAAGAAAAGAATTATCTGGTCTATTAGTTGAAAGACAGGCTTGTCAATTCGGTGGATTCACAATACAGTGTGCCATCTATCAGTTGCAGCGGACAAAATTTGCAATGCATCATGGGAAATAGTCGACATCTGTTGCGTGTTAGTACTTAAGTGAATGCAAGCATGCAATTATTCAGCACTGGCCCACGCAGCTCGACCGGATATGCTCTTTACTAGGGTCCAGGAGGTAGGAGAGAAATTTGCCTGCATATTTCTGTGCAAAATTGAGATGTTTTTGGTGATTTTTCGCCACATTGTTTTCATTTATGAAGCACTAGCACTGTGCGCTGCCTGCGCCTGCACGCGATGACTACCACAAAGTTAGAAATTTGGCCTGTTCGCTGCAAACGATTGATGGCGCGTCGTATCGTGAATCCACCCAACTGAAGTTCCTCCCTATACCATTCTCCCTACTAACTCAATGTCGAGGTGAATGTCCCCTTTAATATTCTTGGGCTGATTTCTGCAACCTAGAATGGCAAGTAAAGGCCTAGCTCAATCACCAGACATTGAACGGCTTCATCTGCTTTATCTATCACGATAATTTCACTGCTCCAGTTCTTGTTATATTGATGATCTTCAGTGATCGCAGTGTCTGCAAATGATAAAAAAATAAACAAAAAATGTACATCGGGTAATCAGTCACAAGGGCAAAAAGTAATAGGTAACAGTGAAAACAACTGCCAAACCATTTGATAAAATGCTTTCATAGGGGATTGCATAACATATGGTGTGTTTTCAAAATGGATCTCCCATTGTTGGGAAGATGAAAACACCCACTGGGATATATAAGTTCTTTTCATATTTATGGAGTAGTAATTACATTCAAGTCCACTGCAAAGGATGTCACTCCAGGGGCCCGTTGCATAAAACTTTTGCCCCGTTGCATAAAACTTTTGCCGGAGTTTTTTTACGGCAAAAAATCAGAAACTACGGCAAAAAAAAAATTTGCCGGAGTTTTCCATTGCATAAAACTTTGCCGGAGTTTTTTTACGGCAAAACTTTTTAAAAACTCCGGCAAATCAAGTGGGTTTTTGCCGTAGCTCCTGTACCAACGGCAAAGTCCTAAAAACTCCGGCAAAACTATTTCAAGGCAGCTGCTCAGGATTTGTCCCAAGTACCATGTACAGTATTCACCTGTCTACGGCTTCAAGAATAATTAGAACGTTGACATAAGCCTTATATAGGCTACGCAATAAGGTAATTACAGAAAATTTCATTTAATTTAGTAAAAATAGGGCCTAGGAAGGTCTAGATTTTAAGTGAAGTGGGGGGAATAGTTGGTGGTTTAATTTTTTAAGATATATCAACCCTGTGACAGGACAATAAATAAAAATCTTAGATAGAATCTAGTTCTAGTTTAACTTTAAGTAAATCTATATGATTACAGTGTTTTTTGAAAAGTTATGCTGTGAATAGATCGATGCAGTTGGACTTAACCCTTTAAATTATTCAAAACATAAGGCTTTAAAGTTGAACTTGGGCAGTCTGCTCTTTTTCTTTGCTACCGTGACCTTTATCGAGAGATAGAGCCTCCGGCTGGCCTGCCCTGGCGAGCTGGCCGCTGGATCAACCTCTATGCGATATGCGACGATGTGTTGTTGGAGTACCTTCTAAGCCGCCTCTATTTTTGCTGTTTTTTACCATTTAACCACCTTTACAAATCCAAATATTTACAAGTTCTATAAGACATACCCAGAAATACTACCCTACATCAACTGAAATACTCAGAAGTATGAGCTAACTTTATTTTAACGATTGAACAGACTTGTACTGCAAGTTCAATTTTACGAGGAAAACTTGAATAGCAGTCGATACGGCCTAGTCCCACACTTGCAAAAATAAGTTGGAACTTCAAAGTAAGATTAGGACGCGCTCACTGGACATCTTAATTTCTCACCTTTACCAGTCTCATTTTTCTTTAACAGGTCATAAAAACTGGGTGATGATTGAGGAGGGGCATGCTGGAGGAGGTCTATCTTTCACTAAAAACAGACCTAACTTATCTGGTTTTCTAGATTTGTGGTTGCTTTATAAAACCCTGGGAATAAAACTAAATTAATGATATGATGGGACCAAACTGTCCAACAACTTACATGCAATGACAGGGGAAGAGAGAGATAGCAAGAGCGGAGTATTCTGGAAGAGGGGGGGGGGGATAAACAGCCTAGGCCTACACAATGTATTTACAAGGTACAAATAATTAAATTAAATTCAATCACACTTCCCCCCCCTCAATGCCATTATTCAAAACATATTTTTAAATAAAGTGGAGGAAAACATTTTGTATCACATTGCCCATAATATTTCAAAAGGTACCTTTGTTGTTGGTGCTTTCTTGGCAATGTTAAAAATCTTTCCAAAATATCAAAATTAGTAATTTCATAAAACATAGAATATAGATACATAAATCATTAACAGCACCATGCTTGTTACTTTTTATGCCCCATTATACTTCAGTCAGACCATAGTGTTGAATAGTGTTGAAGGTGGGGCAATATACGGGGGGGGGGGGGGATTAAGACTTGATGTTTTTCTTGGTAACATTTTTATGCAAAAATAAAAAATATTTTCCTTTATGGGCAAACAGGGATGGTGAATTTTATTTTTTTAGTCAGAGGCCAACCGGAAGGTTAAATTTTTGTTCTACTGTCAATTAAAATATTACACAACTCAGACGTCTCTCTCTTAATAATTCCTTTTCTTCCTCTTCTCTCTACCTTTCTCCTTTTTTAAACAATTCTCAATTATCATATGTTTAAAATAATCTAATTAGCAATTGAGAATAAGGAACACTTATCACTTATTAAGAATTGTTTTCTTCTCTCAATTAAATTACAGTCACACAACTCAGATGTCTCTTTCTCAATACTTTATTTCTTTTTCTATCACTTCTCTCGCAATTCATCCTCCTTTAAACAATTCATTTCTCATAGAATTATACATTTGAAATAATTTTATTTGCAATCACTTATCAAGAACAATCAGAGTGACAGTCTAAAGAACTCATTATGAACAATAATAATAGTTTGAATTTAACTGAAAAAAATTCTTATCAATTCATATTTTAATTTCAATGATAACAGTATCCCATACCATTGTATGCATATTGAAAGATGTGATTGAATGTTGACAAGGTCCCTTTCCTTTTAAATCAACAGAACAGTGCCATTGGATACCCTTTTGCAGATGGCGAATTGCAAGGCATCCTGTTGGGCAATGCAGGATATATAAGAACCATGGCTTATGACACCAGTGTGGGATCCACAAACAATGCTGACAGAAAATATAACAGACTTGCAAGATGAACATGTATAAATAAACTTTAAAACTGTTCTTGCACAGGGATTCCCATTAAGATTTCAGAACCTTAATTTTTATGTTGCATTGCAAGGCACTTGTTCAAATTTTATTTAAGTATTGAATGAATAACATTATCTTCTATCTACTGAGATGAGAATAAAGTTCAAGTTTAACTTTCTCAATCCTAAAGGATGTAGTCTTTGCCATTATTTTGTATAAAATTATGAGGCAATGACATCAGCAATTTATGCCTAGGTCACATTTGCCGGCCGGTGGCCTTACGGCTAGTCGAAATCAGCCATTTTATTCATCCTTGTACCAGCTTCATGTAGGTGGTTTGTATAGTAATACATAAAACGGCTTATTACTACTCGCCGTGATGTGACCTAGGCAAAACTCATTTTCATAGTACTTGCTCAAACATATGCTTTTGGAAATTTCCAAAGTTCAAGGTGATTTTACTTCATTTTCTAAAAAGAATATTCAACAGGTTTTCAGTCTACTCATTTCTTCTTTTGAAGTGTTTCTGCAGTTCAAGTTTTACTAAAAATTCTACAGATGATGAAAACATCTAATAAATAATTTCAATATTAATTCCGGAAGAATATACATTGTATGTGGCATTGAAGCTACTATTTTTAAAGTTGACAGAAAAGATGAATTCATAAAACCCAACATAGCCTGGTTTATTTTAAAATGTAAAATTTGCTTCTTAAAAAAAACCCAATAGCAGCAGCAAACAATTCTTTTTGATGAATATTGTTCTTAAAATTTCTCATACATTTCATTTATTTCATTTTCAATGGAAATTGTTCGAGACACTATCATAAATAACATGAAATTAATTATTTTAATTAGTAACTGTCAATGAAACAATCTTGCCCAATCTCCGTAATATAGATATTGCTGTATGGATTTCTACAAAAAAAGATTTTTGTTCATATTTTGCTTAAGTTAAAGCTGCATTGAGCTTTTCAGCAGGAAATCAAGGGAACATCATAAAAAAAAGGTGGAGTATATGCACCAATAAGTAGTTGATGCCTTCTTTAAAATTCAGCAAGATTTGCTCAGAACACGGGTAATATTTATTGTAGATGTTAATGGACATCAGTAGTAAAATACGAACAAAAAAAAATGAAGTTGAATTGTTCAACATTACTTCTGATTTCCATTAACAAACTGCTGCAAACAATTGTGGATAATTTTAATTTAAAATTTTATTTTAAAATTTTATTCAAAATATTTGCAGCATAGCTTGCTGCATTCTGAGTGTCTCCTGTTGAACTTGCAGCAGATCCATGCTCCTGGTACTCGGTGTGCTGGTCAAAACAGGAAGGGCACCTTCTCTTTCTTCTCTTATGCTGGGTTTCATCTTGGTGTCCTACACAATCAACTACCGGTAGATCCCATCTACCCTGGATGTCAATGGTGCCTCGGGAACAGCTTGAGGCTCCCCCTCAACCTCCTTCTCTTTCTCTGGCTTCCCCATGTCCAGAAGCAGGCTGCCTTATGTGAAAGCTGCACATCAAGAAAAAGAATCTTTGACTTAACTTTAATGACATCAACCATTCCGCATTGTTTTTTTGTAATTGACTTACTATGATTCAACATTTCTTATTTCATTTTAAAAACTTTAAATCATTTACCAACTCTGAACGAAATCTCTCAAGCTGGCAATAAATAGTAGTTGAAGCTACTTATACCTTGCGGAAATTTTCATGAGGAAAAAAACAACTGTCCCCTTTGACAAACAGATTTAATTAATTCAAAATGAATGAAAGGAATTCTATGGGTTACAGATGATTAATGTTCTGGGTTTTAAATAATGTGAATTTTCATTGTAAACCAGTTTACCTATTTTTTATAGGGAGATCCATCTTATACAAATTTCAATCAAAATTATGCTCATTTCTCAAGAAAATGAATGAAAGAATATAGAAAAAAGCGAAAATAAATAAAAGATCCTTTGATATATTTATTTTAAATTTTGTTATGCATCAGTGTAATAAATCTTTACGGTAAAACTAACCAGTTGCTCAGATGTCTCAGTCTCTGTCTCCTGGCCATGGATGGACCCAATGCTTGGCCTTGTTCCTCATGACTGCCAGCACGATTTCCATTTTGACTTCACTTTACCAAACTGTTCACCTCCTAAAGATTTAACAAAGTACAGTAATGCCAAAATTATAAATGTTATAATTGCAAACAGGGATCAAAGCAGAAGGATCTTAAAAGTGGAGTGAACATCATTAATAAACTATGAAGGGTGATTTTGACTCGCCTCACCCCAGGCACAGATCCAGAAATTTCCAAAAGGAGGGGCACTTTTGTCCAGAAAATGTTGACAACCAAAAAAATCAAAGGTTATGACTTGCATATATACATGGTACTTCCAACAATTTTTTTTGAGGGGGGGGAGAAGAACACTTTGTTTTTTATTTAGAATTTAGCAGTGACACCCAATCCATCCTTAACCCGTTGAGAATCATGGGGGTACATTTGTAAGTTTCAAAATTTATGCATCCACTATTGCCACATCAAAAAATAAAAATATTAAACGCACAAATTTTCCAAAGATCTCTGGTGAATTTTTTACATTTGACCTAGTGACCCCAAAATATAACCTGATCATTGTTACTCCCAAATGTATGTTTGCCAAGTTGAAGTTGAACCATCAAAGGGTTCTTCATTTATCACAGGAACGATGTATATTCAGTGAACAAGGCATGTCACCTTTGACCTTGATACCCTCAAAATAATCAAAGTATCATCAATCCTACATGCATACTTGGACAAAGTTTGAAATCAAACTGTTCTTTACTTATCAGAATAAGTTAAGAAATGATGGCCAGATTACCCAAAAACCTGCCCTCGGCCCCACCTCCGATGGGTGGAGGTAAAAAATTCTAGATATTTTGGATTAGTTGCATGACAATTACAACAAAATAAAATTTAAGAGATAGTGATCTTTATTTTTTTCTTGATGCATATAAAACATTCTTAACTCTTATAAATAAAAATACACACCAGTCTTTGTCTGATTCCTAGCGTAACCATTCATTCTAATGTTAGATCACTCCAAGATCACCTCAGATTGGAGGCAGTCCGACCTAGGCAGCCAATAGCATCTCCACCCAGGCTCTCTGTCTGGTTTCTGCAAACCTTTATTTAAAATGCAAACACAAACAAATCATAAAATATGCTATATAATAATTGAAAAGACACTCTGCACTTAATGTCACGAATGTCTAAATTTATTTGACAAAAATCTCATTTCATGGCATATCATTAATATTATTTTTCTACTTTGTAAGTTATATAAAAACTAAAATTGCAATCTATTTATGTAACTAGAGTTCAATTTGGGAATTTATAAGATAGATGTGTTGTACTATTTCAGTTTTATTCCATGAAAATCCAAACTTGTAATCGTAAGAAAATAAGATTTCATCATTTTCAATGGACATATCAAAAAAAAAAAATAAATAATAATTTTCAAAGAATAGCAAGAGGTAATTAAATGAACTTAACTATTATTGATTCAGGTCTACACAATCACTAGCATAGCCAGGTGAGATTAGGTACAATATCTATTTTTTTTGGAGGGGTTGTATAAATTGAATAATCAACAGGATTCTTACTCATTCCAAATATGCCTGAAAAACAATATTTTTTTTCTTTTCTTTCAAGAAGACAAAACCTGTTTAAAAAATTGCACTTTATAACTACTTATGTTCGACATTATCAGGCAGTAATGACTCCTTCTTCACTTTTAGAAACTTTGCATCAAGATTATCAACATAAAAGATAAGCCTGTCTATAAATACTTAAAATGGTAGCAATTAGA
This sequence comes from Lytechinus variegatus, assembly GCF_018143015.1. Classification (NCBI taxonomy): domain Eukaryota; kingdom Metazoa; phylum Echinodermata; class Echinoidea; order Temnopleuroida; family Toxopneustidae; genus Lytechinus; species Lytechinus variegatus. The sequence continues at coordinate 65,761,194 of NC_054741.1, forward strand.
ATTTTGGCTAATTTGAAATTAAGCTGTATATCTTACCCTTTTACATGGTGATTGCTAACCAACAGTCTTGCGTGGTTTCTTCTCAAAAAGTCACACATGCACGTGAGTTGCTCCTGTGTATATACCTCAACAATTTAAGCTGTTAGATATTGAATGAGAAAATAAATAATCCTATTAGAAAGTCACAAATTAAGACTAGATAAAGCCATACAAATATTTGCATTGAGATTACTTTCAGTATAAATTATCAAATGAATATATACTAATAAGTTTGTGGTGAATTTAACCATTACTAGGATAGGACATTTTGATGGTTGATTCCAATTGTTGGACTTATTACAGCGATTAAAACTTAACAGAAGAAAATGAGCTCAGTACAAACTGGAAACAAATATTTGGATTGATCATTGAAATTCGCTTTTAGATGATAAATAATCTAAAGGAATTTGTTAATTTCATCAACATAATTCAGATATGCAAATTTATATGAACTTAGAATATCCAAAAGTGCAATATTTTAATGATTTTTTACTTTCTATCTTAAACAAATAATCAATGATGTATATGCAATTGAGACCAAAATCAAATGTCTAGCCCCTTAACAACCAAAGTAATGCATGTTAAATACTAACAAATACAACATCCCATAGTCTCCATTCGGTCCCAAAATTACATTATATGTATTCATGTGGGGTTATAGCAGATCCAGGGGAAGAGGGTCATATGGTACGAGTGCCCCCCTATTTTATTTCAATTTTTTTTAAGGGAGACATTAAGGCCTCCATTCAGAGTTGTCAAAATTTTTGGATCGCAGCACTGTAGGCCCTAGTGCATAGTGCCAATTCGTGCCCTGTATTAAGTAAAGACACAGGCTCTGGATCTGCGCCTGGTAACAGAGAGTCTATGCGCCAACAATCAATCTAGCTCTAGCTTTACGGCTACGCATCTTTTTTAAATTGAAGGGCCTGCATGTACCTTACTGAGTAGACCAACTGCTTCGGTCTCTGTTTTGTTGGTTGTTCAACTGAACTCCGTTGGCTTCACTCACCAAATACAGAGACCGAAGTTCTAGCGCGATCTGTACAGGGGACTCAATGGCCATATGTCTATGTACTTAAGATCAGATACAACGGGGAAGTGAATTTGCGCGACAGCCGAGGTAAGTCACTGTTTTTGTTCCTTTTAACTTCATTTTTCTCCGTTTTTCGGCAATTAATGCCACGAGGGAATATAAATTTGCATTTTGGTAGCGTTAATTTTCAAAATTTTTATTCATTAAAGACAAAAATTGAAGAGCCCCGACGGGGGAATTTGCATTGCAAGTCCCCTAATGGTGGCTGCACGATAGCGAGCCGTCTGTGTACGAGGAGAAAAAAAAAAAATGTTAAAAAACTCCTCGAAACAGACGGCTGCCAGCTGTCTACTGACCGAGTTACTCAGGCGCGGGGGGGGGGGGGGGGCTTCGCGGTGCGGTGGAGCCCTCAAGCTAACTGACTGAAGTCTCAACTTCTTTAAGAAAAAGTTAATTTAGATCTAGAATGTGGATTCTAGGCCTAAAGTTAGATCTGAAACTTTGATCTAACTGTTGTTGTTAGACCTAGAATCTAACCAACTTCAATTCAAGTTAACTTGTTTGACTTGGTGACGACCGAGTAAACTCCAAAGTTTGCAACTTTGCATTCAATTCTAACATGAAAAATTGATTTAAACAACATGAAATTTTCATGTACTGATACCAATTATAAGGTAGAATATGTGATCATAGCAAGAGAAATACGATAAATCGATAAATAAGCTTTCCAAACGTGTCGATGCATTTGGTGATTTCAGCTGTTTGCGCACCAAGTGCGACCAGCGCGGTCACATCACTATGCCGAAGCTCCGGCGGCAATATACATGGCCGAGACGCTGACCCCGCAGCCGCTTGCGACACAAAAATGGGACGATTCAAACGTGTAAAAAAAAATCGTGAATCTCACTTTCACGGTGCGAGCACGGATTAAAAACAATACCCAGATATTTTTGCAAATAATTCATCGACTTATAATGATAAAAATAGCAAATATGAACACATTTCATAAAAAAAGTATCAAGCTTACGTTCTGTGGAGTCTCCAAGATTTTTTTCAGCAGCCGCAGATACCGATCGTGATATCGGCTGATATCGGCGTGCATCCTCGTCCAAGTTTATTCAGTCTTAAAAAACTCTGGCAAATTAAAAAACTCTGGCAAAAGTTTGCCAGAGTTTTTTTGCCATGAAATTTTGACCGAATTTGAAACTCTGGCAAAAAACTAAGGTTTTTGCCATAGAAAAACTATGGCAAAAATAAGTCTGGCAAAAGTTTTATGCAACGGGGCCCAGGTGGCCGTTTCATCAGGCTGTTCGTAAGTTAAGAGTGACTTTAAGAACGACTGGTGATCCTTTCTTGCGGTAAATGATATTCACCCTGTACATGTTTTTAAAGCTCAAGTCCACCCCAGGAAAATGCTGACTTGAATGAATAGAATCGGATGTAAAATAAGAAAGTTATGACATTTTAAAGCTTCGCTTATTTTTCACAAAACAGTGCTATGCACAACTTGGTGAGTCAATCGATGATGTCCATCACTCACTATTTCTTTTTTTTTGTTTTAATTGTACAATATTTCATGTTTTAGAGATTTGACAATAAGGACCAACTTGACTGAACCATATAGTATTAAACAATGCTAATTCCACATGTTCAGGGAGGAATTAATCATTGTATCACTTGACAATGAGGAGAAAATTGTAATATTTCATACTTCATATAATAAAATACAAAAGAAATAGTGAGTGGATGACGTCATAGTCTCCTCATTTGCATACAGGCCAGGATGTGCAAATACCTGCTTTGTGTGATTAAACTTTATAATGTCATAACTTTCTTATTTTACATCTGATTTTGATGAAATTTTCATCGTTATGCTTGTTGGATTTTTCTCTTTTTATTCAAATCAACTTTTTATAGGGGTGGACTTGTCCTTTAAGGGCCAATTCAGCTATATTTATAGATTTTATCAATTAGTCACTATGCCCTCACACATTGAATACATGACCACAAAAAGCAAAAACAAATTATGTACTGGTAAGCATTTTTGTGTGGTCCCATACATGCACTTCTGCATGCAGTGCATGTGACTCTCAGCAAATAGAAACATCTAGGCCCCATTGCATAAAAGTTACCATTATGGTAACGTTGCCATCTAATGGTGGCTTGCATGGAATCCTTGATTCTGATTGGCTGTTGATCGTCATTACCATAGTAACCATAATAGTAACTTTTATGGTCATGTTTTTAGTGATTACAAAATTTTTAACAAAAGCTAATCATTGGGTGCATGATGATAGACAATCACTTTGAGACAGGTTCTTCTACAGTTTAATCTCTTGATAAAAATTTTATCTTAATATTAACGGTAAATGCTAGTTGTGGTAACAATATCAAAATGAGTTCGTATAGAATCCAATGAAATGACCACCAAAGTGTCTGTTTGTATAAATAAAAAATATGTGCCGAAGGATTCTGGAAAAAATTGTGTAATTACTGAGAAATTAGCAAATAAGCACAGGATTGGGGTCAAGCGACTTGCCGACATTTAAAGCAAACTGTCCCAAGTGCGCTTATCTGTGTTGGTGATCTTTAGTGTGAACATTTTTCAGCATAGATTTCAAGATTTCACAAAGTTCAGTTTATGTAACTATACCAGATCTAGAACCTCGATGATATACTGACAATTAAGCCTGGTTTTACAGACTTTCTCTTGAAATCAGTGTTTATTGCAACTACTGGCACTTCTCTTTAATCTCTAAACACTTACCTTCAGCTTGGCTTCTCCTGTCGCCCCTGTGATCTTCATACCCATCTTACTCATATCCGGTACACTCAATGGAGCAGTGTTTTTTTCGGTTTTGAAGTGATCATACAGCCTACTGTATACCTACAAAAATGTGACCAACAGAGAATGGAATAATAATGAAAAAAACAACATCACAACACTGAACATGGCATCATCACATTGTTTCTTCAAATTACCTACAATGTAGATACAGGCTTCGGTCTAAACAAGGATGGTACCACGGTTTTTTGGTAGGGGAAGGAGGGGGGGGGGGGGGGGCTGAAATCAACATTATTTTTCTAAATCGAATCATAGATAGAAACATGACCTATCTCCTTCTTCTGTTTTCATCTTCCCTCATTTTACTTAAAAAAGAGAGAAAAAATACCACCTCACACATAATGTGATCCATTGTGATGTGATTTTGGAAATAATTTACAACAGATATACCTTTAATGTTAGCTCAGCGTATGAACTGTGTACAGAGATAGTAATACAAAAATTTGGACCTTCTTGTCTGAGAAAGCACTGAACTGGTTCGATGATTGCAAGATCAAAGCAGCAGCATTATGAGTGATTTAAAAACTCATTCAGTCTTTGGAAAAATAAATCTCTTCATCTGGACTTACTTTGATTGCAACAGAGAACAGTTTCACATCCAATCTTGGACGCTTCTTCAGCTCTTATGAATTGGCGGGAAATCATCGTTGCCGATTGGCGACGAAGCACCGGCGATGTTATTGTCTTGGAGACGTCGAGGAATTTTTCGGATTATTGGATTGTAGATCGGAGAGGTTTTACGATCCAGTAACCTCTCTCGGATTTACAATCCAGTAATCCGAAAAATTCCTCGACGTCTCCAAAACAATAACATCAACGGTGCTTCGGCGCCAATTGGCAACGACGATTTCCCGCCAATTCATAAGAGCTGAAGAAGCGTCCCAGATCGAAAGTGAAACTGTTCTCTGTTTCAATCAAAGCAAGTCCAGATGAATAGATTTATTTTTCCATCATAATTTGACTTTTCCTGGATGAATCAATCTTTAGATCAGTTCATTCAGTCTTTAATTCATTCATGTTGACAAGATTTTTACCCACTTATTAAATGTGATTTTGTGTTAACATAATAGGTATTAGATCGATTTTTACAACAGTGATATTAAAGAAGCTGGAACTGGCTATGAAGTCACTAAGTGCTGAGCAGTGAGCAATGTGATTTGCAGCATTTTTACACCCACTTTGGGTGATTTCAAATTAGTGTTAACAGATATGTGTTTATTTTTTCACCAGGGTCCCATAACACAAAGGTTAGCGATTAATTGTACACTCAATTTTCACGATGGATTGTACATTGTAGTCGATGGAATCAATTGTAGAAAAATGTTTTACAATCATTGCTCAGCTTTGAGTTACAGGCCCCTGGTTGAAAAAGAGGCTGGAACTGACTTTGAACGATGTCACTTCTGTTCTTACCCTGTTCACATCTTCTAGTTTTGCTCTTCCTCTAATGAGATCTGAGACTGATGTAAACTCCTCTTCTGTGACAGGGACCATTTCACTAGACCCAGCTCGAAGCTCTGCTGGAGAGGGACCTATCAAAGATATCATCAGCTATAATAGTTACCATCATTTAGTTCAGATGAAACACTAAAACAACAAACTAGGACTTTGACATCTCCAAAGAACACAGATGCCCCCGCTTAATGAGATCAGAAATTCATTCAATATGATTGAACTGACTAGCATATGAGCTGTGACCTTTGACCCGCAGACTCCGAATTCAAATTAGCCTGTATTTTGGTGTCATCTACCTACACACCAAAATTTTCTAAAATCCATTTTAAAAATATTTCTCGAGTTATTGCACGTAAAACGGAATGACGGACGGACAGGGGCAAAGCTTAATGCCCCCTCCGGACTTCGTCTGCAGGGGCGCAAAAATACAAAGGCCTGTATTCCAAACTTGGGTTGAATCTAAACTCTGGGCTAAGTTGTAGTTTACCATGGAAAGCCCATTGTGAAAAAAATCACAACAGGTTGAATCTATCAGCTCAATTAAAGAAGGGATATAAAACAAAATTAGGTGTTTCCTTTGAAAGTATCATGAGAAATATCTATTCTGGGTTGGACTGGCAATACAACTATTTTTCCCTCAGGGCTATGCCCCTCTGGAAAAATAGTAATTGCCAGACAAACCTCCGATAAATATTTCTCACTATACTTTCTCAAAGCCCGATATATCCGTATACTTTCTCTGAGAAGCAAATCACTATTATTTTCAACAGGAAAGTGAAACACGTATTATAATGACAAACTATTTCACTACATTAACCTCATTTTCAAATATTTTTCACAATTTAAAAACATGTCCCATAATAGATATCACAATATGAGGTACTGTACATATGAATGGAAATGAAATTTTCTTATATCTATGTCTTACCATCTGGAGAGGTATAAAATACAAGATGTAATAATTCAGGAAGAAGTAGTATTATCAAATTCTCTTTAGAAAGGAATGTTAATATATACTTAAAATCTTACTTATATCGAAAGTTGTATCGATGGGTGAAAGATTTTCCTCTTCTTCAGCATTGTGTAAGTCCTCATCAAGCTGTAGAGACTACATTGGTAATTGAAAAAAGGATACTTACTCAGAAGATAAAGATTCTTGCAGTGAGAAACACAACATTGATCTATTTTGGAACAATAGTACAATTTACATGTAGTGTGAAGGACCTATCAGGAGGGTCTCAACGCACATCAGAAAAAAATTGAGATGACGTAAAAGATGGCTGAAATATCCAGCCGTGGTTTTAAACTAAGAAACTGTGATGCAAGATTAAAAGTCCATATAACAAGAATGAATGATGGAAAGAAGGAGTAATAATAGTGCTGGTAGATATTTGATTTCAATGTTAGTTATTGTAGTCAGCTACAACCTCTTTATCACTGATTTAAATAAGTTGTATCATGCCAACAACATTAGACAACACCAAACTTGAAATGACCCAAATGTGATTTGCCGTGAAAAAGAGGTAAATCAGTTTTGAAATGCAATCATTCACTAGACTGCATGACAATGCTATAATTCAGATGCAATTAAATATTTTCTCAAACGAGAGTATTCATAACCCTGAAACTTCTATTTGCTATCTCGGTATGACTTTTCATAACCTTAGCAAACACATACGGTAGGTCTACTGTAATTCATTTTCAAAACTAGCATTGCAATGAGTTTGCACAGTGTGAGATGGGCTTGACTGAAAGACAATTTGCAAGGAGATGAAATTTTGACTTACAGGTACATTGCTCTGCTCTGTTTGCGGTTGGCTTGGCACTGAACCTTGAGATACAGGAACGGGTGCTGAAGATGATAATGAGATTCCAAGTAATGACTGGACTAGAGCTTCCTGCTCAGACACATCGGGGAGCTAACGATAAAACAAATGAACAATAAAAGTCAGCTTTCATCATTTGAAAGGAGATGAAGGATGGATAAACTAGAAATATCAATGAAGGCATATATAGGTGATTGACACTTCACACTACCACAGCAGTCATATAAAGCACCATCACACTTTTCTATTACCAAAACAAAAGTCTGACACACACACACAAAAACAATACATCTTGCACATGTATCTTAACTATACTCTAATACATGAGCCAAGTTTCATGAGCATTGGGCAAAAACTCAGGAAGTTAATAGCTCTGGAAAATTTCCTCATTCTTTGCCATGACGCCACAGGGTTCATAACCTCATGCACTTTCAAAATTCCCTGACTTTTCTGTGATATTTTTTAGAGCAGAAAACGTAAATGTCCATGATGACCATCTTATAATTTACATGTATTGTAATCTAAAGTCTGCAAAAACATTAAAAATATCAACAACATACAAAAAATCATTACAAATAAACTCTAATACAAAAAACAATGTTTTGTTTGTATATTGTTTTGTTCACAATTTCACAGATGTATTCAGGAAAATTTTTGTTAGAATGTTGGAGAGCCAAGAAGTTGCAACTAATGCATGCATATACAGACCTGCCAACCTTCTACAACCCCAAAAAGTCTAGGGGAAAAAGTATTTTTTGACAAAAAAAAAGTATTTAAAAAAAATCATCTCTACATAATAATCGCCAGCCTGTAGTAGTGGGATCGGTGAAAAAAACATGCGAAATGACTCTACTTGAAAACTTGATAATTCACCCTTTTAAACATGTGCTTGTAGGCAAGAATTTACTTTTTCTTTTCATGCAACAAGTTCTGACGCATTGATCAGTGATTTTTACTGGTCTGGGACAGTTGGACCAGCGCTAGTATCACACGCTGTGTATAATACATACTCCATGATCAGAAAAAAAAAATCATACAAAAAAGTATTGGTGTAATTATAGCAAAAAAAGAGAAACAAATACTCTAAAAAGGGAACGGTTGGCATGTCTGCATATACCAGCGCCGTAGTTTGGCCAAAATTATGTTGTTTACTGAAGAGTATGATTAATTTATGTGTGTTTGAGACTGTGTGTAGATGAAAGAAAAAGTGGGAAGAAACTGGCTTGCAATTTTAGTCACAAAAATTGAAATAATGCATCCAAAAGCAAGAAAAGAATTGTGCATTCTCTCAAAGACTTTTTGATGGTAGAATAGGGCCATCAAAAATTGTGATTTTTTCCATAATTGTGGCACCAAATCATCACTAATGTCAAACCATTGTGGAATATATTACAAAATCTAAATGAAATCAAGTTTGAAAGAGTGTTATTTTGCCTCTTTTGATGGCTGTCCATCTGTTTTGATGATGACCAAGATGATCCATGTGTGTGGGTTCAAGTCTAGTTTGAATATGTTTCTTAGCATGAACCCTTAGGCCAACTTTAATTGAGCTGCAGAAGGACTGGTTAAGTCTGTGGACAGATTCTTGGAATAGAGGTACTTAGAGGTGTCTTGCTGCTCTCTTCTCCTCTTCTGCCTGATTTCGTTCCAGTTTGGCAGAATGTTCTCGATTTCTTACAAGTTTTCTCCGATTTGGGGCCCTGTTATATAAAGAGTTGCAAGTTGCAGCTACACTAAATAACATGGAAGTCTTGCTTTTAAATGGCTGCTGAGCCATATTACCATGGTATTTACCACAATCTTGGTACTTTATACCTCAGGCTCCACTACAATTCACTACCGCTACACGTATCAATTCACTGCCGAATCCAAAATGGCGAACGCGAATTGTGCGCGGGTCATGCACAATTCGCGTTCGCCATTTTGGATTCGGCAGTGAATTACATGGAGGGAACTGCGAAGCGGCTTCAAATCACAGATTTTTAGACATTTACAAGAAAGGGCAAGGAGTGAGTCTGTGTCCGATGGTAAGTTTAGTCATGGTAGAGTACACTTAATGTCTTTTTTTTCATGACGTATTGCCTTTTTTACCAAAAACTGAGTTTGTCACTGGTTATTGAGAGCAAGTGTTTATCGCCCAATGGATCGGGTAGATGTAGCGAAGGGTAGCGGTGAAGTGTAGTGGAGCCTACACGAACCGTCGATTGAGGTAGGTGCTTTATGAAATGGGTCTCTCTAAGTGATAACTAACCTCTGTCCCTGTTGTTTGATGAAGCTTCTGTATTGCATGTGAAGCTGCCACGAGCTGTTGTTTGATGCTAGAGATCATCTCCTCTTGTGCTTTCTTGATACCTTCTGTTTCCTCCATGATGCTTTTATAATCATGTTTGACCTGTTCTAATCGCTGGCTAAGCTCAAGCGGTGAAGTCTGAGGATGAGCAACAAATCAAATTGCACATAAAAAGGTTAAATATACATGTACTTTCAATGTACATATCTAATGTACATCTATTACCATTTCATAAAGGAAAAGTAAAAACAAGTACAGTGTAATTTGATTCAATTTTCACCCTAAAGCACTTCACACATTTCATCAATATTTTGAATAGAAATAATTCCTATTAATATTACTCTCCTACAAATAATCCATATAAGAGAACCTGGTATAAAAACCAAACTGCATATCTGTAAAAAAATTATCATCTTAAAAATATACGATATCAGTTTTTCAAGAATTTGTAATAGAACATTGAGAATAGAGATCGGCCTAAAGTTAAGCTGATATCCACCCATAAAGCTCTGAGACACCAAGGCTGACTTCCAGTTGTCCGGAATCTTACCCTCAGCAAGCTATAAGATTACATTTTACACAGCAGCTTAACAAAAGGTAAACAGTCAGAAGTTCACCTACATGTAGCCCTGCTGATTTGTGTTTAGTAATGGTATTAAAAAAATGATGTCATGCTCAGTGATTAGCAAGAAAGAAAAGACAGCCTCCCTTTCTTTTGTTAAGATAATTTAGGAATCTTTATGGTTTGCAAATTCAGTTTCAGCATATTGAATGCAATTTATTCATGTGATTGATTTGACTTTGCCAACATAGTTCATAAGATTTTCCAATTTTCTGCCTACTTGTACATGTAATGGATGGTCAGGGTACAAATCTTATACAAATTTAATCATCTACTAGTGATACCTGATTCTTTTCTTGGGCTCCTTCTTGAAACTCATTCTCAAGCTTTCTGGACATGTACTCCACATCAGACTCTGCCTTCTGAAACTAAATATGAATAAATGATAAAATTAATCTTAACTTCCCTATTTGATTTGGTGTCTTGTTCAAATAATTTAGCATATTGTTTTAAGTAAGAGATGCATACATGGCAATAACTTAGTGTTTTTTCTGAAAAAATCCTTTCCCAGCAAAATTTATGTTTCTTTATACACTTAGGACTCCTGTCTATACCTGGATAACCAAAGAAATCAGTGGGCTTGCCACAACTACCAGCCTGATGCCTTCACCTCTGGCTGTGGGACCGTCAAGACTGTAGGTTCACACTTCGCCGACTTCGCGTTCATGGCTTTTCATCGATTTGCATGTAAAATAGTTTAAGTGCCTCGAGAGAGTCTTTCTTGTGGAGTCTTTGATATGAATTTAACTTGGCAACAGCTAGCTACATAACAGAGCACATCCATGACATTGTTTACTTATATAATGGGGTGTCCAAACTCTACGGACATTTCAGGCAAAATTAATTCACAAAATATTCACATTTTATACAAAAACAATTCAAATACTGGCCACCAAATCGATGGCAAGATCATTAACTCTAAAATTATGACAAAAATGTGAAGAACCTATGTCAAGGGGTTTCGCGGGTATCACATTTTCAAAATGCTATTGATTGAAAAATGTGCGCTGTGTTGAGAAAACATTTTGCTCAAACCCTGTGAACTTTAAATGGCTATCACAATGTTGAGTTATTGATTGGATTCTATGTTGTTCTAGTTTTAATATGCTGCATTACATTAAAAAAATTGTGTATTTTTTCATTAATTACAACTTAAAACATAAACCCATACCAAGTAATGGAGTGACATTTGAAATATTCACACACAGGCAGCGTAAAATGAACTTAAATTTTAAAATTTTCTCTTGATGTGATGTAAAATGATGACCTTCACTTCCAAAAGAAAATTTTACAAAACAAGCAAGTTTGCTGTTTGTACCTTGAAATTGAGTAAAAAAAAACAATATATGTAGTCCCATGACTCCCATGTATAGAATTTTTGTGTGGTTTGGATTTAGTTTTATAAGGAGATAGGCATACATAAGAAAAAAAAATTGTGGCTAATTATATTATTAACGGTAATTGACTAATTATGTTCCCCTTTTGTATTTATGAAATCCCGTTTTGTTCCAGATTTGAAATAGAGCCAATATATAATTTTTTGGAAAATGTCCACTTTTGCTTGGAATTGCCCAGCTCCAATTCCAAACAGACGGAATTAATTCCGTTCCCTTTCTCAAGTCAAGTTTCTGCCTGGCGCTGGCCTTACTCCGTGCCCCCGACCCCGAGCAAGCGCTAGGCGGGCGCGGGGTCGAGTCCCAACTTGTGAATTGTGCGAACTGGCAGTGCCGACAGTCACTGACCCACTGTACGGAATATAGCTCAACGACAGCTTAAACAAATACCAGTGAAAAAAATACCATAGCTTCAAGCTTGTCCACCATCCTCTCCATCTCTTGTGCTTGATCTCCTGTCTTTTCTGCCATGTTCTGTTGCTATAAAAACTGTAAATTCATTCAACCTCTCATCCGATCCCCGACAGATTCGATGAATTTAATATGGTATCTTTGAGAATGATAAAAGGAACAGAAATGAAACAATAGCGTGGGCGCCGCGCCGGCTTACGTACACTAGTTTCAAGTTTATATTTTATATATTTCAATCTCCATAAAAACATACGGGCACACAAAAAGAAGATGTATCAAAAAAAAATTAAAGCTACAGGGGCGCTGTTCTGGGGCCAGGGGGGGGGGCACAGTGCCCTCGAGGCCTCGACTTTTTGAAGCATGCACGTATACAATTTTTTTACGCAAGAAAACGGCCCTTTGGAAGTTTGGCCTAGCTTATCTATCGAACGTATACTTCGGGATCGAGACCAAGGTGATATCTCCTTGATCAGACTGTGCTCTTTTCACCTGCATGCATGAAGATTGAGGAGGACCCGTTTTAGGTGTTCCCTCACTTCCCTGGTGCCCTTTCTCGTATAAGTGCAAATTTCCAAAAAAAAAAAAAAAATGCTCCCTCGCGAACGCGTTCTGTGCCCCTGCTTTCGCTACTTTTTTATTTTCTTTTTCTTTTGATCATATTAATGAAATTCATCCCTTTTAACCTCAAATTAAGTCGATCCCTATATACTTTGATTAGCCTTTATTTACTTTAGACGAATGCACCTTTTCTTTTCTAGTTTGTTCAAAATGTTAATGTTCTGATGGCATCCCTTTTCCTATTACATAATTCTAGAAATACACACTTCAAATTTCAAATTATAATTAACAGCATCATTAGTAAGAAACAATATTCTCATTTTATCTCACGTGCTTTAAAGGAGAATGAAACCATTGGAACAAGATAGCTTGTGTGAAAACAGAAAAATCAAAGAAACAGATCAAAGAAAGTTTGAGAAAAATCGGACAAATAATGAGAAAGTTATGAGCATTTGAATATTGCGATCACTATTGCTATGGAGATAGCAAATTGGCAGTGCAACAAAGATGTGTGATGTCACTTGTGAACATATCGGCGTATTATAGTATATATTTCACTTGAATTCCCTCTTTTATCACATCTATCCATAGATCATGTGTTCTTTCTACATGAGGGCATGTAATACATATTTTTTAAGAATACATCATGGATAAAGAGTCACTTTGTATCATCATAAGAAAAAGCAAAAAGAGACATTTTGAGGGTATTTTATAGTCCACCAAAGGGAAAGTTGTTCATCAGTGACATCACACATCCTTGTCGCATTGCCAATGGGAGGATCTCCATAGTGATTGCAATATTCAAATGCTCATAACGTTCTCATTATTTGTCCGATTTTTCTCAAACTTTCTTTATTCTTATTCTTTGATTTTTCTGTTTCTACACAAGCCTATTTGTTCCAAAGGTTTCATTCCCCTTTAAGTTTCATGAGTCATGCGAGTGGGATAGATATAAGTCACTTTTTTTTCTTTGTTAAAATTTGCCCTTTCCCCTGTGCCTCCCCCAGTTTCCAGATCGCTCCACCTCCCTTGAAAAAAAAGAAATATAAAGTTGCAACAAAACGAGCAAATGAGGATTAAACAGTTGATATAATCTATTTTTATCAAAAAATCCTATCACTCTGGTTATAGTGGTGAGATCCCGAAATGTATGGGATGATGACTGTAAGGAATAAAGGTGCATTATGAAATGAATTAGCCACAGATCCGATGGAAATAGCACAACGATGCCAAAATGAAAAGGAAAAGATTGCAGAAATAAAAGGAAAGATTTTTAAATAATTGTCAAAACTAGGCCCTATATAGGGGATGATATTCAGCATTCAAAATTCGATACAAATTTTCATTATTTTTTTTAAATAATATGTTGACTTATGCGATAACCCTCCTTTAAAAATCATTTGTAAAGTTACGGCAAATATTTGCTGTCCTAGATAACGGCACTAATTCGATCAATGTCATATTATTGTACATTGTTCCGCTCCACAACCCCATGTACTGAGAGGATGTTTTGATTTGAATGAAACTCATTTGAATCAACCATGATGCAACAGATCTGCATTAACGGTAAGAGGTTGCTCATGTAATCACTTCTGGGCGTTGTGGCGTGCGCCTGTAATCCAAGCTGTGGGGAAGTTACAAATTGATGCAGAGGTTCGAGGTTCGAGCCCTGGTCACGTCTTTCGGATGGTGACGTTAAAGGTCGGTCCAGACGTAAATAATCATATCTGATTGATACACGTCTGACAAAATCAAATACACACACTTCATATTCCTTTTCACAAATTTCACGCATAAACATTTGGGCCCGTGTATTCTGAAGTTGGGTTTAACTTAAACTCAGGTTTAAAGTTGTGGTTTATAGATAGCCAACTTTTATAAAAATCAATAACAGTATAGAGATATCATATTTCAGCTCATCTGGCTCTCAAATCATTCATAATTGCCTAGGAGGTAAAAATAGATGATTGTCTTCACCAGTAAACATAAGACACATACAACTTAATAAAAATGTTGACACTTTTGGCTTCCCATATTTAAGCACAGAGTTAGAATGGTCTAGTTAAACCTGACTTCAGAAAACGGGCCTTGATGATTAAAAAAATACCGTTTCTTTTTTTAAATTGTGATGGAGGTAATTGTATATGCCACCCCCTCGAGTATGGCGAGGGATATCCCCCCCGGAAGGATTTACGCCCGTCGTGATTGTCGTCCCCCGTTTTCTCTTCTCTCTATGCTCTTTGAAGATGTGACCATTTCATTTTTGTATGTATATAAGCATTAATAATTAGTTTACCATTAGCAGGGGCGATCCAGCCTTCGACAATAGGGGCCGGGCGGAATTTTGTTTCAGTCCCCGGTTACAGCCATATTTTCCCCGATCGGCCGGTTGTATGTGATTTTTGTTTGTTTCTTTGAAGGGGTAGTCCTAATAGTCACGTCTTAGCATTAAACGATGCGAGCGCGAAGCGCGAGCCAATTTTGTGTGTGGAAATTATATATATTTTTCCTCAATGTGAACATTCTGGGCAATGTTTTTATCCTGAAAAGATGTCTATGCAACTAAATGATATACTACGAACGGGAAGCGCGAGCAGAAATGAACTGATGGAAAAGGTATGTTAAAGACTACTCGTAGTTAGCCATGAAGACGTTACATATTACAACAATCAAATAATGCTAGCGCGAAGCGCGAGCTGATTTTTTTAACATGTTCACCTAAAGGAATGAAAGAAATGGAAATTCTAAGCACTTTTGATAACTTTAACAGAATAGGTATAACTAATTAAACCACTGATGCGGAAAATTTCGAGATTTAGTCCTACTGAACGACACTATATTCATGTTTTGTAAATCAAGAAAAGGATTAGTAATTTGGAATCTTATAATGCGAGCGCACTGAGCGCGAGAAGAACTAGCATAGTGCTGAAAATTTCATCAAAATCGGATGTAAACTAAGAAAGTCATGACATTTTAAAGTTTCGCTTGTTTTTATACAAAACAGTGCATATGCACAATTAGGAGAGTAAGACGATGATGTCCACCACTCACTATTTCTTTTGTTTTTTATTGTTTGAATTATACAATATTTCTTTTTTTTAAAATAGATTTGACAATAAGGACCAACTTGACTGAACCATATAATATTAGACAATGCAAATTGCACATGTTCATGGAGAAATTAATCGTTGTATCACTTGACAATGAGGAGAAATTACAATATTTCATATAATAAATATATTATATCATATAGTCTCCTCATTTGCATACCAGCCAGGATGTGCATATAACTGTTTTGGGAAATTAAGCGAAGCTTTAGAATGTTATAACTTATTTTACATCTGATTTTGATGAAATTTTCAATGTTATGCTTGTTAGATTTTTCTTTTTATTCAAATCAACTTTTTGTTGGAGTGAATTTCTCCTTAACCAATTGATTCAAGCGCGAAGCATGCATGAGTGTAAAAATTCGAAATGTAAAATTAGACCTATATAAAAATGGGCCACTCTATTCATGTTTTGTAAATCATGAAAAGGATGAGTAATAGGGGATCTTCCAACATCAGCAAAAAGCGCGAACAAATTTTTGATATTGTGATCTGAAACTGGATGGTTTAAATATAGGCCTAGCTATATATAGCTGATACGTTTTGACAATCAGACATGTAAAGGGATACTTGTAAACTTTATGGAATACACAAAATATTAGGTACCTGATGAATACAAAATCGTAAATATTCAGACCATAAACTGACATTTTTTACAGAGCACTTTTTAAAAATAAATTTGTAAATCACACAAAATATTGAAAGTTCGATTTCCGAGGTGAAATATGTTATGTATAGCGACTTCCAAACTGGATATTCAAGCTCCATATATTGAACAAGATATCAGTAAATCACCTAAAAGGCAATGCGAGCGCGAAGCGCGAGCGAAAATTTTATACAGTGGCATGAAAGATTCGTTTTATTTTCAAATTCTTCTCCTCACTCTTATTTTAGGCACTCGTCTTTCTTCCTCTTCGTTTTTCTCCTCTCTTCCCACCTTTTTTTTTGCTCCGCCAATTAAAAGGGGTCCCAGGCCCCTCGGATCCACCTGGATCCGCCTATGATTAGGCGTCCGGGAAATTGCTATACCATCATTTTACGCACATATCTTTAGGCCCCTTTATAGGCCTAAATATAAAGTTGAAAGCCTATAATGGATTTTCGCACATATCGCCTTATTATTTGTCATGCCTACGAGTGCAAGTTTAATTCCGGGGGGGGGGGGGGGGATTCAAATATATTGCTGCCGCGCGTGCACTCGTTAAGGGTATAAAAAAAAACGATTTTCAAAAAAGGGGGCAGATTTGAAAAACTTTTCAATGAATTACAGGATCAAACGTATTTAGGGTATGTTTTTTCCAAAGCTTCCAAAGCTTTTTTTTTTAAGACTAACCAAATGTATTTAGGGTATTTTTCCCAAAGCTTTTTCCCCGAGGTTCTGGCGACAACTTGTTTAGGGGCAAAAATGTGTAAATAAAGCCCGCGAAAACTTGTTTAGGGGGTTATTTTGCACACAGAGAAAAACTCGTCGGTTTTGGGGGTGTTTGGAAATAATTTGGCCACGCGTGTTTACAGCAATACATTTGACTGCCACCCCCCCCCCCGTTTAATTAAAGCCTCTCTTTACTTTTTGATAAATCCCCTTAAATAAATATAAATGGGCATGCCATTATTCCAGATTCCATTACTAGATCATACAAATGCAGACATTTCTGTGCATGTGGGTGTGGTTACTGATTTTTAAAGTCCGCTGTTTCGCAAGTGTAGAGATTTTCATTGGTCAATTGCATTTGACGTCATTTTTGATCAGCTGAGAGAGCGGTCATTACAAACGCAGACGATGAAAGCTTGATTGACGGTAAGGAATTTTCTCACATGACAGTTTTTACATAATTAATATGAATACTTTTTATGATATTGCATCTGGAAGTATATATTTAGGGACATTTCTCACTGTTTTTTTGCTGTCGTATCACTCTGATTAGCCTGAACTGAACTAGTACTCTCAGCTCAACTGCGCTCTGCCTCTTGCTGCCTCTGCACACCAATCATAATGATCCAAGCCCGAGGGCGAGGCAGTCAGGGCACGGAGCTCCCCGTGCGATGGAGCTCCCTAATTTATTTATTTATGCTACGCGAACGCGGTGACAATGGCAGTGAATGAGTGCAGAGTGGCAATGCCGTCAGCTCGGTGCAGCAAGTATCAAAAGCATACATGTATTGTAGGTCCTTCCTTGGTAATAATGGTAGCATCTAGAAAAGACTAGAAATTTTAGAATCTATTCTCAACTCTTGATTCTAATTGACAAAGTCATAGGATCATGTAGATCATTAATTTAAATAGCAAAACTTAAAATTATCCTTATTTCATGAAACAAGTTTGCTTTTTTTGATAATTCTTTGGGCCTTTTTGGCCAGCATCCACAAAAACCAAGTTTTCCATTTATTTGTACGACAATACACCAGACGGTGGACTGTACTGTTTCCAGATCAAACTCAAAGAAGAAGAAGATTTAGGCCTAATTTAGGCACTCAATTTTTATTTTGATGGGGATGTGGCTCACTCACGAAACTCTGAAATGGGGGTCTAACTAAGCGTAAGGTCAGAACTGACTACAAGAGTGAAATGCAGGATCTTGGGAACTAAAAATATACCGGGCGGTGTGAAAAATGGTCTAAAGAACAGGATCACGGTATATGATGTATGCTGTACGTGCTTGCGCTGGACAATATAGATGTTACGTAATGAGGTTTTGTGAGCAGCCTGAAGTCTGAAAAAGGGGGTCATTGAAGCGGCACATCCCCATACCACCAATTTATGTGAGTCCCCCCTCCCCCAGTAGCCGGCCCCATATTACATGTGCCAATTTTTTTTATTTGACTTTTTTGTTGGAAATTCAGTGAATATTGTGTAGTCATCAATGTACACCCAGTAGTGTAATCAAGAGCCTAATTGTACATTATTATAAGTTTAAATTATATATAAAAAAAAAAATTTCTTGATTTTTTTAAAAATCAATACAAGAATTAAAAACACCCTAGTTGTTTTCTTACAATCCTGCTTTTATACCATTTTACATTGACTTGCACCTGCCATCTTACCCCTTTTATAATTACTCCTTTTTGTGCAGATGAAGCACCGCAGCAATAAAGTGAATTTCTTGTCATATTCTTCACATCGTAAGAGAAGAGGCAATCGGAGGAAAGTAAGGGAACCGTCCAAAAGTCTGTCAACATCAACAGTGACCCTTCCAGGACTTCATGAACAGACTGATGCCTCAAGAATGGAATTTGATGTCTCTCAAATGTAAGAATAATTCTTGGGCTCTGAGCTTCATTATTGACATAGTAGAGTATTTTGATGTTTATGCAGCTGTCTCATGCGGGTTCTTCCCCCATACGATTTGTACATAGTTTTTGTGGCTCAACTTACCACACAGATGGGGTAAGTTGAGGACATTTCTTTTTTCAAAGGTGACAATGACCTTCAGTGTGGGGGTAGAAAGGTATATAAGGGAGGGGGTTGGAAACTTCTTTTGTAATTTCAAATCTTTACCAAACATTGATGATCATTTTGACACTTGTTAAATATACACAAAGAGGGGGAAACATGGACTAATCACTACTTTATCTCTTACACAGGTTACTTGATTATAGTCTTGGTGATCACATCCAGGAATTAGATCGCTCATCATCATCTTCAGGCAGTATGATTCCATTCATGGATGCAAGTTCTTGGCTTGCAGTGGCTGGAGAAATAAGTCTAACCAAGCTGCCAACTACTCTCTATCATGTCTGTAATTGGTGGAAAACAAAAGTAAATGAGGTACGGTGTAGTTAATTGTAAACACTCGTAATAAGATGTATATGGTTTGGTGAGTCTAAGAGAGATATGCATACTTTTTTTTCTTTTCCCAATTGCCATCTAAAGCCCCGTGCACACATTGTGATGCAATTGCACTAGGATCTGATTGGTTGTAAAGGTGCCAAACGCATGTCAGTCTAATCACATCGCAAGTCGGTGCTCACGTTTGCAACGGCTTTGCAGTGCGCTGCTTCTCAAGGCACCTCTTCTTTTGAGTATTTGTTGTCTGCCCTGCAGCAGCTCAGCAAATTGGCCATGATGCCATCGTTTAGGACAAATCTGATTCATTGAAATAAGCAAAATCGCAGAAATATTCGACGTGTCAAATGTATGAGATTCGTTCTGCAATCCTACTGCAAGAAAGCGGGTCGCAGTTGCAGCGCATTGTAGGTTGGGGCCCACTCTTATTTCGTTGCAATCGGATCTTGGTGCAGTCATGTTGCATAGTGTGCCCAGGGGACCATTTCATCAACATTTCTGTCTGACAAGTTTTCATATCTGACATCTTTCCTTGATTCTGATTGGCTGAGAGGCACTGTTACTATAGTAACTGTCGGATAAAATGGGACTTGTCGGATAAAACGTCTGACAAGTCCTTTCATGAAACGCTCCCCTGGTGTTTAATTTCCATGGCAATATCATTTTAGAGGAAACATTCCTCTTTTGGTAATTTTCTTGAGGGCCTTTTAAG
Organism: Lytechinus variegatus; assembly: GCF_018143015.1. Taxonomy (NCBI): domain Eukaryota; kingdom Metazoa; phylum Echinodermata; class Echinoidea; order Temnopleuroida; family Toxopneustidae; genus Lytechinus; species Lytechinus variegatus. The sequence goes on from NC_054741.1 coordinate 65,781,270, forward strand.
TGTATTATAGTTTCCTTTTATAAGCATGTTTAAAAAGGTATAAGATTTGTAATGCTGTGTTATTTGATGAATTAAATTGAGACTTTACCAAGTATACAGTATGTGTAATGAGAATGAAATACCCTATTTTAGTTGGGATTTTACTTACTAAGTTTTTATTGTGTGTGTGTGTGGGGGGGGGGGGGGTTCATGTGCACTAGAAACTGAAACATGCACACTACTGCACACAAATGGTTAGCCTAACCTCTTCAGCTGTATTTTGAAATATGATTTCAATGGTATTTGAAGAACAATTCGTGTCATTGAAATTGATTATTTTGTTCCTTCATTTAAATATTGTGGAAGAATGTGAGAGCTCATAATCTCTCGTTCTTACAATTTTATACCATCTCTCCAAATTCTGTAGAGCCTGGAGTTTGCCAAAGATGTAGTGTTTCCATCTCGTGTCTACCGTAGGGAGCTTTATGCCACTCAAGAACAGATCATTCTCCTTCAAGAACAACTTCAGAGAATCAGAGAAGAGATGGAATCAAAGGTAAGAGCATTTAACCAAAATAGAAGCCAGTATGAAATATTTCATTAACGTTTTTACTTTTTTCTCAAATATTTACCTTTATTTTAAAGATTTAAACTATTGTCTGGGAGTGAGTATAAATTTTGTTTGCAAGGAAGTTTCAAATTTTGATTGACTTTGTTTATTTCTCCTTTTGATCATACTGGTACCGTATATTATTGTAATTATTACAAGTGTAAAGGCCACTGCACACCTTTCGACTTGTCCATGATCCGATTTTGGAACAAATTCCAATTTGCTCATTATCTGAAAATGTGAATGAACAGTTACTTTTTGTTTGAGGTTCCAATTAACTGAAAGAAAACCATTATAGCAATTTTTGATGCCTTTCTTTCGGATTAAATTCGGAGCAGATTACTTTCAAATTGTAGCCAATCGTATGATTGCTATGATGTCACTACGTCTTTATATCAAATTCTTTTTTATTCTAATAAGGATGATATCATAGTCACAAATTTAAACAGGTATTCATATGATAATTTAAAAAATTACAGAATAAGATATTCCATGTCTCTATATTAGCATCAAATTCTACTACATTTCATTCCAAAATTGGGTTGCAGACTAATCGTAAGGTGTGCAGTGGCCTTAACCCTAAAAAGACTGGGGGGGCCTTTTAGGCCCACCCCTGTACATAAATCGCGATAACTTTTTTGCGCACGAAGCGTTCGCGCCGCCATTTCATGACTTTTTTCTCTTGAGTTTTGCGCAACTTTTGATACCAAATTTGTATACCCCAATGCCGCGGTTGCGGAGTTACGTAACATTTTCGTATCACATGTCACGTAAGAAATTGAAATTTGTATTCGTTTGTGTGTAAAGTGTATGGTTTTTGAACGAATGTTATACACACTGTTTTCTAACTACATTTTTATTTGTTTCTTTCTATATTATGTCACTTGTGAATTCAAGTAGCAGTTCTAGGATATGAAAATAATGAAAAACATTGCATAAAAAATAAAGAAATACATAAGAAATGCAAAATAAAGAAATACATAAGAAATTAAAATCAAAGAAAAACATAAGAAAAGTAGTGCAAAATACCAGAATCGCTTGCACAACTATATTCTTGGGTGCAGGAAACACTGAATAGACAAGTAATGTCACACTTTAGTTGATTATGCTATAATTGATATTGAATAAGTTATATATTACACAAACCCAAAATATATCTAGAATACTCAAGAATTTGCAAACAGGAATTTATGGACCGCAATAGGTACCAAAATATGAAAAATTCAATTTTTTTGATAAAAATTTGCATATTCGCATAATTATGAATATAATTTGCATAAATTATGTGATATCTCCTATGCTTTGTTTTCACCAGCTAGTGTACATGTAACACATCACTTGTGTATCTTCCAAGATTGCTTTGTCTCATTGCAAGAGAGTGTAATGCAATAAAACATGCCAGTTATTGTATTTCTCTACATAACGCATGCGGAGTACTTATTTGCATATTTAGTAATTACTAATTTGCATAAGCATATCTAATAATTCAAGCATGAAACAACACAATTCCATGATAAACAACCTCTTCTTACAGCTGAAAACCTTGAAACAGGAATTTATGGACCGCAATAAGTACCAAAATATGAAAAATTCAATTTTTTGATAAAAATTTGCATATTCACATAATTAATTATGCATATATTAAAAAATACAATGAATATCAGTATTTTGACTATGTTTTCTTTTAGAGGACATGACAAAGGATGTGTGTGCCAAATTTGGTTGTGATCGGACGACCAACGGCTGAGATCTTAGGGGGGGGGGCCCAAAAGGCCCCCCCAGTTTTTCTAGCCTCCAAAATAGCCCAGTCTTTTTAGGGTTAATGCAGAGAGACCTGTTTTTCTCATACCACAGAGTGATTATTTGCTTAATATCGATAACATCTATCTCTCAGAAATTAGCGGAAAACACATCTGCTGCTTCAAGTTGCTCCCATTGTTGCTGTCCATTGCACAGCCCTACAGCAACCAACCCTATCCTAGGGGCAGTCTACCAACCTTCTACTAGCACACTGCCACCAGGCTCTTCAACTCTACCAAGTGTACCGCTGCCACTACCACTGCCACCACCACCCCCACCAGCAACACTTATGCCCCCTCCTCCCCCTCCCCCTCCACCAGCAGTTGTTCCTCCTAAAGACTGGAGAAAGGACCTACCCAAGAGAAAGAAAAGCACCAGCAATGAAAATAAGGTAATTTGATACTCCACAACATATAGAAGAGGACGCCTTTTTTAGGATGACACAACATTTGCTCGTGCGACAACTGCTCTGGGCCTAATTTTGTCTAAGATGTAGGGTTTTATGTTAGGTTTAGGCTAGGCTATAGTGTTTAACCCAGGGTTGAAGTTTGTAAATTAATTACTTTAGAGCAGAGCAATTGTCGCAGGAGCATAAGATGGAACCTGTTGTAGATATGATATGACAATTCTCAGAAATATTTTTTATAGTGTTCTAAAATTGCCTCACTTTAAACATAACAATATAATAAACATGCATTAAACACTTCTTTATAGTCTTTATAGATGGCCAAAGTGGCATTGATAATCTCATGTTTGACAATGGTGTTATCATGTCTTTAGTTTGTGCCAATTATTATTAACATGCCAAGTTTTTGTTGTACAGCTTTACTGTGCCATCTCTTAATGAGCCATTGCATGAGTCTTGTAACGGTATTGCACAGCACAGTATTATATTTTTTTTATACTTACCGGTACTGATATTGCCTGCTAACCCTTTTACATTCTTGTTTTTCCCATCACAGGAAGCGAATAAAAATCCTGCTATTTCCTTGGATGACATCAAAGGAGTGAAACTAAAAAAAGTGGATAGGACAATTAAGGTGAGAGAATATTCAAGTTTGGTACTGCTTGCGAATATGAAAAAAAATGCAGGAAACCATCTCAGAATGATTGTGAGAGGACGCATATACTGCACCTAAGAACCGGTGCTTTGCTGTAAAAATGAACCAAATCATTTGAATGATAACACATGTACAAAAAGTGTCCAATGATTTGTCCAGATTTGTAACTCTTAATAGACAACAACTTCTCTGAACTTAGGCCCTGATATTTTTCTCCTTGACAGAGGTCTAAATCCTCATCTGGCAGTGGGCCTCTTGTAACGTTATCTGATCTTCAAGCTGTGCAACTCAAAAAATCTTTCAAGTCTTCAACTCAGTCCCCTCAAATCACATCTCCCATGAATCTGAGGAAAAGGTGAGTTTTCTTATTTATTGTAACAAAGTTTATACATCATTGACTACTTTCCTGCTAAACAGAGAACAAATTTTAAAGAGCTGATACAAAACCTGCTGGAAAAAGACACTTGTTATTCCTTGAAAAACATTTTGATTGTGGCTGAAGTTGTCTTTACAAGTAAATAACCCCCTAATGGACAACATGCCGAGGAGAGGGAAGATGGAAGAATATGAGGCACAAAGGTAAAAGGGGAAAATAAAACAAGACAAAGGTGGACATTAGAAGGAAGATATGGAGATGTGGCTAATGCACTGTATGGCTTACATTTTCCCTTCAAGTGTAATCCTGTATGTGTTATGTTGTTACTGTTGATGTTATCATTATAGTTCATTTCAAATCAACCGTTTGCACTCTAACTGGAAGAAAAAAGGTGGGACATATGACTTTTTTTCATATTGAATTATAACGTGAGAATTCATTAACAAATCATTTTAATATTCATGAATGTTCATATGAGGGAAAGATGATATTCTAGAGAGGTATCACTGCCACATCAGTGACACATTGTATTGATGACATACTCTTTGAAAGTTCTTGTTATCGTATCTTGTTTCATAACAGGTTATCATTAGAGGCAGTGGACTTCAGGATGTCTTTGAAGAGAGTTGGTTTGCCGAGAAGTCCAGGTGGCACTCCGTTCCGCATGAAACCGACTGAGAGTGGGGTAGGGCTTACTCCTATAATGACCAGGGCTCTCAAGAGGAAATTCAGGGTGAGTTACTTTCCACAGCCAATGCTCTTTTTTTATAAAGCCCCAGTGCATACTATGTGATCCGATACGACACGATTGTTTAATAAATCATGTTTTGCATTAAATGTTCCAAGAAGAAAATATAGTTTGGCATAATGTTAGGACCAACAAAATCATAATTTTGCTTTGCGGCAAGCCCCATGGTCATAGCAAAGCCCAAATCTGCTTCAAGTTGCAGCAGATGATGACATCATTATGATTTGGCTTTGAATTTGGTTTTATTCCTACAATGAGGCTCAAACTAGAATGAATTTTTCAGTAGTCCTACCACAATCCTTAACTCTGATCACTTAAATTGTATTGGTTGGAATGTCCATATCAAAATACAATTACTTTGAAATTCGAATTGCAGTGAATCGCAGAGTGTGCATCAGGGCTTAATATCCATTAAGATATCCATCTTTCTTTTATATCCCTCTTAGCAGAATGCAGGGGTTAAACTTTATAATGTGCAGTATTTATGCTGCTGTCACTGTTTGTATCATGTTCTCTTGTGCGCTTGCACATTTTCATGTAGGTCACATTTCTCAGTGGATTCCTTTGAAATTTGGTATGTAAGTGTATAATCTCTAACCCTTTAACGTTTCAATTTGGTGATTCTGCCTCTGTTTTGGTTCAAAGGTTTATTTTTTTGTGGATGGCCTCATTGGCCTGTGAGTGTGTATGTGCTTTAGGACGCATTACTCAATAGATTCTTTTTAAATTCTGTGAGGGGGTAATTTTTGCACAATATGTAGTAGAAGTCTGTATGAACTAAGGTACAATATTGAGAAAACTCTCTTGTACAAAGAAATCAGGATTGCAAGTCATGAAGCATCTGTACCGATCAGATGCAAGGATTTCAGTAGCTAATAATGCTTGGTGGTGAGAAATCACTTATAAAGTGCTTCAAAGTTGTCATGAAATCCTTTAGTGATGTTACAATTTTTTATGCCCCCGCAGACAAAGTCCGAAGGGGGCATTAAGCGTTGCCCCTGTCCGTCCGTCCCCAACTTGGTTTCCGCACTCGAAAAATATTGAATAGATTTTTAAAAATTTTGTGTGTATGTAGATGACACCAAAATACAGGCTAAGTTCGAATTTGGAGTCTGCAGGTCAAAGGTCACAGCTCATTAAATATGCAAATTGGTTCAATGTTGTAAATTATAGTGGTTTCTTTACGATATTAAGTTTAATCATATAGAATGAATTTCTGATCACGTTAAGCGGGGGCATCTTAGTCCTTTGGACACATCAAATTTCAAGTTGTAATATTATTTTATCATCATCATCATCGTCATCACAGAAAACATGTATTATAATTATCACTTTTCATGAATTTTCTTTTTCAAGCTTGGTAGGTTTAGTATGTTTTGATTTTTCTTGCTATTGTTTGTAGAGTGTGACTACTCCTCCATCACCTTGGAGCAGGCATGCCTCACCTAGCAGTAGTGATACATCACCATTCACACCACCAGGTATTAGATTCTGAGACTAAACACCATCAAGACCTGACTACATATCAGGCTTGCCTCATCTAGCAGTAGTGATATGCCACCATTCACACTGCCAGGTGTTAGATTGTGAGGCTGACCTTCAACCCCTCCATCATTTCAGATGATTTTACAATGAAAAATCAGAATCAGTTGTAACTTTAGACTAGTGTATTTCTGCACTTTGTAGAGACAGGTAGACATGCCCATGCTAAAGTACTGAGAAGTCTTTCTTGTACTGACTACTGTACATGTTTGATTTGAGGACATAGGATTATTTTGGTTATAGGAAATAAGGTACAGCGGGCAATCTGTCTCACAGTCACATATAGACTCAAAGGCCCGTATTCTGAAGTCGGGTTAACTTAAACTCAGGTTTAAAGTTGTGGTTTAAGTATGGGAAGCCAAAAGTATCAAAAATTGTATTAAGTTGTATGTTTCTTATGTCTACTGTGCTCTTTCCTGATTCATCGAACGTGAAGACAATCATCTATTTATACTTCCTACACAGTTATGAATGATTTGAGAGCCGAATGAGCTGAAGTATGATATCTCTACTGTTAGTGATTATGTAACAATTGGCTGTCCATACTTAAACCACAACTTAAACCTGAGTTTAAGTAAAACCCGACTTCAGAATACAGGCTAAAAGGTCTAGAACTATATATTGGGTTCACAGAGCCTAATTTGTGCTTTTAACCCTAAAACCAGGGGGGGATCAATCAACCCCCCCCCTGAGATCTCAGCTGCGGATCTCTGAAAATGGGCATGTGGGATGTACAATCTGCAAATCTGTATGGTTAGTTTTTCCAAAATAAGATTTCTTAAAAATATGAATTAATTATGCTATTTTATGCATAAATCATACTTTTTGCTCTAATTCACTACAAAAGCTCTTAGAAATAGAATGTTAATTTTTGTGTAAATATTCTTTATACCATTGCAAACAAATACAAATAAAAAAATCCTGGTTTGAAAATGAATTTGCTATGAATTTTATTGTTTTATGAATTATGTATTTCTTTGTATTTCGACACATTTTGTTTTTCTTTTTTTTTTAACCAAATTTATTGCAGAGCCTCTTTGAAACATAATTATGCTAAAAGTTATGCTGATGATTTCTGAAAAATTAACCATACAGCTTCGCAGATTACATCCCACTCTTATCATGCCAAGTTTCGCGGTGATCGGCAGCCGAGATCTCAAGGGAAGGGATTCTCCCCGATCATATAACACCCCAAAAAGCCTGGTCTGGTTAGGGTTGAATTGAGTCAAAGAATGCAACTTGTACTGTATGAATAAAGATAAGCACTTCAGCATAGGAACCTATTACAGGCCGAGCACTATGGCCCAAATTCACAAAGGTGGTTTTGAAAACCCATGGTTGAGTCCATGGTTTATGCAGATTTCCTGTATAAATTACACTTAATTTAGCGCGTATCGGGCGCGTGTATAAAACATGTCCAATGCTGATGCATGCATTTTTCACAGTTCGCCAAATTGACGCCTGTTACCATGGTTAGATAGGCTATTTTATTCATGAGTCCACTCTTCAAACAGTGGACTCATTTATAAAGGACATCTGCATAAACCATGGACTCAACCGTGGGTTTTCAAAACCACCTTTGTGAATTCGGGCCTATGTGCTTGTCTTACTTGGCAGACAAGTACATGTATACATATATTTGATTGATTTCAAACTATTTAATGGTTAGTCCTGGCTGAATATAATGATATATAAATCAATAGAGTAAAATTCACAGAGCAAAACACTGAAAATGATCTTATGATAATGAATATCAAGAGATATTGAATTGTAAAATTCAGCAATATATTGTGAAAGCAGTTATATGAATGGTGTAACAAATATTTAATGGCTGGGCTGATGATGTTACGGTTCATAACTGTTTGAAACCAAGCCAGGCTATACTGATTGGGTTGATAAGGTATTCATGCAACCCCATCCTCACCAAATTGTGGCTGTAAATTTTTGCATGCTCCACCTAGACATAACACCAAAGACCGGAAAACCCTGACCGGAATACTCCAAAAGTGATGCCATCTCTTCAGTACTCTATGGTGTATTCTTAGATAAGTGCAAGTTTTACAGATCTTTTCAGAATTGGCAATGGTTTTTTCTACTACATTTAATGCATATTGTAACTTTGTTCATACATACTATAATGTGAATGCCATTGGTCTGTGATAATAACTTCTGTTGGAATATTTTCAGTGCTTTTTAACAGAAGCTTAGCTGAAACTGCATTAGCAGTCTGGTCCGGTAGTTTCCTTCTTCCACAAAATTGTTTTGTTTAGTTATTGACGATTGATCTGCTTAAAGCATGCACTTCTGCACATAAAATCATATCTTTAAAGAGAAATGCCAGTAGTTGCAGTAAACACTGATTTCATGAGAAAGTCTGTAAAACCAGGCTTAATTGTCAGAATATAATCGAGGATCTAGATCTGATCCCTCTGGTACAATTACATAAACTGAACTTTGTGAAATCTTAAAATCTTCACACTAAAGATCACCAACACAGATAGACACACGTGGGACAGTGTATTAATATTGCTGGAATAAAGACCCGACGGAAGTGACTGAATCCGCGCCTAATTTGCTTATTTCTCAGCAATTACACAATTTCTTCCAGAATCCTTTGGCACATATTTTTTATTCATACAAACAGACACTTGGGTGGTCATTATATCAGATTCTGTCAAAAGTCATTTTGAGATCGTTACCAAAACTGGAATTTATCTTTAATGTTGATGTGATAATCATTTAGAGGGATATCAAAGTTAGGTGATACAATGTCATCAAGTTATCTCAACTTTTTATACAATCTCATTAAAATTGTAGATCGTGTTTCATAACTTCTACATACACTTAAATCTTATTGTACATTTTATTGTATTTAAAGCATACTTGCTAAAATATTTTGGAAATAGTTGACAATACTTTAGTGATTGCAGGCATTGGTATAGTAAATGCAAATATAACATCTAAAATGTCAACTTTCTATGTACATCTTTTTTACATTGTATTCTTCCGATGTATCATGAATGGTCATCATGTAAATATTTCTTTTCTAAAAAATATACTAATTTCCTATCAATATGATATGATTATGTACTCAAGAAACTTATATATTTTTTTATATTTTGCTTCTTATAATTACATGTTAATTAATCCTATAGTGGACAATGAAGGTTGGTTAAAGGAGTTTATAACTAAAGAAGAGGTTTTGAATTGTTTCCTATAGAGATGTTTATGATGTTAATGTTTTGTTTTAACCCATTGAGGATTGGTTTCTCCTGTAAACACACTTGTAGTTTATCTCTGTTCTCAATGCTATCAATCACACAAATCATGAGGTAACATGTATTATGATTGGAAAGAGACACCCCTCAGGTAAAAATAAATTCAAAGGTTTTTTGTGTTTATTATTTTTTTTTTCTCATGATTTAAATCAATGATAGTTCAGTGCACATGTACATGTAATATCATTGCTCACCTGAATTTGTACATTTGTAGCTGTTGTCTGGTGATACAGGCCTATTACAGTAGTACAAATATACATGATTTTATTTTTCATATGTGAAGTAACCTGGTTTTGGTAGCAGTAACTTCCTGGGAAATCAATTCCTTAATCATTGGTGTTGTTTGATGGCTTAATGACTGGTAGCTATTCATGCAAATTAATCTTTTACCAATTACAATTACATATATGCAAATTGTTATTCTATAAGTCATTGAAATTGGAAAAGATCTAATAATTTTTGTGTGGAAACTAAACAAAGATACACATGGATGTTTCTCTTGTCTCAATAATAAGAAATGTAAATAGAATTCTTCCTTAACCATATGTCGATGTTCACAGTACTAATCATGAATAATATTGCTTAGTAGTTTGCAGCATAAATTGTATACGATGGCAGCTTATACGCAAATAGTATTGGTGCTTATATAGTGTAAAGTAAGTTGTTATTAAAGTTTTATTTATTTGTTCAGTTAATTTTCTTAGTTTTGAAATGTATCATTATTCTAAAGTTGCAATAAAAAAAGCTCTATACAGTGCGTCCCAGAAAAAACGAAACCGAGATTTAGCGATCATTTATCATTACTTAATCATAAATAAAATAGACAAATGACCTACCAATTTAAAGCTTAGAATCTCCTCTTTCATCTGATATTACTTAGATTATTTTTCATTCACGCATGAGTGAGCAAATACAATTTGAAGGAAGGATATAAAAAACTCATTTGGCGGGGGGTATCTGGGTTTCAAAAAGAAAACCACATTTTTGAAAAGTTAAATATCTCCTCTTTAATTTGATACCTAAATTACAGAAAGTGGTCAAGAAATAACAAAGTTCTGTTCATTTAAAATAAGGCTTGAATTTCAATAATTTCATAAAATGAAGAGGTTCGCCAGGCTGGCTTTCAAACTCACTCGACACTCCGTTTTGTTGACGATCAGCCACGCATTAAATCTTTTGTTCACCATGCGGAAGCTTCTGTAAGAAAACGGTGAAAACACGTTTATCTCATGAAATTATGGAAATTCAAGCCTTATTTCAAATGACCAGAACTTTTTTATTTCTTGACCATTTTCTGTAATTGAGGTACCAAATTAAAGAGCAGATATTGAACTTTTCAAAAATGTGGTTTTCTCTTTGAAACCCAGATACCCCCCGCCAAATGAGTTTTTGGTATCCTTTCTTCAAATTGTGTTTGCTCACTCATGCGTGAATAAGAAATAACCTAAGTAATATCAGATGAAAGAGGAGATTCTTAGCTTTAAATTGGTAGGTCATTTGTCTATTCTGTTTATGATTAAGTTATGATAAATGATCGTTAAATCTCGGTTTCGTTTATTCTGGGACGCACTGTATATCTGAGCATTTGGCTATGATCCTCATTTTTTAGACATAATTGTTGGTGTACTTTCGACGTTCACACATTGATACATTATTTTAATTTTTTTATTGATTTTTTTTTGGGGGGGGTTGGTTAAGATCTGTAAGGGTTTGGAGTTGCTGCATGAAAATTGTGTTTGAATGCAAATGAATGGCTTAAAAGCACACATTTGGGGCTTTCAATTTATTTCTCTGATTTGCCTTCAAACTCCAGTTGTCAGGGGTATTAATAGATATACTTACAGTGTTCGCAGATGAAGTTGTCTCTCCCCCCCCCCCCTCTATATATATGTTTCTTTGTCTCGGTAGATCCATGTGTGTGTATATTTGTGTATGAGAGTGTTGATATAAGAGTATCTTATTCAAAGCTTGATGAAAACTAAATTGTTTCATTATTTTAATTAGTTTTTGATTTTTTTTTTTTAAAGACTTTTCCAACGTAAAGGTTAGGAAAGTACTTGTCTGCTATGCAGACTCTGAATGGCTTGTGAAGTGGGATCTGCAGCTGGTTTGCGAAGGGCGAGCGAAGCGAGCCATTGCAGCTCCAGTAGACCTAGTCTGCTATGCAGACTCCTTGAATCAGCTGTGATACACACCCTGCAGATGGTGGGTCTACAGTTGTAGACTAGGAAAGTACATGTAATGATCAAAGTCTTGTTGGTACCCATTACCATGTACTCACCTTTTGAAATTATTATTTTTTTCTGAAATTTTAGTGTGTTATAGAAAAGGGGAGGGTGCAGGAACACTCCAATTGGTCACATGATGTTAATTTAGATATTTCATTGGAATATATAATCCAAGCAGCAAATAAAGACATAAGGGTTACTTTTCTTGTTGTAGTTGATTATCAAGCATGGGCCGGGGGGGGGGGGCTCAGGGTCCACATTGTTCATAAAATGTTGCATTGTGCCTCTCCTTAATTAGAGGTTATCCTCTTTTATCATTTGTGTACTTTTCTTATTTATTTATTTTTTTTTGGGGGGGGGGGGGGGGGGGGGGGCTTATTTGGAAAGTAAGAATATTTTGGGGTTTCTTTCTGGATATATTTGGATGCAGTTTCTCTTTGTGGAGTGGTAAACTTGTATCTCTTTTTTTCTGCGTGTCTACAAAATCTTGCAATCGCTGCTCAGTTTCCATGTGTTCCCACTCCCACAAAGCCCTTGATTCGCCCCTTGTTGATAGCATCAAGGATTGCAGACACTCAAGATGGGCACGTTCCCAGAGAAGGCGGAGCTTGGATGAATTATCTATACTAGTTCCTCCTCAATGGGCGGAGCACATGGAAAATGTAAACTGACACAGGTCCTTTGACACGATCTTGAATGACAGATTAAAAGGATGTAGGGAAAGAAAGACGAAAAAAGAAATGTATGTGTGTGTGGGGGGCGTGCAAATAAGAAAAAGAGAGATATTTTTTGATGGCAAAATGTAATCGTTTCTACACACGCGCATAAATGCTGCCTTCCCTTTTACGAGTTGACCCATCAATTTTAAAACTTACATTTTTTATTGAAAATTTTCACAAAATTGACTATAAGTGTACACGAAGTGCTTCAATTTCACTTGAGAAAACGCAAAAGCGCCCCCATGTTTAGCTCGGTCTCGATCTTTGCTAACTCGCTTTCGAGTATCTTTGATAATTTCTATGCCTCTTGCCCCCAACAATTTCTGCGTAAAGCAATGCCCCACTCCCCCATCTCTCTCTTCTGATCACACACTAGTTATCCATTTATTTTGCCCCGAAATCTTCAATTACGCCTAGAACGTGGACTGAAAAGAGATCCCCGAAATCTACAAAAAACGGAGATATGTTGTGAAATCAGTCCAGGCTACTAAAAACCTTAAAAATATAAGCAGATTTTATACACTACCTTACAAAAAATTGATGTGATACAGTTTCGACAGATTCTTTATTCAATTCTGTTTTGTTCAGTTTATATGACATCGACTCATGTTTATGCACAGTTTGATATTTCACGTAAAAATTTCGAGTATTTTTTATGACTTTATTTTGTTGAGCGTTGTGGCTCAGTGGATTAGTCTTCTGACTTTGAAACAGGGTCGTGGATTTGAATCCCAGCCATGGCGCAATTTCTGTCAGCAAGGAATCTATCCACGATGTGCTGCACTCAACCCAAGTGAAGTAAATGGTATACCTGAAGGAATTTATTCCTTGAAACGCTGTGAGAACAACCGGACTAGACTTGCTTTGCCAGGGTAATATAGGAGCTCCTTGAACATTATGTGACCGCCTATACCCTAAATCATTGTTATTATTGAAAGTAAAATCTTCTCTGCTCAAAATAGTCGTATTCATACAATTGGAATGATTAGGCTTGTAATGAATATTTTAAAAATGATTCAGATCCGAAAAAATGAATCCAAGGCCACTAATGCTATATGATTCCGGTCAAAATTCACACAATCCGATTAAATCGACCTTAAACAGAGTCAATTTAAAATAATTCCATTTATATCATGGCATCGAATAGGTTATACACACGTACTCGAGTAAATAAGAGAAAAAGGTTGCGATTAAAACACATGTCGTTTGAAAATAGCGTGACGAAAATCTTAGTGAGATAAAGACGTGCCCGATTTTCAATGCGAAGTTAAGCTTATTGCGTCAAACGATTTTTAAAAAAAAAATATACAACGTGAATGGGATTTCAATTTTATTCATTTATTATATTTGAACAGATAGGATAAAAAGCTATTAATAAAATAAATGTATTGGGAGATTAAATGAATAATATATCAAAGGGTGCAAATTGAGATATAATGAACAGTTTCTGAAAGATTACAAAAGAGTGGACCAAGCAGGCTCTAAACTAAAAAAATCTATAAAAAAAGAAAAAGATTTATTCGATTCAAATAGTGTTAAAAGACGATTTCCTTGGTAATTTTCTCACTTCCAAGATATTAATAGAACACCACTGACGTACATCCGAGGGTGGGGGATATACCCCCCCACACACACACTTTTCAGAGAAAGAGAGAGAGAGAAGGGGGAGATAATGACATACTATATAAATATATATTGATCATCAAATTATTTATACAATATTGCATGAATTTGTATGTAAACCTTGTTATAAACGATTTAATCGGCCGAACTTTGCATTTAAAAAAAACCCCGCAGAATTTCTCTCGCAGTATTTCGCTCCCGCACTTAAAGGTCAAGTACATCCCAGAAAATGTTGATTTGAATCAAACGAGAAAAATTAAACTAGCATTACGCTGAAAATTTAATCCAAATTGGATGTAAAATAAGAAATTTATGACATTCTAAAGTTTCGCTTAATTTTTTTTCACAAAATAGTTATATGCTCCACTAAGTGACATGCAAATGAGAAAGTTGATGACGTCCCTCACTCACTATTTCTTTTTTTATTGTTTGAATTATACAATATTTCAATTTTTACAAATTTGACGATAAGGACCAACTTGACTGAACCACAAAATGTTACGAAAATTGTAATTCCACATATTTAGGGAAGAATAAAATTCTCTTCACATGACAGTGAGGAGAAAAATTAGAATATTTCATATTTCATTTAATAAAATACAAAAGAAATGAGTGGCTGATGTCTTCAGTTGCCTCATTTGCATACCGACCAGGATGTGTTTTGAGAAATTAAGCGAAGTTTTAAAATGTCATAACTTGCTTATTTTGCATCCGATTTTGATGAAACTTTTAGTGTTATTCTTCTTGATTTTTTTTGAGAAAAATTCAAATCAACCTTTGTTGAGGTGGACGTGTCCTTTTATTTTACATTTAAAGTTAGGCAATGGAAAATTTCCGATGTCTGCGTTTTTGTCTTATTGCAAAGATCACAGTCCGCGTTGCTTGACTAATGATTATAATAATGAGTTATCTATGAACAAATTTTGAATTTGATTAGAACTTTGATCATAAACAACCTTATAATAATAATAATAATAACGTTTTATATAGCCACTTCAGTTAAGAAACTGCTCTACCAGCAGACCCTGCATAACATATTATGATATTATTACCCTTCTCCAATCTAAATGCTGAGCGCCAAGCAAGAAGGCAGAAGGTCCCGTTTTTATAAGTCTTTGGTATGACTCGGCCGAGGATCGAACCCACGGCCTCCCGTTCATGAGGCGGACGCTCTACCATTGAGCCACCATGCCCGGTTAACATAACCTTAACATAAACTGGCATGAACATGAACATAGACCACCCCATGCTTCAAGGGAAATATACTAATTACATTTATCAAACCATTTAAGTCAACTTATAGGGTACCGAAATTCCATTATAATAAATAACTATCTTTAGCATTTCAAATGCAAATTAAGCTTTAAAAGATGAATTGTTGCTTCATCTCTGAATATATACCATTTTAATGTCTAAAAATCTTTCGTTTCTGCAATCGTGATAGAAACAAACAATTAAATGCCTCCCTATTAATTATAAAATTCTTGGAGAATTAGACCCTAGGAGATATTTGCTGAAAATCTTATAAGGTTATTTTGAAAACAAGTATCATGATTAAATCCTCTTTTGATAATTAATCTAGTGTGTGCTGGGAATTTGATGAATGGGAAGGTATAAAAAGAATGAAAAGGGACGTTATAAGAATCTTTAGGTTGTGTGAATCGGGGCGATAGATTCTACAAGATGAAGATTTTTATTCTTCTTGCTCTGGCTACTGCTGCTGCAGCCGTGCGATATGATGGGTGAGTAATGTATTACTTTGGTTTTTTTTTATATTATGATTGAGAAGGGATTTTTGTTTCTTTCATATTCATCACGTTCATGAAGGTACAGCTTTTTGCTGTAAAAATAAATGAATGAAATGTAATAATTCAAAGACAATGAATCATGAATGCATCAGTGAGAAGAACAAAAAATTAAAATAAAGATGACGATGATGTTGATAATTCTGATGGTGAGGATGATGAAGAATATTATAGGGATGGTAGTGGCAGGGTGGAAATGATAAACAGAAACAAAAAAAAACTATCCCAAATAAAACAATAAAACCAATAATTTAAAGAATTAAGCATAAATGCATCAATAATAAGAAGAAAATAATGATGAAGATTGTGATGGCAAGTTTGATGATGAAGATTTACGGGGGCGAAGAAGATTATGTCGGTAAGTAAAATGTTTGAAAGTTCTTTTTAAACAATGCATAATTATGTGCATTACTAATAATTAGAAAACGATAAAAGATGATGATGGTGATAAAGGCTCCATTATTATTATTTCGTTAAAACAATTAACTATAAACTAATATTCATTATATATGCTTACTAGAAAAACTATAGGTGTAATGGTAAACAAACAATGTAGAGCCAACGGGCGACTAAATACCTCGTATATACAGTAGGTCCCGAGGAAAGATGTATAAAGTAAAATTGTCTATTTCGTTGCCAAATTACTGGGAATCATGATGAATGAATAAATGTTCTCACATCTCATCCATTAGCTTGGATTTATGTTGGGCTTTAAGGTCCAGTCACAAATGTACATTTTTTTTTAGAAAACTCTTTATATGAAATATGAAAATAAATTTTCATTTAATTTTCATCATTTTTGTGTCCTTCACTTTCCTAGATATCAGGCACTTCGTGTGGAGCCAAGGGATGAACTACAGCTTGACTTTCTTAACAACCTGAAAAATGAACTTGAAGGAAGGGTAAGGAGGATTTAGAACAGGGTTTCACCGTGGAATACCATGGTGGGATCACTGTGTACCGTCTGTTGAATACACATTACAATTATTTTCAGATATAGTCTATACACACAGTGTATACTGACTGACTTTCTAAAATTTGGTTTCATTTATAAATTTTTCATTTCCAGTTATAAATAAAGGTTACATGCAATTAAGATGAATATGAACACTGCTTTGAATTCGAATGCAATAATAGAATGTTTGGAGATGTATAAAGCGCTATTAAACGGCTTACATTCATTACGCGTGACCATGATTAACAGAGTGAAAATATGAAACGAAATCACCTGACCACAAATCTCCGAGTTGAAATAAAAGGGATGGGCCAGGCTGGAAATATTTATATCTCAATAAATATAGTAAAATTAACAAAACAAAATGCTGAGAAATTGATCAAAATCGGATAACAATTAACAAAGTTATTGAATTTTAAAGACTATTCCGGTGAAACAGTTCCAGGCATGTCTTTATGAATATTCGTCAGGTGGACTGATGATGTCACATCCCCTCTTATTCTTTTGTATTTAGTTATATGAAATTAGATTAATTAAAAAGTTTTCTACCAAGAACTAAAACAATTGGATTTATTGCCGCAACCTATTCAATCATAATGGAGACATATCAATGTTTTCATGTAATAACATACGAAAAAGGAAAGTGGGGATATGACATCATCAGCCCACCTAATGAATACTCATGCTGATGCGCATAATAACTGTTTTCACAAAATATTGATAAACTTTAAAATTCAATAACTACGTCATTTGTGTCCGATTTTTGACGAAATTTTCAGCATTTTGCTCAGTGAATTTTACTTTATTTATTTAGATATAAATATTTTCAGCCCGGACCATTCCTTTTAACTGTTTAAGGAGAAATGAAGTTACTCTCCTCTCTCTCTCTCTCTCTTTCTCCATATGTATATTTCTGAACTCGGCCGCGAACCACCAAAACGACCTATATCGTTCAAGTTGCATATTCTTTACTATAGGAGGATCTTTTCATTTATTCAAGAAGTAGTAGTTATGGTGCGGTGGTAAATTCATTCCCCCATCTTCCCTTAATAGATATCATTCTGGTCTCAACCCCGAACCACCAAGCGACCGACCGACATCCTTGTCCAACCTCGCTTCCAGGATGACCTCAAGGAATTGTTGGATGCTAAACTGATCAAATATTCTGTCATGATCGACGATGTCCAGTCCGTCATCGACTCACAAGTCCGCTCTGAACATGAAGTCGAGATCGGTGTGGATTTCATTTACAGTCTATATCACACATATGCCGAGGTGAGGATTGGTAAATCGAGCGAAAGATAGATATCCACACAAATTACTATAAGCAGAAAAATGTGAATTCGAATTTGGGTTAACCCCAGTGTTCGTCCAATTTTTTGCCCAAAGTTCTTAACAATATTCATGTAGTTATTTTAGAGAGCAACTAATTATGAAAATGTGTTCGAGTTATATCTTAACAACCATTGTACGGATGTCATACTTATATTGTTTTTAGCTTGTTGTTAAATCATGAACCACAATATGAGTGAAATGTTGTTTATTATTTTCTTTTACTCATTACATAGATCCAAGCTTGGGTTTTTGATATTGCAGATGAATACAGCTCTATTGCTCAGCAATTCCAGATCGCAACATCTTACCATGGTCGCGCTATCAACGCTCTGAAGGTTTGAAATCGTCCCCAAACTCTCTCTGAATTATATACATTTCAATTAGTTTAAAGATTTAAGGAACTATGATTATATGACTCTATATCTAATCGTTGCAAACCTTGGACAGTGAACCAGGGTCATTTCAGATTGAAGAAGGTGTATTTCATGAGTTAGAAACTCATTGGCCATACGTGGGCCTATATAGTTGTGGGAATATTCCATCATTTGTATTTTTATTTTCAGTACTTTGTACAGTTCTTCGTATGCACCCTTTTAAGCTTTCCTTTCCTTCTTTTTCTCTTAAAAATATTATTTGCTTCCAGTGTCAATGGAAATTTCCACCCATTTGATTTCTTCTCTGTTTTCTTCAATTTATTCGTCATCAGAACCTAAAGTATCTTTAATCTATTACATGTATCTCCCATCTACCCCATTATTTCATTCAAAATTATGCATAATCTACTAACTCTTATCTACTCAACGCACCCTATCTCGCTTTCTCCCACTCTTAATTTGTTCTCTTGTCTCCCTTATAACTGTCTCCGTCTCCCGTGTCTCTTTATCTTCCCCATCCATTCTATTCTCCGTCAAGTTCTTTGATCATTCCAGAGATGACTTCGTATCTGATTATATTTCACTTTCTCTGTCACCTATCCTTATTTTTCTAGATCAGTACAGGAGGTGGTGGCACAAAGAAAGCAGTCTACTGGCAGGGAGGCATCCACGCACGTGAATGGATCTCACCAGCTACAGTCATGTTTATAACTAAGTCTGTAAGAATGCACAATTTAACGATGCTATCTTCTAAAACCCTCACACACTTTAAAAAGGTTTACCAAATTGTCTGGGAAAAGGGAATGCTCTTGCGTTTTACTTAATGCTATGTACACCTGTACCCAACTATATACAAGCAAGTCAGTCAACTTTTACTCAATAAAGGGTGATTTTCTCAACATCGTTTTACATTGCATACCCAATGGTAAAGTTAATCATTTATCTTGGTCATGAAGGGCCACATGAGGACACTATGACTGTATAATGCATGGTTATGCTCGCAAAAAAGTTCTACTCTCTCTGAGGGACTTGGAAATTAGGGGCAGGGGTTCCAATACTGATTTGTAATCGTGTAAGTTTACAAAAACATTGTTTTTATTTTTAATTATTCTTCTGAGATTAGTTACAAATATTATTTGTAATTTATAAAATAATTCCATGTGAATATTAGTCATTATTATAAGCTATTGATAAAATCATAAGAATATAACTTTGATAATGACACATTTTGTTTATACTCGGTACAGCTTCTGGAGAGGTACGGCGTGGACAACGATGTGACAGAAATCCTAGATACTTTCGATTTTTACATTGTACCCTCACTCAACGTCGATGGCTATTATCATTCTTGGAACTTTGTAAGTAATATATAGATCATTCTTGCAATTCTGCAAGGAAAAGACAATGCTTGCAACTTTACTACAAGTAAAAGAGTAACCAAATTTACTTCACAATTCACCTTACTGCTTGTATAAATATGTTTTTATGATTTGTACTACTCATGCTACTAGGATCAAGTTAGCAATTTCACCATCAAACTATTTAAATGAGAAAATTTCATGTTACTGCAGAAAATGTAGCCCTATTGTTAAATATGCAAATTGTGTGTTTGTGTATGAATGATAGGCAGAATTTGTGTTTAGATTTAGGATTAATGATTATAATATTTCAATTACTTACGTATGTGGTGAATTTTGTAAAACGTTAAGAAACGTATACGAGGGAACGAAGCAAACGAGCTGAACTCATGGACAATTTGGGGCAAATTCTAATTAACGTTCAAGGACCAGGTTATAGATTTTATATCAAAAATACGAGAAAAAATAGTTTTGGCAAGATCCAGAGGAAAATAATTATAAGATATATATCAATAGTTCATCACTACTAGTAAGACTGATATGTGATGAAACATATTCATAACGATTTCATATCCTAGGACCGACTGTGGAGGAAGACTCGATCGGTTAACAGGGGTAATGGATGCCGAGGTGTCGATCCTAACAGGAACTACGAATATGAATGGGGAGGTATGTAGCTGTTCCTAATATTGTGGGGAAAACTCAATAGCCAACAATTACAACTGTATTTGTGATATCAAAAATGCAGTTGTAATTGTTGGCTTACTGAAATTGAAAATCTCTGTATTCTTCAAATAAAAAAAAGTGTATGCAAACATAAGAAGTAATAGTAACTAATTCAATATTTATAATATTAACACTATAACACTAGATTGGTCATATGAACTATTCTGTACAAAGCAGTTTGCTAATGTATAGGCCTACATTCTATTTGATTTACTTATTTATTATTATCAATAATTGACATAAAAGCTCACATATTTTCTTAGAATCATGTGCTATATATTATGCCTGGTATTCTAACAAACCACTAAAACAGTTGTAGGGGGGGGGGGTCAACAAAAAGAACACAGAATAAACTATTAAATCTTACAGATTTTTTAAATACGATTTTAAGCGGTAGTATACCGATATCCCATTGATTCGATTTTCCTTAGCGGTAGCATGGATCCTTATTCATTTTGTTTCCTGCATGTATAGGTGAGGGTGCAAACCCCAATCCCTGCACAGAAACCTACCCTGGACCGAACGCATTCTCTGAACGCGAGATAGCCGAAACAACATCTTTCCTTCTCAACGCCAACCAGGAGTTCGTTTGCTTCATCGACTTCCACAGTTACTCTCAGCTCTGGCTTGCTCCCTGGTCGTACACGGCCAGGGCACGCCTCCCAGAGGACTTGGAGGATCACGTAAGGAAAAGGGAGATAATCGGATGGAGAGAGCGAGGGAGAGAGAAGGGGGAGGGTGCTTGGGGGTGTGTGTATAACTATGTAAGGGTGTTTGAGTTGTAAGTGTGTGTGCGAAAGAGAAAGAGAGGTATGTCTTGGTCGGGGGGATGTGTGTGGGATGGTGTGAGTGTGTGAGGGCGTGTGTAAAAGAGAGGGAGAACAGAGAGAGATTGTGCGCGTGCGATAGATATTGCATGGAGCTATTACAGAGAGCTTTATGGATATTGTGCAGACATGGTAGATGCGTCGGGAGGGGGGGGGGGAGGTGAGCGTGTGTATGTGTGAGGAAAAGATAAGTGTGTGGGTGGGTGGGTGTGTGTGTGTTGATCGGCCGAACTGGTGACGATGATGGTGGGTGAGATGGTGGAGGTGTTGTTTGTGAACGAAGACGGCGATGGTGCTGGTCATGGGGATGACTGTAGCAAGTCAACGATCACGTAAAATAAAGAAATTCCACAACATCTTGAAGTAGTTGTAAATGTATGTAAGGTTGACGACGAGGATGATACAGCTTTTCCTACCACCATGCGGATAAGGTCTTTGAATGGACGACCGTGCGAAATAATAAAATATAATTTATATTTGGGCATTATACAGTGATAGCGAAATCAATGTAAAATGCATTTCCGTGGCTGCAACGTTAGGTCTTGATCGATAAAAACTCCATGTACCCTTTTTACTAACATCTTTAATCATATTTTTCTTTTTTTAGTTTGACGCTGGAATGAAGGCTATCACCGCCTTAGAGAGTGTGTACAATACAGACTACCTCTACGGACCCTCCGCCTTGACTCTCTGTAAGTTAACATATTTGTTATTGAAATATGAATATTTTTATTTTGGTCCTGGATTGCGAGGAGAAAACTTAGGCAGTGAAACAATAATCATCATCATTATCTCGACCGGCATTTCGGCATTGCAGCTATTAGCCAATAAGGCAATATTTGGGGGTCATTTTGATTAATCTTTCGTATACAGATTTTTAAAGTTTTATCATGATTGGTATATACAATGTTCACATTCTTGTACATACATATGTAAATAATTGAATATGTAAATGACAAATAAGATATATCAGTCGACGGATTTATAAGAAAGTAAATAAATGCATAAACAAAATGAATAAATAGATAGATAAATAAACAAATGATTGAAGGCCCTATGAAAGACCACTAGTCATGAATGAATGATCTCCTCTGCTAAATGATTCCAATATATATAGCCGTTTGTCAGTCCTGGGTTGTCCTTTAAGTTCAACACTACCAGAGGCCTCTAATTATTTACATGATTTAGAGAACCTGTACTGTTGTTACGTGCATTTCAGCTGCGTTTCATGGAATACAATACATTCCCGATCGGTATATATTTCCCTCACCTGGGTTGTGTGTACCACAATGTGGATAAATTCTTTGTGAAGAAAATAATCACAGAGTAAGGTCTGAATCTACGACCCTCTGACGACGGTCAGAACAGATAAACCTTGACGCCTCCGTTCTTTCTGGATTGTGTCGCAGACGCCGCCTCAGGATGCAGTGTGGATTGGGGTTACGCCAAACTGGGAGCCAAGTACTCGTATGTGGTGGAGCTGAGAGATATGGGATCATACGGGTTTCTCCTTCCCTCTGATCAGATCATCCCAACCGGAGAGGAGACACTTGAAGGAGTCCTGGCACTCTGTAAACACATGGTGGAAGAATACAAGTAGATAGAATTTGATACTTATAGGAATGGAATCCCAATCTAAAAGGAATAAAGTGATCACATATTCACTCTTTTACGAGTAAGAAAAATTCTTGAAAAGGCAGAGTACTAATCCACTCCTTTTTTTTCACGGAACACTCTTCCAAGCAATAGAAGAACGATAGAAGAATACTAAAAGAGCATGTTAATGCTCTTAAAACAACAGAAAACATTTTTTTGCCGAGTAAAAATTTATTGAAAACTAAAACTTTACACTATATTTGTAGCATTGCAAGATGAAACTTTGTGAATGTTTTTATTTCAGAAATCATTTTTAGTGTGATAATCTACCAGGGAGCTCGTGTTCTATTTCTAAAATCCTATCTTGGAATGAAGTATCTCAAGCCAAGTCAGACATGTCAGAGGGAAACTATCCCATTGCTAAAGCAAGCGGCAGACCTTGGGGCCGAGTGGAGCCTTTGAATTTTAGACGCCCTTATTTTGTTGTCATTTTGGTAGCTATTAACACTGTGGTGGCGTACTTTTACCTGAGAAGAAAAGATGATTCTAGACGTCGTCAGAAAGTTGGTTTACACTGATTTTTCTTAAGAGCCCAAGTATCGTTCGACTCAACGCAATTCATCGTCAATGCAACACTCATCCAACTATTATTTTCGTTTTTTTGCGCCTCGGAGGTAGATTATTGTAAATAAAAGTTGTTTCACGTTTCTACTCATCATTACAATGTGAGAGTAGTTATCATTATTTCAATTGTTATTTTCAATATCAAGAATATTATCTTTATTGTAGTCGCCATTGGTATTGTGTTTGTTAATTTCATTACTGTCACTTGTATGAAGCGTATGAATAAATAACGTTATTTTAAGCGAATGTTGACGTTCGAGCTCTTGTTCATTGACAATGTCTTATTTCCTTAGTTGTTGTTGTTGTTGTGTTTTTTTTTTTTGGGGGGGGATAAATCAGCGAGTCAAAACGTGTGCCAGGTAAAAGAGCATGACATCGAAGCTTTTTAAGGAAAACATGAAACCAATATGAAATAAGAATTTTTTGTAATTCAATCCATAATTCCAAAATACACAATATCATAATATTATCTTATCTTTGATAAAAACGAACAAAACAAATAAACACTACAGTATGAGAAAATGGGATAAAAAACCTCCACTAAATTCTTTGTCATTGTGAGCAGATATGATTTTCAAGTAAAACGACAATGACCAATTTATAAGCTCAATGAACCCTCATATGCAGCCTTCCTCTTTCTTTTCTTAGAGCACATCTACCAGGTATATAGCTTTGCACATCTTTATCACTATAGGCAACATGTATGTAGGACTTTGCAATCTTTCAGACCAATGTCCATTGCTCAAGGTGCTATTTATTCTTAAACATAAACGAAGCAAACTATCTTTCAAAAACGAACAAATATTGCACTCGAATAGTACAAATATAAGAGAAGAAATAAACAGCGGAAATTAAAAATACAAGATAAAAGATGAAGTTTCGCTACTATCGGAATTTAAATTAAAAGACCTGAATAAGATCGGTCATGTGCACATTATTTTGTACATTTGCATGTGTTTGTGGTAGAATATGAGTGTGGGGGTGTGGTTGTCTTGAAGTGGTTTTGAAAATCAAGGTCTATGAGATACTATTGATCGCGTGTATTCTGTGGAAGAGAGTTTGTTCGGGTGTGTAATATATGTGAATGTATATATGAAATATGTGCGGATGGGCTTTATGTGCGTGTGTGTTAAGTGTGTTCAAGCTAAATTCATTTCAATTAAAAAACATTTAGTTTCTTCCAATTTCACAAATTTCTACATTTTTCGTAAACACAAATTCATGCAAATTCATACATTTGTCATGAAGAATTTAAATATGCACATGTTAGGTAGATGTTGTATGTCGATGTACGGGCGTATGTTTTGTTGGAGAACGTAGGTGCGGGAGTGGATAGCTGTGCAAGAATTGTGGAAGTGTGTGTTTAATGTATTGATTTGCTATGGTCTGTGGGTATTGTGTGTTTTATTTTGGGAGGGTGTGCACGCAGACGTGGAATAACATGCGTTGATGTTGTATATGGATCTACGGATGTACGTTTTTTGGAGAGCGTAGATGTGGGTGTGTGATATGTATTGATGTTGTGTGTGGGTGTGGGTAATGATCGGGTGATTAATGGGAGAGAGAGCGTGCGGATATAGTTGAAAGTGTAAGTTTAGTGGAAGTATGTGTGTTTTATATATTGATGCAGGGGGGGGGGGCACGAGGATAGACCTATGTTGATGTGGGGGGGGGGGGGGTAGACACGACCTATCAAAAGGTGACGATATTTTTTTTTTACAAAAAGTTACATGGACAAGACTATCTCTTCATATATTCGACTTTCTTTTTCCCCTTTCTCCTTTCTTTTAATCCCATTTTCTACTTTTTTTTATATCTGCTTGAAAAATCAAAGTGGGGGAAGGGATCATGCATCGCTCCAATGGCACCACCCCTTGTATAAAGGGGAATTGATTCGGAAAAGGCAAACATAATGATAAAAGGGCATAGATATGGCAGGCAAACAATCTTCATGAAATGTGCAGAATACTGCAAGAAAAGTTGAAAGGTTATGACGATTTTCCAACCTGATAACGATATACAGTGAGGTACACATGAAACAAGTGCGAGATTTATCGATGATTTAACATAACGTAGTCACAAATGAACTATGTTCCTGTTTCATCCACGCATGAGCGAGTGAAAGCAATTTGAAGAAAGGTAGCCAATTGGGAGGGTAGTGTGCGAATTTCAAAAAATGATAATCACAAGTCAAAAATATTCAACATGTGCTCTTTAATTGATATTTGATACCTCAATTCCAAATGATGGTAAAGAAATAGAAGTACTATTTATTTGAAATAGTGCTTGAATTCAAACTATTTTATAAAATGAAGACGTTTTATATGCTTGCTTTCGAACTTTCAATAGCTACGGTGTGGAATCCCAGCAGCGGATCTACTGGGCTGCCAAGTAAATGAAAATAATGTGCATGATTACCAAGGGTGCTTTAGAGTGTCCACTTTTCAGGTCGTAAAATAAAAATTGTCTGAAAATTAAGAAAAAAAGGTGGAACGCCTCTTATCTGGCGGTCTCGCCTGCATTACTCGATTCGATATAGCAGCAAGCTGACTTTGAAAACAGCTATTAAATAATTATTCACCAAAGAATACTATGTCTATTGATCTCACATGACCTTTGACCATGATCATGTGACCTAAGACATGTGAAAAACAATCATTCATACTTGATTACCCATATGTCTATTTTTCATGAACTACATGTGTAGATCCATACACTTTCTAAGTTATGATGCAAATTCAACAAATAGCCCAAACATGACCATAGTTCATTGACCCTAAATGACCTTTGATTTTGGTCATGTGACCAGAAACAAGCACAAGATGTTCAGGGATACATGGTAAATCTTATGTCCCAAGCTTCATGAACTAGATCTATAAACTTTAAAATTATGATAATTCAACCAATACCCCCAACATTATCAAAGTTCGTTGACCCTAAATGACCTTTGACCTAAATCAGGTGACACGAAACTTGCACAAGATGTTCATGGATACTTAATTGCTCTTATCTAAGTTTCATGAATCAGATCCATAAAATGTCAAAGTTATGATGACAATTCCACAAATACCTTGGTCATGTGACCTGAAACTCAGGCAGGATCCTAAGTGATACACTATCACCCTTATGTCCAAGTTTCATGAACTAGGTCTTTATACTTTAGAAGTTATGATGACATTTGAAAAACTTAACCTTGGTTAAGATTTCGATATTGATTTCCCCAACATGCTCTAAGTTCATTGACCATAAATGACCTTTGACCTTGGTCATGTGACCTGAAACTAAGGCAGGATGTTTGGTAATAGTTGATTACCCTTATGTCCAAGTTTCATGAACTAGATCCATAAAGTTATGACATTTCAAAACTTTAACCTCGGTTAGAATTTCAATGTTGACGACGCCGCCGTCGGAAAAACGGCGCCTATAGTCTCGCTCTGCTATGCAGGCGAGACGAAAACCAGCTCGCTCTCCGCGCTTACGTCAATCATTAAAGGCATGGTCACACCGCCCGAGCGTTGTTGGAGCGGTCGTGGAGCGGTAGGGAAAGAGGGCCGAATTTCGCTCACAAAATTGGGGGAAAATCGAAAACATAAATCGAAAAAAAAAAACAATCAAAATCGAAAATGGTGAACAGTAGCGAGCGGTGATGATTTTTTCTCTCCGCTCCACGACCGCTCCAACAACGCTCGGGCGGTGTGACCATGCCTTAAGATAATTGTATACCCATCCTGTTCATGGATATATTGCTTTGAATGTCCCGTTTTTATGATTATTTAAGTATAAAACTTTAAGTTCGCGGTCCGCGCTCGAATCATTTGATTGTTGAGGTATATATCGTGTTAGCGAGTCACTGCACCGTTATAGCAAATTTTCACTAGTTCTCCCTCGCTTCCATAAAGATGATAGGATATGACCCCCCCCCCCCCCTTCACGCCAGTGTTTTCAAAGGATGTTCTAACTGGTTTTTGATGAAAGTTATAACCGTAAAGCCAGGCTGACACTAACTTGCACGACTTTTGGCCACGATTTTGTCGTGGCAAGTCGTGCCATTTTGGGGCACGAACTGGGAGGCTCTCGCACTGTTTACGACTTGTTCACGCATATTTCACGACAAGTTCACGACGAGTTCACGAATAGTTCACGAATGCGTGCCCGTCAGTGTCCACATTGACACGAACTGGCACGACGAGTTCACGCATAGTTTGCGCATAGTTTACGCACTTCCCGCATAGGCACGACGAGTTTGTGCAATTCGGACGGTGTCGTGCTGAACTATTCGTGAACTCGACGTGAGCTGTTCGTGACCTATTCGTGACAGTCGTGGCATGGCGCGCACTGCCACGCATCCTCCCGCATCGTCCCGACGAGTTCACGACGAGTTCACGAACAGTTTGCGCATAGTTCACGACCCGGTCGCTAAATTTTGTCGTGACCAAAATTTTGAACATTTCAAAATTCTCGTCCCGACATGGCACGCAGTCACGCCGTGTTTACGCACAGTTCACGACTAGTTTGCGCACTGGCACGACTTGAGTCGTGCCAATGCGTGACACAAAATCGTACAAGTGTCAGGTTGGCATAACATTTCATAAATGGACATTTTATAACCATACTCTCATGATGCAGTGGATATAACCTTTGCAATAAGCTGAACGTAGGGGTTGGTCATGGCCAAACTCTTATAAGATTGTACATTTTTAGAACGCAAAATTGGGCCATTTAAAGCACTTTGACTCCGTTTAAAGATTAACCCACGCATTAACAGTGTGTCCTATAGATACGCCACCGAGTCTCGACGCTTTCGATATTCATACTCATTGGGGTGCATACATTCGCCCTAACCCTATTTGCCAGACTTTTCAAAATATAAAATATAGAGAGGTGACACTTTATTTAGAAATTATGATCGTTTCAAAAGAACTGAAGCTATGAAAACTAATGAGAAGCAAAATGCTGGATCTGAATATAGATATAAAGCCGCGTTCAGAAGCAAGCCTTGGTATACCTATTTAGGTGCAACCGTCTTCATACACGTCTGGCTATAAGTTTGTATTCACAAAAGTTGTCTTATTCATATTCCATCAATATGCACCTTTGGAGCACATATAGTCCATGTACAAGTTTGAACTAGTGTTATACACGTACCTGTAATGTTGTTGGGTTTTATCTATCTTTTTTTTTAAACTGGACTACTTTGTAGAACGGGTTGATACTAACACATAATGTGTCTTGCATTGAACAATTGCATATTTTGATCACTGAACTGAGAATGCAGAATTAATTTGAGATCAATGCAAATGTATTGAAAATGATGCTCGTCAAATGACAATGAACAGTTGGGAGAGCTGAAAAAAAAAACTGCAAATATGTCGTTTGCCCATGATAGCCCAGGACAAGACTGCTCATTTGATTTACCAATCTAAGACAGAGACTTCTTGCATGGTTGCTTTTTGTCATGGTGGGTATTTGACAATATATTTCATATTTCTTAAAGGGACGGTCCGGGCTGAAAATATTTATATCTTAATGAATAGAGTAGAATTCACTTAGCAAAATGGCGGAAATATCATCAAAATCGGACAAGGAATAACAAAGTTATTGAATTTTAAAATTTAGCAATATTTTGTGAAAACAGTCGTCATGAATATTCATTAGGTGGCCTGATGTCACGTCTCCACTTTCCGTTTTCTTATATTATTACATTAAATCATTTTTTTCCCATTTTTGTCATACTTATGTGAATGATATGTCTCCCTTATATTGAAATAGGTTTCATCAATAAATAACTAATGCACTAAATCAGTTGTCAATCCAATTCTTCTAGTTCTTGGAGGAAAAAATTTGAATAAACCTCATTTCATATAATAGAATACAAAAGAATAAGTGGAGATGTGACATCATCAGCCCACCTAATGAATATTCATGACGACTGTTTTCACAAAATTTTGCTAAAGTTCAAATTCAATAACTTTGTTATTTGTTATCCGATTTTGATGAAATTTTCGGCATTTTGCGCAGTGAATTCTACTCTATTTATTAAGCCATAAATACTTTCAGCCCGGACCATCCCTTTAAAAGCGTTCTGTGTTGCGGTTTGGAAATTCCCCATTAAGCTATGAAAGGCAAATCATACGTTAAAGGATGACTATTTTGAATTATGCTGCACATAGTTCATTTAATGTGGTATCACTTACCATTTCAGCCTACGTGGCAAACATAAGAGTCACTTTGTAAATTTCCCTTGGTCCTGTGCAAACTTTCAGATTTACACACGGCACTAAAGTGGGTCTGCACATACTTTGTACATCCATGGTCCGCCTATCAAGATTCGCGTGCACACGCCATCAACCTCAGATTCGCCCAACGCGTGTCTCTGCTCAAAGTGCACGTTCGTAAATGCACGTATCCTCTTATCATGTCTGTCCATTTGTTGAATTAATAAGATAAAGATTATATGACGTGCAAGATTACAAAAGAAGGTAATCTCGATGCAGTGACATCTGCATCATTCCCATCCGAAACGTCGGCTCTTTTCAATATTGCCGAGTTTTCGCAATTCCAACGGGACGGATTCTATGTATTAAAATGCCCGTCAAACCACAATAAACAGCTTAGAGGTTTTTATCGAAGATTGGTGAAGGGGGACAGCCGATTGTCTTAAGATTCGGAGCTGACGAAAATTTGCAAATAAGTACTTTGTCCAAAGTCCATGACGACACTGCTGTTTTGATTCACCGATTGTCGACAGATGCTTCTTTGTCATGAAGGAATTTCGAAAATAGATTCTCTGTGTTGTAGAAAGCGTCTGCATAGTGATTGTGCAAACTCTCTAATCACAAGGTCACACAGACTTATTCGTCTCTAGACGATTGAAGATATAACCTTTATCTTGAATGGCATATCAATGATCCGATTGGGTTCGATTTCGTTGATGTGACTGTGACATAAACCTCTCTGGAGAAAGATCTTAGTAGGGTTACACTTATAAACCAAGAAACGAAGAGTTTTCACTTTTATAGTATGCCCGAATGCAATGCCTAATATTGATTATTCAACAGTAATCATCTTCATAGCATGTTGAAGAAATTTTACAAATTACTCTTTTAGACGCATTCACGTTTGATCTTCAAATAAATAACAATTGATAATAATTCTAGATATTCTCACTGGTTGCCTTGACACTGAGGTTCTGATACAAATTAACTATAACTCAAGGAAATAAAGCTACACAGTTTGCTCAGGTTAATTTTCACAAATGACTAATTACTTTATTATTTCATAATTTCTCAAGTACTTAATACCATCCATGGGGTTTTGAGTGAGACAAAGAATTAAATGAATTTCGATAGATAAACGAAGTGTGCGAGAAATGAATGAAAAAGAAGATAACAGAATAGGCACTGAAAATGTAATATGCTGCATGTTTTTGTTTTTGACAACAAATGCCTGTTACATCAACAACCCACTTATGATGCCACGCATCTCAGAAGCTTTTGGATAGCTGTCTGAAGATTTATAAGAGATGGGTAAAAAAAATTGCATATTCAAATATATGTATCTCAATTCAAATGTCGCCCATTTTGTTTTTATTTATTTATGTTTTTATTTATCTATTTTAGGGGGTATTAATCAAATTCTTAAGGGTGCGATTGGAAGAATATCCCAATTTTCATGTACAGCTTTCGGACATGTGGTAACCATTCTTATAAGAAAACCTATATAAGGGAAGTGACGAGCAGCAAAATCTTATGTAACAGATCTGATTGCACCCTGTACTTGTATTGGCAGATCCCCTTCCTCCGAAGTGCGGAGAAAAAAAAACAGTTGGTTGGAATCAGAATCATTTCAGAATCAGTCACGAAAAAATGATGATCAAAATTCCTATTTCTTTGGAAAAGATTGTAATGTTAAAACACTTTTAGATTATACCGGTATCTATGCCAACCTTTGCGATTGAAATTCACTGTTATGTCCTTGTAAAAGAGTCCATGGGTTGAATGTAAACCATCATTTCTGTGTTCTGAATTGTTTTGGTAATGAATTTTCATAACATTTCAAACTGATAAATATCTTTAAAGTTTGCCTTCGGATTAGCATGCGGTTACTGGTACCATTGGTATTAATACTGCTTATTTTAAGCAAGCATGATGGTTTAATCCTCTTTTTATTTGATAAAACGTTAACTAAACTATGTAGTATAAATATGTTTAACAAACTCATACAAAAGCTCCAAAGCATCATTCTTGTGAGAACTATAGGACGATAGGATCTCCAAGATGAAGACTTTAATTCTTCTAGCGCTGGTTGCTGTGGCTTCTGCAGTACGTTATGACGGGTGAGTGTTGGTAAACATTATACAGGTAGAAATGTATAAACAAATACACTCTTAAAAACGTTGGGCAACATACTGCCCACACAACAATTGGTTAAAGCTTAATCCCATTCTGGGTATAGTTATAAACCCATAATGTGTGTTTTGGGTGAAAACTGCGCAGTATTGGTTGAAAACTATCCAGGGCTGGATATTTTTTTAACCAATTGTTGTGTGGACAGTATGTTGCCCAACATTTTAAGAGTATACAAGTATATCATACACTGTAAACGCGCTTTTTAAAATGTTAAGCACGTTGTTAAAGCCCATCACTCTAACAGCTATTGTTAAAAACTGTTAAACAACTGTTTAAACAACTGTATAACTTTTTAAATTGTTTAAAAAGTTTTTACAATTACAAAAAAGTTTAAACAACTTGTTGTTAGAGTGACAGGCTTACACAATGTGTGCTATTTTTTTTTTACTGCGTATGGGCGTTTTTGCCGATAGACCTTTGTCAAAAAACTTAAAGTATGCTCAGTTTCCCCCAATTTTTTTTTAAATCTTGTCATATTTATCTAAATTTTCTTCAGATACCAGGCACTTCGAGTTGAGCCAGTGAATGAACTTCAGCTGGACTTTCTCAATACATTAAAGAATGAACTGGAGGGAAAGGTAGGCAAGCACTCCCACCAATCAACATGTCACTTTGGTATAATGGAAATAAGTAACAGAAAACTGTTGTTCAAAAATAACAAGTGCTTTACAATGGTTGGTTCATTTATCATATACAGGCAAACCAGGTGTGCTAAATGTGGGAAGGGTGACACTATGAATTGCTAAAACACACTCCAAGAAAAAATATGTTAAACTTTGATTCTCTGATATCATTATGTATGGTGCCGACTAATAATACACCAGAAGCACCTTAAAGAAACAAGAGCACCTTTAAACTTGCAACTTCGATATTTTTTTAGATCAGTGTTTCATTTGAACACCCTTACTGGTGTATATTTTGACTGCTTTACTGAAAGGCACGAATTTTAACCTATTTTTCTTAGGGTCCTTAGGGGTGCAAAATCTATTGAAAAAAAAAAAACACGTGATCAACGGGCGGGTTCTTTCTGCAAATTTTCCTCCGTTTTAATGTTGCTAAAGTGAAAACCATGCCTAATAAATCTATTAATCATAGTTGATCAATTCAAAACTTAATGCACCTGCAAATTCCCTCAAATCTGTTGCAGGTTTTACATTTTCATGCTGAATAACTTAAAAGCTTCACACAAAGTCATATAGGTGAGCTTATCTTAATCGTAGGCGCTGTCTACATCACACTTCCCGCTCATGATGACGGTCTGTGTTCACATTTTATGTTCATTGTTGATTTCTGTACAAAGAAAGAAATTAGTTTTGCATTTATTTTCCTGGATGAAAGCTGTAACTGTATATGTGTTTATTTCTGTATTACTATGTTATCATGTATCATGATCTCCAAAATAATTTCAAATAAACAAACCAATACACAATGGATATAACTATTTCATTGCTTTATACACACTCATTCAAACACACACAAGCACCTCAGCACAATTTACACAATGTTATCTGAAGTCTGGTGCAACTTGATTATACACTCTTTTTGGGCAACATACTGTCCATACAACAATTGATTAAAACTTTAACCAATCCTGGGTCGTTTTAAACCAATAATATGTGCTTTGAGTTAAAATACTCAGTATTGGTTGAAAACTACCAAGCGTTGGATAATTTTGTTTAACCAATTGTTGTGTGGACAGTATGTTGCCGAACATATACCCTAACTTTTGGTAGGCAATGTAATGTAAATCTCCACATCTAGACGAACAAATTTTCATCACATTTTTCACTCAAAGCAACATTCTTGGAGTGGTAAATACAATAGTTGTGTAAAATATAAACAATTTTTGTTTGCACTTATTACTAACCATAATCTTTTCCCAGAATTAGACCGAGTTCGGAATACTGGCACTAACGCTTACTTGAAATTGCTACATAGATGACATCAACGGAAGCATTCTTCTGTCATTTCCTTTTATCCATTCATTCATTAATTCATTAACCTTGATGTCCATTTATAGCCGAAGTAATACATATATTTATAATATTGCAATTTTAATTAAAAAAGGAACGTGTAGAGGTAATGCATCGATTTCCTCTGTATTCCCCTAGATATCATTTTGGTCTCAACCCCGAACCACCAAGCGACCAACCGACATCCTTGTTCAACCTCGCTTCCAGGATGATATCAAGGAACTGTTGGATGCTAAACAGATCAAATATTCTGTCATGATCGACGATGTCCAGTCCGTCATCGACTCCCAGGTCCGCACCGAAGACGATGTCAAGATTGCCGCCGATTTCGACTACAGTGTGTACCACACATACGATGAGGTAACGTCTTAAGTCTACTTCAAGAAAATCAGGATGATTTATACATCGACGAGCGTATAGGCCTTTACCTAAAACAAACTTTGAAAGGAAGACATAATAAGCATGATTACTTTGTTCGATAATATTAATATTAGATCTTATTTACGATCACATGTTAATCCAATATTAGTGACATTTTCTTCATTTGAAAATGTTACATTAACATGTAAACTATTAGATGCTAAGCATGTTAATATTCATTTATTTTCCATCTGCAGAGCAGAATGTATAAGTCAATATCTTTCTAGAACACATTTTGATAACAATCATGCTATTTCAGCATTTGGTAACTTTTCCAGATTCTTATTGTAAATCGTTTGATGGTGGATATCTATGAATTGTGCCATGTCACTGGGAAAATATAATGCGCGGTCATCAACATGTCAGATCTTAAGTATTTGACTACTGATTTACTTTCATGTAAGAACCCTAACACATAGAATGTCAGGTCCACGTGGCAAATTCGTCATCACTATAATTATGTATAGGCCTCTGTATCATATTCCACATTCATGAGAAACATTTTATTACATTTATAGATTACTCGATTTCAATTTTATGTGTTTTTTTTCTTTACAATTTTCATTACTAGATCCAAGCTTGGGTATTTGAGATTACTGCTGCTCACAGCGCCATTGCTCAACAATTCCAGATCGCTACTTCGACTGAAGGTCGCGCCATCAATGCCGTAAAGGTTGGAAATTACAATGTATATCTTTCTAGTAAAAAGATAGTGATCAAGATGATGTAAAGAATGATAACTAATACAATAAAAAGGAGTTATCATTTTCTTTTGCCTAACCGATATATATGAGTCAATAATCATCTGTATCCTCTTCTGTCCACCTTTCCAGTTCTAGGCCCATCTCCTCTCCTCGTTCTTTTCCTACTCTTTCAGTTTCACTCCTTCAAACCCTCTACACACCTATTTATTGTATTTCCCGTTCTGTCGTTTTGTAATATGCCGACTCTCCTTTTTTGTATTTTACCTTTTTTTTAAATATATACACGTAAATTAGTTACGTGCTATATATTTCTGGTTACACTTCGTAATTCCGAAACACGTAAATTGCCTATACCTCAATGTTCATTAATCCGAAAACGTAAAAGGGTTCGTTAATCCGAACATTTGTGGCGTTATTCCGAAGGTTCGATAATCCGAAAACGAAATAAGGTTCGATGTTCCGAAAGTTCGTTAGTCCGAAAACGAAATAAGATTCGCTGTTCCGAAGGTTCGTTAATCCGAAAACGAAATAAGGTTCGTTAATCATTTCGTTTTCGGACTAACGAACCTCATTTCTTTTTCGGATTAAAGAACCTTCGGAATTACGAATCTCACTTTGTTTTTGGACTAACGAACCTTCGGAATTACGAACCTCACTTCATTTTCGGACTAACGAACCTTCGGAATTAAAACCTTCGGAAATACGAACCTTCGGAATAAAGAACCTTCGGAATAACGAATGTATGCGTATATTTCTTGATGTTGTAGATGCGTTTTTCTCATTCCATTGAGTGGCTTATACCGTATCAAAATAACATTTAATTAAGCAGTGAAATACAATCATAATTGTTTTACCTTTCTAATATACAACATTTTCACTTTTATAGATCAGTACTGGAGGTATTGGTACCAAGAAGGCAGTCTACTGGCAGGGAGGTATCCATGCTCGTGAGTGGGTGTCACCTGCAACCGTCATGTTCATCACTAAATCTGTAAGCACTCTATGTACCTTCCCACATGGTGTAATTGTGCACCTTTAGTGGTGCACAATGTAGCTGTCTGAACACTCTGATGCAAAATTTCTAAATTAATGCAATTTAATCGCAATTGGGTTCGGAGTATCCCACCTGCTAAATGTAAATTTGAGCCTTTTAATCTCTAAATATATGAAAATGAAAACGCTAAAATAATTATAGCTTTTCTTATGCAGTCTTCTCAAATACGACAAAATATAGTTGATGAGCTCGTATGACAGTGATATGTAAATTACTGGATGTTGTGTCTTACTTTGATACTTGTACAACATGTAGTTTATGCGCATCGGAATACCAAAATGTCATAAATTTAGTTAAAGTGACCAATCATGTTTAGTGTTAGATTGTGTACTTTTTTCAAACAACTGTTCAGTACCCAGTCATACTTATGAATACCTACTGATCGTATCTTGTTCTTGAAAATAATATCAAATAAAATTAAGGTGCAAAGAATTTTTTAAAATCCTTTCAGTTCGAAAAACCCATCATCGGGGGGGGGGGGGGATAATGGAGAATGACATGCTTCCATTTTGTTATAGTACGCTCTTTGTAACGCGATATTCTATGAAATATTCACCAACACAGCTTCTCGAAAACTATGGTGTGGACAGCGATGTCACTGAGATCCTTGATGCTTTCGACTTTTACATCGTACCATCACTCAACGTCGACGGCTACTCTTATACCTGGACTCGTGTAAGAATAAATTATGAAAATAACAAGAATATGAGATATATTAGATGAAAGTGTGGTAGCTTCTTAATGTAGCCGCCCTAACCCATTTTCTTCACTGAAAAAAGGCCATCATAATCATGTATACATCTTTATCGTTTTCTCCGTTGCAGGTATGATATCGAA
The DNA here is from genome assembly GCF_018143015.1 of Lytechinus variegatus. NCBI lineage: Eukaryota > Metazoa > Echinodermata > Echinoidea > Temnopleuroida > Toxopneustidae > Lytechinus > Lytechinus variegatus. The sequence goes on from NC_054741.1 coordinate 65,818,230, forward strand.
GAACAGATAATGGAAGGCTTATGTCTTCACAAGTTCGTAGCATTCTGTTGTTCATTTTCGTAAAATAAATTTACCCTCATCAAGATTCCTTTATGAAGTAGACTAGATGTCAATGTGAAATACGGCAAAAAGTTACAGATCCTCGAATACAATATTTTAAAAGTAGATCTGTGAATAAAACGGCATCTCGTCCACTCTACCTGTGGATCGTCTCGACCCAAGAGGTCAATCACACGCACTGATCAGTGATCACACGTTTACCCCACTCCCGCCCCTACTGCCGCCTGTTCTATTGGAGGTGATGATAAGTAATTGTCTAGTTCTATGAGTAAATGAACAATATAAATATAATGTAGATTTATGGAATTTAACAGTGTTTAAAACATGTTTTCATGACGCTCTAGGACCGTATGTGGAGAAAGACACGATCAGTTAACAGTGGTAGTGCATGCCGAGGAGTAGACCCTAACAGGAACTACGAGTATGAATGGGGAGGTACGTATGTTTTATGAAAAGGTGCCTATTTTTGTAAATATATAGAAAACAATAGCCTTCAATGATCCAAATAATTTACAATGAATATACTCATAATAACTATAGTAAAAGTAGTGTATAATTATATAATTATTAAGTGTTTTGTGTGTACTTGCTTTGACATACACCTTTGTTCTGACGACAGATGGGAGGAAACTAGAGAGAGTGATAGAGAGACAAGGATAGATAAAGAGGGAGATATAGAGAAAGGACCCCTGAAACCTTAATAAAAAAGATTGTACCGTGATCCGTTGTAAACCAAGCGCAATTCGCTTCCCAGTATCACATAACTTGGTCCTGCTTATAATACCGTCTTGATTTCAGGCGAGGGTGCCAGCACCAGTGCCTGCTCAGACACCTACCGTGGCCCAAGCGCCTTCTCTGAGCCAGAGGTTGCTGGAACAACTTCTTTCCTTCTCAACGCCAACCAGGAGTTCGTTTGCTTCATCGACTTCCACAGTTACTCTCAGCTCTGGCTCGCTCCGTGGTCGTTCACCGCCAGGGCCATCCTGCCTATGGACAAGGATGATCATGTAAGAAAAAAAAGAGGCTTAGGCCTGTGCTCTGAATTCCATTTCAACTTTGCTCATAGACTAACTTAGTTCTGATTTCAAAACCGATGTAAGTTACCAGTTGTGGTACCACTGACTACTGTAAAGTGATACTCCTGGATTAATTTGAACGGATAGAGTCAAATCACACTAATAAAACCCTAAAGTACTCATCTAACTCGGACAAGGCATAACAAAGTAATGGCTTTTTAAATTGGACATTATTTCGGTGAAAAAAAGTAAAAAAAAAATTTTTTGACAGAATCTTACAGTTGAGTGAGCACTGTCAATTTTTGTAAAGCTCGCAGAAATCGGTTTGTAGAAATACTCTTTTTCACTCTGTGTCAAGGAAAAAAGGCGAAAACAAACTGACCGTGCCCTGCATTCCTGTGGCATTTTTAAATAAAACAGATACACATTTTGTTACCATCCAATTAACAATTTAACCCTATAGGTAAGCACAATCTTTACTTTTTTGTGCCAGCTGGATCTGACGATATGACTGGATGTAAATAAAAGTTAATTTCAAGACATCTCCAGCATTCTTTCACAAAATATTTATTATTTAAAGTAGGATTACATTTCAAACATCATTTAATACTTGTTTGTCAACACTTATCCCAAGCTTGACAATGATAAACAAAACGAAAATCAAGCCTACGCCATTTCATGTGAATTAAAGCAGATATTATCTCGATGGCCTCGGCGTGTAGGGAGGGGGAGGTGGCGCAATGGCGCTCTATGAATTGTTTTGGGCGAGGAAACAAGTTAAAAGGTGAAAGATATCTTCAAATCAATTTTCCTAGCTAAAGTCCATGTTTTCTTCATGATAAATATCTACCTTTATTTAAATCATTTATCACGAACTTTTCAAAAGTATCCGGTGCTCACGCAAGCGGGAAGAATTTTTTTTTTCATTTGCTTAAAGAGACCTGTACCAATGTTTAAATGTGGAAAAAGATTCATGATATTACAAATATATAATTTTACAGGATAATTTTTTATACGCACTGTATATATCTATATATCTATGTATTAGCTCAAATATAATAAACAAAAAGGGTTATTGGCTGAGAATGGTTAGGAGTTTTGCAACAGGATTAGACAATCACAATTCTCATAAGCTTTTATGAAATTCCTGAAATCAAACAATATCAGCTGTGTCAGAAACTAGACTAGTTTATCATTAAGATATAATCCGGTCGAATAGTTTGCATTAAGAAGTTTGTATACTAATAAGGAAATTGAAACGGTGATCCTGATTGAATTGATGACAATTATCCCAATTCAAAAGTATTCACATTATCATCATCATTAAATCAGTTTTATCATCTTATTTACAGGACGAGGCTGCTGCCAAAGCTGTAAACGCTCTTGCAAGTGTACATGGTACCGATTACATATATGGCCCTTCCGCAAGAACCCTTTGTAAGTATCAAAATTGACAGGGCCCTTTGAACGATTTTTTTAATAGGGGATCTTTAAGAAAAAAAAATTGACAAGCACAATAAAAGGGTTTCCACTCCGAAGTCAAAATGAAGTTGATTTCGCAGCACCCACAGACAAATAAATCTTAAGCACCACCGCTTCCCGGGATGCCATGGGCATGATAATAGGCTGTCACATCAGGGCCCCGTTTTACAAAGAGCTACTATTGATCTAATCAATCATAACTCCATTAGTGTCATAATTTTTTTTCTACAGGGAATTTGCAAACTTTCCTTTGTTGATAAAGGGCTGCACATCAAATTGACAAGAAAACGATACCTTTATGAAAAACATCATACCTAGAATTTTTTTTTAGCAAACATGCATTTTAAATGTGGGCATTAATGGCTTTCCATAGTTAAGATTGATCAGATCAATCGCAACTCCTTGTAAGACGGGGCCCTGAACATTGAATCAGCATGATACCGACTTTCGTAGGTTGTGGAAAGGCATTGTCTTTTTATCCCACTTCTTGATCAAAAATTGCCTATTGGTAACAACGCAAACTGTTCTTCTTAAGAAATCAATACTTGATATTTTGAGTTATGAAAGTATACGAGTGAAATGCTTGGTATAAAGATATTTGCTTGGAGGAGAAAGCGATCGGCCAGTAAGTTGGCATACGCTGGCTGAACCATCCAGGTGAGTTTTTCATGCAGATGATTTTCGAAAGTTGCGAATAACTTGCAAATAATCGCACGATTGGTGCTGGCATTTTCTTGTGTTAAAGATGGCTGTATATATGTGTTGAAGCTGACTTAGCATCTAAGACCAGATCATGTTCCAGCCGTGTGTTAAGTCGTTTATATCTTCGTGAATTTTATATCATTGTCACCATTCTGATCATTATAATATTTGGTTGCAGTGTCGCAATTTGATCCCATTCATAATTTTCATCTATTCCGAAAAACGCAACATGATTTTATTTAAAGGGAAATTACCTTTTAACTAGCATTATGATATAATAGTTGTAGTAGTAGTAGAAGTAGTAGTAGTAGTAGTAGTAGTAGTAGCAGTAGTATAATTAGTAGTCGTAGTAATAGTATAAGAGAAGTCGAAGTGGTAATAATTGATGATAGTGTGGTGGTAAACTAGTAATGGTGATGGTTGTAGGTAGTATAGTTGCAGCAATTATATAGGATTATATCAATATAATATGCTAATGTTTAAATGTGATTATGGAACAGTGTATGCATGTTTAGCCTACAAATTTGCATATCACACACACAACACACTCACAACCAAATAAAGGTTGGCTAACAAGTGAGAGGTCAAAACAATTACAGTTTCATTGTGAAATGAATGAAACTGATCCAAGTGATAGTCAAATGACAGGAGGCCAAAAGTATGACGCTGAACCCCTCCCCTCTTTCCTTATTTGAAACGTGCACAGACGCCGCATCTGGATGCAGCGAAGATTGGGGCTACGTCACTCTTGGAGCAAAGTACTCTTACGTTGTGGAGCTGAGAGATACTGGAAGGTACGGTTTCCTTCTTCCAGCCAACCAGATCATACCAACTGGCGAAGAGACGTATGAAGCTGTAAAGGCTCTATGCAAACACATGGTGGAGGAATACAAGTAGATCATTCAATTGCCGATTGCCTAAACGAACTCGAAACCATGATTTGCAGACTTCCAAGAGATCATGTTTAGGGAAGACTAATCTAAAAGAATGAGAAATATGCATCATCTAAACGTTCTTTGCAAAGCTTTGGGAGATCTATCTCTTGACGATTCTACTCCTGTTGTTTTGTCTACATATACCGCAGTCATAAAACCATTTCATTTGCAAATATATGCATTCGCTGAATATGGATTTGGGACAAGCAACATGTCGACTACGAAACAAAGTATTGTTTTAATATGTTAAATGCACGTTAGATACATAATACAATAATAAGTATAACTGGAAATTACAGTGTCTGTGTCCTTTGTTATCATGTTGCTTATATTACATATATGTACGGGCGTAGCTGCTGTTGGTGCTTCCAACGCTCAGCGTATTCAAATAATTCATCCTGGCCATGCCGGTAGCTACCCATCATCTCGACTCGTTCGGGCAAAATTCTAGACGAAGCTAAAGATGTCCTGAGCTCCGTAACACAAAGGTTTGCGATGATTCGCAAATATGAAAGAACCGCACTGATTGGTCCCTGGTCAGTATTTTAAACCAAATGCGCGTGGAACATTGATATTGATTGGTCAGTTCATTTAGCGATTGATCGCTAATCTTTGTGTTACGGAACCCAGGGCTCCGTAACACAAAGGTTAGCCATTAATCGTTAAATGAAATGGCCTATCAAGATCATCGTTGCATGCGTATTTTGCTCCCTAGACTGATAGGAACCAATCAGAATTATTCTTTCAAATTAGCGATTAATCGCTAATCTTTGTGTTACGGAGCCCTGGAGGGGATTCGATCCCTCGACCCTCTGATTGAAAAAGGACAAACAGAACAACCAGAATATGACGCACCCAAACTTTATTGTAACCTCTGTTCAGGGTTAATTTTGGAGTTAAAAGACATTGCACTGCATTTGACATTCGACAAGGCCATGTACGAGGAAAAACAACTAATATTTAACTCCTGCAATCCTAAAATACAAAATCAAAGATAACATGCATGAAACTTTCAACTCCCTGTACACATTCATAAAATAAAAGGGTTAACCAAATGGTGAAATTGTTATCTACTCATCCATGAGAAAAGAAGAACCTGCAGTTGATTTCTATTTGGCTAAGACAAATATGAAAGAGAATAATATCAACTTTATCGATAGCGAGCTGATACTGAGTCAAAATAAGGGGTAAGACCTATATTGAATAGCTGGGTCTTACAAAATAATGGATTATGACATGGAGATATTGATTTCGTCTTGTCTGCAAACGGCAAAATCATTTAGATGGGGGGGGGGGGGGGGGGGCTAGTGTAAGTAGCCTAAGCCTAATAAGTTTCTTTTAGGTAATAATATCGATGGGTACTTCATGACAACTCCATACGAACAGTTGATTCATTAGATACTAAGTATCGTTTAGTGTTATGTCGTGTCGAATACAACTGACAACTGATTATAGTTATCCTTATTATTTCAATATCCTAATATATCTTTTAAAATGTAGTGATATATTACATCTTGCCTATCTTACCAGATGCCTAGTTGCACATATAGGGCGTCTATCGAACGTCTCCACTCTGACCTTGACGCGTCGGCTGCCACACCTCTGGCTTCCGCCCATGACCTCCATCAACACAGGGTCCTTTCTTTTTCTACAGAAAATGTAGTTATATAATTAAGAACAAGCATAAGACATAAAGAAAGGTTGTGTAAATCTATATTCTGTATATACCCGCGATGTGATTAAAAATAGCGGCAATCTGCGAAGTTTAACTCGCTATGATATCAAGGAATTCCGGTGGCTCTGCCCCTGACCCCAACCGCATAGCACTGCCGTATATGAATATGGAAGGTTTGGGCCATGGCCCCAAAACTTCTACAACCAAGAACAACAAAAATGAGGCAAGAAACACAAAGGAAAAGTGTAGGGTATAATTTTATTTACTGAATATAATGTAAAAAAATATGTCAAAGTTAGATTCTCATGAAAAGGTTAGTTTTTTTTCTCGCTCGCTTCGCTCACTCGGGACTTATATTAAGCAGCTTTTTGACACACGCGCCCCTCGTTTTTTTAAACTCTTCGCGCTACACAAAATTTCATTTTTTGTCAAAAATGTCAAATATTTTGCTCGTTCGCTTCGCTCACTCGCAACTTTTTTTTTTTTAAGATTAATTCTGCCCGCAATATATCTAGCCCTTTCAAAATCGTCGCCTTATTACACTATATGCCTGTTCATACCATTATGACCGGGAAATCCCCCCCCCCCTGGCCACCGACCCTGCTACGCCGCTGCGTAAAAGGTAGGGGGCAGGGGAAAAAGAAAAAACGGGAAAAAGAGAAAATGGAGGGAGAAGTAAAAGTGAAAGAAAACTAAGAAAGAAAATGGAAAACGGAAGGAAAGCGGAAAAGGAACGAAATATCAGAACATGTGACAAAGAACAAACCTATCCGAAATAGCCCTACTAATAAATTAGCATGATTAAGAAAGGAAAATTAATTAAAATATGACAAAATGGCAGAAAAGCGGGAAACGAAGGTAGAATGGAATGAGCTAAAAGCTAAATTGGAAAACAAAGAAAAGGGACTAGAAAAAAAGAAAGATAGAAGACGACCGGGCTGCCGAGAATTGAAAATAAAAAATGGGAAGAAAGATGGACTGCATATTAAAATGTTATAAGCTTCCTCAATTTAATGCAATAACGGTTGCAATCATCAGATCATTACTTTGGCTAAAACTCCAAAGCTTCCAGGGAATTTTCCCCGACCCCACTCAGTAGGGGCTTCATCTGTAACCTTCAAAGGGCTCTATAACCCCTCCCCCTCCCCCGTATGGACCCTTCCTACATTAAAGGGATGGTCCAGGCTGGAGATATATCTCAATAAAAAGAGTAAAATTCACAAAACAAAATGCTGAAAATTTGATCAAAATCGGATAGCTTGTTCTTTTGTATTTTATTATATGAAACTAGGTTTATCAAAAATGTTCTTATTAGAAATAAAACAAATGGATTGACAACTGATTAAGTGCATTATTTATTTATTGTCACAACTTATTTCATCATAATGGAGACAAATCATTTACATATTGAAAGTGACTAGGAGACTAACATCCTTGTTAGAGTCAGACATGCTTTATTATTCAATCTACCTTGACTACAAGAAATATTGATACTTCAAGACATTATCTGTCTCTCCAATACCAGGTATGAATAGGTACAATCTAGATTACTTTTAATATGTTTAACAAAGTACTACAATTTTGTTATCATTGATATTGACTCTTTGCCGTATTTTGAAATCTTTTCTAATTTTGCCTGCGTTTCATATGAAACTGTAATGAATTCGTTGGAATAAGTGCTACCAAAATAAGGGCCAGATAGCACAAGAGAGCATCTAGGACTCCGGCCGCAAGGGCTTTTGCGCTTCGCGCACTTTTTTTCTAAGTATCCTCTTCACCCTGGCCCTTTCAGGTTTATTTGGAGTCTCATCTGGCCCTTCAAAGAAAAAGTTTGAGAACCCCTGGTATAGGCAATATCCACCTGTGAATAGAAATACTGTAATAGAAGTGATACAACTGGACTTAGGTCTGCAGACGTCAACCTGATTAGAATCATAATTCAAAGAAATATTGCGCACGAGACGTCAACATGGGATATCGCGCAACTGAACACTGTTCACAATTATTAATTGAAATTTGTTAGGTTAAATGTATAGGAGAAGCTCCCCCGTTTTGGGGTCTCCAGTAAACAATAAATAGGCAGAGAAATTGTCTTAAACTTCATTTGTCTGTTCGTCACCATCGACGTCAAGACTACATTCATCACGATGAAGTTGCTAATTATCTCTTTACTTGTCGCTCTAGCCGTAGCCGAGAAGGTTCGATATGACGGGTACGTCTCTTTTCATTATCATCCAAATACGCTAGGAAAACTTTCGAATAATTTCATAGCTCTAGGCCTTACTTATTCTTGAACAATCGATAGGCAATAGTGCATTTTAAGTCTAATTTGAACAGTATTCATTCATTTAATTGACAACGTTCGAAAGGATTGATTAAAATCACCAATGCGTAGATGATTGTTTTCGACCGACAAAGTGGCCAAAATCAGCCAATAGTTGGTTATTATCTAACGGGACTTTATTGAACAGTTTTATTCGTCTGTCACATATTCACCAATAAACGATTAATTTGGCTTTAACCATTCCTTTTGAATATATTGATAGCCGTTCTTTTTACTTGTCAATTTATCCGAATCAAAATGATCTTCGTTTTGTAGTGAAAGCCTTTTTTCTGCTCTCTTATTTTTGCTATTCAAATTTCTCTGTCCCAAAATGACCTTCATTTTGTAGTGAAACTTGTTTTTGCTTGTCAAATTCACATCAGCGCACAGGGCCCTGGTGAAGTGTTGTGTAAAACGCCGTTTTCAGTTCATTCCTAAAACTAGTTTACTGGAAACTAGTTTAGTTGAAACAAGTTTAACGTGTAGTGAGAACGGTCGAAGCGATCTTGGAAGCGATCTTCCAAACCGGTTCAGAAAACCACCTCGCGATGTAGCATCGCTAGCATGTAGAACTTTGTACAGCCTTTTTGCTTCGGGACCCGTATTCAGAACGTTGATTTGATTTATTGATTAATAAATCGAGTCATGTGGTCATGTAGTTAGAAAATTAGACTCGTAATCGTTAGGTTGAGAGTTAGAATCGCCACTCTCTGTAATTGTCTGCACTTTGATAAAAAAATATATACTCCATAGTATAAGGTCAGCCACTATGCCTGATTAACCGAGAGGTAAAATGTTCGCCGTTTACCAGCAAAACGAGAAAAAAAATCTGCAGACTTTCGACGGGAATTAACATAACAGAAACAAAAATCGTTACCATGGTCTAAAAATCGGGGTTTAACCTAGCCTCTTGTCGAGGCGGTGGCGACTGCTTCCCGAGCGAAGCGAGGGATATCCTAATTCGCAAAGCGAATTAATGGCTCGCTGCGCTCGCCAGGCCTAATTATCCCTCGCTTCGCTAGGGAAGCAGCCTCGACAAGAGGCTAGGTTTAACCGTGTTTGTATAACATTTTTAGCCTCCAATGATTCTGTTTAAGACTAAGACCATGGTTTATGCCAGAGTTCGGATCACGAGACCAGTCCAGAGGTCAGTTAAAGATTGCGTTTAGCGGAATATTAAAAAAAAATGTAAAACGAAATTGTGACCCTGTATGTGCGGTTCAGAGTGGGATCTATCTGTCTTAAAAGTTTGAGGGGAAAAGGGAAACATAAAAAAGAAAGAAAAAAAAATAAAATAATGAAAAACTGTAAGGTTCCCATTTCATGCAGATTTGTTATAATTGCAAATGCACAGTTTCCGTAATAAATTTACGATAAGCCAATCATAATGAAGGATTTTGCTAGCGTTTGGTTGATGTAAATTTATTATTCTAACAAGTTTTTTTTAATAAGACCCAAGGATTGAGACAGTTCTTGAAAAATGTTTGTCTACTCTCCACCGACGACGCTTGATCACGTTGAAAAACCGATTTTCAATTTTTCTGTGTGTGGAAACGCCAAAATTCTCGAAAAGTAAGAGAGGTTGAATGGGGGTGCAACTGATGACGTCAAGCTGATCCCTCTCTGCTGACGATGGGATCTCGGTGTATACCATTTCAGGACTCTTATCGGAAGTCAGTACCTCGCTTATTGTTTGCGCGAAAATTAATCTTACACGCAATCACATTTAGGTAAATGTAGCAAGTCAGGTAAATTGCATATTGATATCAATCTTCAAAATATTCAACATTGTTTGATTCATTTTCATAATTCGGGGAATGTTTTTATTCTTTCTTGTGCACTCCTACTCTCGTCTAGTTATTTAACTCCAGTGACTCAGCTTATCTGAAGTTCGATTTCTTTACAAAAAAAATCTGGACACGATTAATATGCCAGAGTACACCAGTCACGATCAGAGACAGGTAGTGGAATCGCTATTCACGACAGCTCTTGAAATGTGACCCGTGTACTTACATGTGAAGTCTACTTTACTTATCCAACGATCCTTGTAGGAGTATGCCTGTTCATCGGTCCAATTAAGGGAAAACTGTAGGCTTCACACTATCAGTTTCAATAAGTAGCATTTTGCAATTAGTTGCATGTGGCAAGATATAAAATCAATTACTCAAAGTCGTACACAAAAGCAATACCCTTCCTGTGATTATCAAGCCGATTCTTAAAGGAATTTACAGAAGGTGCTGAAACCACATTTTCTGGTAAACTGTTCCAAGAACTAATAACTCGATTTGAAAAGAATAACTTCCTCACATCAAGCCTTGCATACTGCTTCTAAAGTTTCTGGGAATGGCCGTTAGTCCTCCTTTCCTTACTACGTACAAGTAGATCTATGCTAGTGTCATAGATACCATGCATTAACAATTTTATAAAAATCTACCATATCTTCTATTCTACGACTATATAGAAGAGATGGTAGTTTCAAGTGTTGTAGTCACTCTGAACAGGACAAGTTCCTCAGTCCGATCAGTCGAGGGATTAGCTTGGTACTAAGCTCCTCGCTTCACACTCTCTAGCCGTTTCTGATCACCTTTTCTAAAAGATGACCAAACTAAATGGCCATATTCTAATAATGGTCTAATTAGACCGCTATACATAAGATCCACAGTCTGTACCTTCATCCAAATTAAAAAAAGTCCTCATTAAACCCAGTATAATTTATTTGATTAATCATACATCAGCTAGATAGTACAACCAAGTCCCTCTCTACTCGACTTTCACTAAGAAGTACAGAGTCCCGGGGGGGGGGGGGCAGTCAAATGTATTACTGTACACACGCCTGGCCAAAATATTTCCTAACACCCCCTAAACGAGTTTTTCTAAATGTGCAAAATAACCTCTTAAACAAGTTTTTCGCGAGCTTCATTAACACATTTTGGCCCCAAAAAAGTTGTCGCCAGAATATGACCCCTAAACAAGTGTTGCCTTCTTGCTAACAAATATATTTGAATAAATTATAGACAAAACTATATTCAAGGGTATTGCATGCCCCCCAGTGCAGTTAGGGTTAAAATACCACAAGCAGGAAGAAGAACCTGAACACTTCATAAACGAGGAGGAAAGCCTCGGGGAAAAAGCTTGGGGAAAAAACATACCCACGTTTGGCTAGTCTTAGAAAAAATAGCTTTGGAAAAAAATACCCTAAATACGTTTGACCCCGCGATTGACCATTGGCCAGTCTTTCAAAACCAACCTTAATTTTGAAAATCGGTGTTTTTGATACCCTTAACGAGTGCACGCGCGGCCCACATCCAAAACTGAAAAAACGCCCCTTTAAACGAGTTTTTTTGGGGGGACATGCGTGTGTACAGCAATATATTTGACTGCCCCCCCGGGTACAGAGTCATCTTCTTTACCCATGTGATATTCAAATGCAGAATGCATACGACAAACTTTCAGAACAGCACACTTGTCTGGGTGGAAGCAAAGTTGCCATTTCTCAGCCCTTCTAGCAGTGATAGGTCATTCTGAAGTTGCCGACAAGACCCAGGTAGATCCGAGTGGGCATAAAGCTTTGTATCATCCGCAAAAATCTTGATATTTGATTGCTCTGTAATGGGAAGATCATTAATGTATGCCAAGAACAGACAGGGACCGAGCACACTACCCTGAGGAATACAACGATATGCTTGAGACTTCACACCAGTTCGACTCCTATCAAGTCAGAGGTCGATCTTCTAAAGCCCTTTTCACAATTATTGGTCAGCGACCATTTTGTGACCTTTTGGTCGTAAGACAGGCCGCAACGGGCATCACAAACGCAACAGCTGTCGTACGACAAACCTTTGCACGAGTCATTCGAATTTTGAGATATACATGTATGTATCTCTATGCCTTTGGTTCACATGCGAGTGTTGCACGAGTCATTGCCAGTGGCTTCACACCAGTGTAATTAGTTGTACGTCACTGATTGCCTAGTCGTGAGGTCGCAATAGTCGATGTGAGGCAACGCGGTCGATTGTACGATTGAATGAAACAGGTGCGAGCTTTGGCGTAACTACGAGGGGGGGGGGGGCATGGGGGGCACGTGCCCCCTTCCCCTCTATGGTTGTAGGAAAGAAGAAATTAATGTTCATTATAATGTTATATGTCATAATTATGTTATGCTATATTACATAAACACTTTTTAATAACTTTATGAAACATAATTTGCTCGGGGCCTATGTCTTCATTTTCCTGGTGCTCGCATTCTCTGTTTAACGATATACAATCCTGATATACTAAAACCTCCTGTTTCCAAGTCAATATACACCAAATATATTTCCTCGCACTTCGAGATCTTATTTGTTTTATGTATAATAGCATGCTTCTTTTTCATGACGACTTAAAGTGATTTTTAAGGTCTTGATATAAAACATTTCATGTCCGTGCTTACGTTCGCATCAGTGGATTGGTGAGATATGTCTGCTCTCCATGAATTCCTAAAATCAGACCTTAAAATGTTCCTATTCTGTTCTGAATATAAAAAAGCGCGAGCTGAAAACTTTTTCATCTGGTTAGTGAAATACGTACGGTCTTAGTGAATTCCTACGAAAAATCCTTAGAATGCCCTTCTTCGGGTCTGAATTTCCTAATTTTTTAGCTCGCACTTCGCACTCGCAATATTTGATAGAGAGATGCGTATTATAATCATGATTACTATGACTACAAAAAGTGCGTCATGTGTTCACATGTAATTCTAACAAAATCTGCAAGCGATTGGCACTCGAATAAGATGGCTATGGTGAGATATGTATACTTTTAATGAATTCCTTAAAAATAGAGTCCTTAAAATCTTTCTTTTTGGGGTCGATATATACAAAATTTTCAGCTCGCGCTTCGCGCTCACATTGTAAAGCGAGACAGGGACGTATCTTGATTACAAAATTTTTTCCCCTTTTTAGGTCTGAATATCAAAAATTTTCAGCTCGCGCTTCGCGCTCGCATCATTTAATCAGTGACATATCCGTTTAATAGCACTGTCCTTAAAATACCTTTATTAGGTCAGTATACCTGGCAACTGAGCGCGCTTCGCGCGCTCACTACGTGAATCAAAATTTTGGTGGTGACCCACGGTAGGCCACTGTATGCGAGTATTCATGCTAGTGGTGTAAGATATAAAACCTCAATTGATCGTTAAATCAAGAGGCAGCAGGATAAAGATGCAAAGAAGAGAATTACAGAAGGATCTTGAGTTTTGAAGCTCATAACTCTCCTATACTGCACTACCGTATGGAACGGTTGCATACATGCACATGCAGTCGGAGGTAAGTACTGAATAGTTGTCTGTCGTGTTGCGATTGGTCGTGCAATAGTCTATAAATGTAGGCCTGTTATTAATGCACAGAGTCGCAAGACTGACCTGCACTGTACATAGGTCGCTAGCGAACACGTGCAAGTATCACTAATACTAATTAGCCCTCAAGCCGATTAAACGCGACTACTTAGTTTTGCCAACAGTTTCTTGCAACGTTGAACAACACTCACGCGACTGGTTTTACGATCTAATGCTAGTGAGTCCATCGAATTTGATCACGTCGTATGGATATTAGACATGTTCAAATTTTAGATGCGACCAGCCACGACCACCTCGGGTTCGTGCAATCGCCTACAACGACCGCGAGTGATCGCAAGACACCAAGCCATCGATCGTGCAGCACCAGGGAAACTGATCACGAATCAACGTGAAAGGGGCTTTTAACAAGTTCTCACAACTATAAAGAGATCGGTTTTAAACTTCTCTCATTCTCTTTCAGTCTAAGTATTTGATTGGGCATGTCATCGAAGATGAGATGAATTCTGCGTTAACATGTTTGATGTTCATATACATCCATGGTAATCGGCTAATGTACATTCCATTTGAAATTTTGAACAATTATCCTTTAAGTTTATATGACTATGCTTCGATATAAAGCAAATGACTTGGTATTCTTTTCATTTTATTCTCTCAGATATCAAACTCTCCGTATCGAGCCGAAAGGAGCTATCCAGAATGATTACATCCATCACTTAGCCGAGACTTTGGACGAAAAGGTGATTCTTGTGATGATTATTAAGGGGCTGCCACACCTAACCGTTTTAGCTAGCGTATGTCGACATAGGCCTAGTATGCTATGGAAAGACGCTTTCTATATCCCATTTTCTTGACATTAAAATATGTCTTTTCATAGATAAAGGCACCATCTTAAAGGATCTTTGAAGAAATGGGCTTAGTGATATTATACATGTTAGGCCTACAAATACTTATGCAACAATGTAATACCACTACCAGTTTCATAAGAGTTTTAGCCAATATAAGGACATGAATCACAAAGGGGAGGGTTGGTCGGGGGAGGGGGGGGGATCTCGCCTTTAACAGCTTTTTTTTTAATCCTTTATATGATTCCCTATGTGTGTATGCGTTGTAACATAGGGGTGTGACTTAATGATGACTGGTGTTGGGAAGGATGTGTGGGGTGTATGTGTAAGGGTGAGCGTGTGAGTGCGCAGCATCGTTATACAGAAATTATCACGGTAATTCAAACCAATCAATTTATAATTATGTATCTGAGTATACATTACCCTATAATGATGTTATTTTCTGTTTTATGCATTCATACTGCAGATATCTTGTATATTTTTAACTTAGAATTTGATTATGATTCGTAATTATTTGTACAAACCTACCCACATGTATTATCACCTGGTAAGAATTATATGTGTTACTCTTGTATTAAGATTGAGTGCCTTTTACTTTGTATATTTGTTCATGGCACGGCCCCAATGCAAACCAGACTCCGTATCTGTTTGGGTATTTTACCGTGTGATAACAAAATTGGTCTATCTAATCTACCTCCATGATCTATCTATTTATCTCTCTCTATCTATACGTCATAAAAAGTTTAAGACATTTTTTACAGACTTGACTATGATAAAAATATGTACATTTATCGTCTTAATGAATCTCGAATAAGATATTTTAGTTACAGGTGGTATTGGCCCAAGGTTTGCAATGTAAATAAAGGCAATGTTCTCGATACAAGTTTAAGAGAGGGCAACAAGTTATATTATAATATTCATGATGATGGTAATATATATTTTTAGGGGAAGGGAATGGTATTTCCTCGCACTTCGAGTTATTATTATTGTCTTAATTCACGGTTCTTGCGGCAAATTACTTAAATTCGTTGTGTTAGTGACTAGGGGTATCAACGTACGGTGTTAGTGACTAGGGGTATCAACGTACGGTGTTAGTGACTAGGGGTATCAACGTACGGTGTTTGTTTTGTTACGATTGTAGGTCCTCCGTCCATCGGCTGAACAATGATTTTTTTATTCAGTGTCTGATAAACAATATTCTATATATCATGCAGATAGATCAAAGGAAATTTGGTCACTTTATTGATCAAAAAAGTTCTTTCTTTTTGAATTTCGTCTTTTGAATGTCATTTTCCTAATTTTCCTAATGAGACTGTATATCCGATTTTACGTCAATTTCGTTAAAATAGCGTTATTTGTTTTCTTGAAAATATCAGAATGATGACCCATAACATCTTTATTCTTTGATATTTAGTACGATTTCTGGACTCACACCCGAAATGGTTTCACTGATGTGATGATGGCACCCAATCTTGTGGGAGGTTTCAAGTATCTCCTGGAGTCACGTGACATTGACTACCATGTCATGATTGAGGACGTCCAAAAGCTCATCGATAACCAGGATGGTATCCTACCTTCAGCTGGTTTTTACGAGACCTATCACTCATACGACGAGGTAGGCAGATGTCACATGGTGGCAAATCATCCACTTCATGGTGGATTTTAAAGAAAGGATGCAGTAAACATCATTTCTACCGCTTATTTTCTCACATTTCCCACATTGCGGGCGCAGTACCAGGCCTGTCATATCTCCATGGCTTTACTAACAACGCACTCGCGATTTGGACTATGTCATTGAGCAGTGGCGTAGACAGGTCCTTAGACCTGGGGGGGATGATCCCGAGCTGGGTCATACTTTATATATATGATATATATATATATATATATATATATATATTTATATATACATATATATATATATATAATTAATATATAAATATAAAGAATGAAGGAGATAACGTACTCGATATAAACAAAATATCATGGGCCAAAGCAGACGAGTTAAAGATAACAAAATAACACGATCTGCCTCATGGATTATCTCGTGTGTCTTTTAATCACTTTGCTTTCAGCAATAAACAGGGCATCCAGTAATAAACAAACTTCCTTGCACATTTTTCATGGCAGTAATCTTTTGTTTGATTAATGACAATGAGTAAAGATGATCATAAGAGAAATGTCATTTGTCGGATGTCTAGTTATCATCTTGGTCATGACAGTCCTGCTAAACATGATCTGGAATAACTAGTATTCCTTATTTTACTAGTATAGTAGTATACTCTTTTAAAAGTAGCGATATTGTTAATGATCAAACGAATGAATCAACAACTAAAGGAATAAACAAATAAACAGCCAAATAACTAAAAAAAATATCAATTACAATTATAGTAATAGGGGTAAAATAAAAAAGCTCAACATTATATTTCTTATACACGTGCAGATATGCGGACACTAAAATGATAAGCACACTCTGTTTAAAATTACCATGATTACAAAGGCTTGATTGAATTAAGTATGGAAATGAAATAAACCTCACCGGGTTGTCGGAAGTAAACTGTATAGATAGTAACTTGTTATAATTTCGATTCATTTCTTATTATGTACCTTGTTATGATGATTATGATAAAAACATAGGTAAGGAAATGTAACAGTTTATAACCTTCAAACCTAGAAGACTGCGCACGTACAGAAATCACTGGTATAAGTAATTCCAAAATACATTGCGCCTCGACTTACTTCTTCTTGAAATTGGAAGACGTTTATTTTCACCCAATATAGTTATGCAAAACAGTCCTTAACAGTAAAGGATTTTTTTCATTCCAAAATCATTCATTTACTAATTCGCTCCTTAGAGACTGAAAATTTTCACCTTTCCTTTGCAAAGTAGGGGTTGAGGACATGGCCAGCAGGGAAAAGGGTCAGTGTATGTGTATAGGTAATTTCTTATTAATTCGTTTGAACAGTGTTAATGTGTTATGAAAGCAATTGCTCTGAAAGGGAGTGATTAAGCGACACTTTCTTAAATCTGTAATGAAATATTTTGAACTTATCTCCTTTGCAAATACATAATTATTATAAAGAAATGTACTTGGTTAAACTCTGAATAACGATCCTTAAATGTATATGACGACGCAAGACAGTTGTTATTACTTAAAACTTGCAAGTTGTAAATGCATATAAGATGATTGACTCTGAACAAAAGTCCAACTTTGATCATGTTTGTCATAGCTGTACGTTATGATTATTACTGCTATTATTATTGATTGATTTTAACTAGCATTCATTGCTTTATTACTGTATAGTTTTGCTTCTTCCCCACAGAAACCTGGGGGGATGATTGTACACACCATCCCCCCACCTAAAATTCTGGGGGATGCATCCCCCCATCCCCCCCCCCCCGCTATCTACGCCCCTGTCATTGAGTTCATGAAGTTAACATAATACTTTTGTTTTTCTTGAGAAAAAATATGTGTTAGAATACTGAAAAAATACTTCAATTTGTATGACTGATTTTGAAAGAGAAGAGCGCGCCTCTTCCATGTATTCGCCGACTTTTATCTAACATGCCTACTGCGTGATTTTTTTGATGGCGATGAATATTTTGTCCTATACACAGCGTATCATTAAAAAAGTTTACACTTTGAAAAAGTCCTGGGAATTAAAAAATATACATAATTCTTTCAAGTTTACTCTTGAGTTTGGGTTTCATCTATCAAATGAAAATAAAACTGTTGACAGAATGTTACACTTGTGTGAGCACTATACATTTTGCAAAGCTCGCAGAAATTTTCAGTGTGTTAAGGAAAGAAAGCGAGAACAAACTGAATGTTTCATACATTTCTACATTTCTTTTGCGTTGTTAGCAAATTAAAATAAAACGGAGACATTTTCTAACAATTTTGCCACCCAAATTCACATTTTAACTAGGTAAGCACAACCTTTGCCATTTTTGTGTCAGCTGGATCTGAGGACATAACTGAATGTAAACAAAATTTATTTCAGACATCTCCATCGTTCTTTCACTATTTTTGGTCATTTAAAACGGCACATTTCATATACTCGTTTCTCCACTTTTCCCAAGCTTGATAATGATTAACAAAACGAAAATCAAGCCTAAGCCATTTCATGTGAATCATAGCTCCATATAAAGCAGATATCATCACGATGGCCTAGATGTTTCGGGAGGCGAGGGACGCAATGGCGCTCTATGAAGTGTTTGGGCAAGAAAACAAGTTAATTTGTACAGATAAAAGGTGTCTTCAAATCAATCTTCCCCGCTCAATTCCGTGTGTTTTTCATGATTAATTTCTACTTTTATTCGTATAACCATTTTCAATTTATGCGCAAATCATCTTCCACGAACTTTTTAAAAGTAAGTGGTGCTCACATTAAGCGGAAATTATTTTCGACATCTATATTGTCATTTTGCTTAAAGAGATCTGTACCAATGTTGAAATGGGAAAAATGCTTCAAGATATTACAAATATACAATTCTACAGGATTATTTCTTATTCTTTTCGTACGCACTGCACATCTTACTGACAAAGAGGTCCTGTCACATTTTAAATCATTTCAATTCTGCCAGAAAAATATCGGTTTTTCATACCTCCATCGATACTTACCGGGCGTTTGATGAAAATAAAATTTGACACTTGTTTTGCATGCATTTAAAGGTCAAGTCCACCTCAGAAAAATGTTGATTTGAATCAATAGAAAAAAAAAATCAGACAAGCACAATGCTGAAAATTTCATAAAAATCGGATGTAAAATAAGAAAGTTATGGCATTTTAAAGTTTCGCTTATTTTCAACAAAATAGTTATATGAACGAGCCAGTTACATCCAAATGAGAGAGTCTATGATGTCACTTACTCACTGTTTCTTTTGTTTTTTTATTGTTTGAATTATACAATATTGCAATTTTTACGAATTTGACGATTAGGACCTCCTTGCCTGAAGCACAAAATGTTAAAATAATGGAATTCCACGTGTTCAGGGAAGAATGAAACTTCATTTCACATGACAATCACGAGAAAATAAAAATATTTCATATTTCATATAATAAAATACAAAAGATATAGTGAGTGAGTGATGTCATGAACTCTCTCATGTGGATGTAACTGGCTCGTTCATATAACTATTTTGTTGAAAATAAGCGAAACATTAAAATGCCATAACTTTCTTATTTTACATCCGATTTTGATGAAATTTTCAGTGTTATGCTTGTTGAATTTTTCTCTTTTTATTCAAATCAAATTTTTGTTGGGGTGGACTTGTCCTTTAAATAAATCTCTCTCTATTCTGAATGTCAGATCCAAACTTGGGTAACAGATATGGCTAACCAGTACAGCATCGCAGAGGAGATGAATTTCGCTACATCTTATCTTGGTAAACCAATCAACGGTCTGAAGGTAATTATTTGCATTGCTTCACAATAACCGTAGAATCCTCATACTCAACCTCTGCTGTCTATCACTGGAAATACCCAAAAACATTTTTTTTACCTTCACCGAAATTTGTTTATATTATTGATTCATACTGCACCTTGTTGCAGCACATTTTGGTAATTTACCAAAATGTGCCGTAACACACCCCACAAGGATAAAATTCTACTAATTTGGTACTTTACTTCCGATGAATACACACACACACACCCTCACATATATATATATGTGTATGTGTGTGTATATATATATATATATATATATATATATATATATATATATATATAATATATATACTTAGATACTTAGATACATATATATATATGTATATATTTGTATATATTCATAATTTGTATCTTTTTCAGATTAGCAAGAGCACGGGTGGGAGCACAAAGAGGATAGTCTATTTTCAAGGAGGTATCCATGCCCGTGAGTGGATCTCACCAGCAACTGTAATGTACATGACATATCAGGTTGGTATCCCGGTTGGTATACCGTTATTAGGGGACTCCATCTTCAATTATGGGGAAGTGATAAATTGATTCATTTCAATGTTAAGTGAAATATACATCCCACAAAAAGGGATACCCGTTTTCAGAGATAGACTTCACAATCATTAAACATGTTTTTACTATGAATTTGATACTTTTGGTAAGAATAGAATCTCATCTTTAATTTGAGACCAACAGCTCACTAATCAATCACGCATGGCAGATTACAGACAATAAATACGGAGGCCTATCAGAAACGATTTGCGCAGAAACTCAATGTGTTATCCCACCCTCATTTCAGGGAACAGTGAGAGAAATTTAGCCAAAAAATGCAAAATAAATGCCAATGAGCCAATCGTGGAATAAGCACGGCTGTCGTATAACAAGTCAATCTTGTCAATTTTTTCAGCGCAACCAGAACATTGTGACATTAAAACTGTTTGCCACATATTAGGTATCAAAATGTAGAGAAATAATTGAATTGTGTGATAATGTAAATCAAATATCACAATTAATTTTCCTTATAAGAAAAACGATGTGGAATCCTAGTTTCCTCTTTTCTGGGACGCGCTGTATAAAACTAAAATGTTGATTTTTTTTTTTAGAGGATGCGAGCGAAGCACGAGCGTCTTGTACCGAGCACACTGTTAAAAAAAACCCGAATTTTCAGAAAAAAAATAAAATAATTTTTCTTATTAATTTTGCAGAAAGCAAAATTCATAAAACAGGAATTTTCTGCAATTTAACAGAACAGTTCTGTTTAAAAAGTGGAAAATGTGTAAAGTTCCATACACCAAATACCAATTTCCTGTGTTAGTTTACATGATATAATGTAAGATTAAGATCTCGAGACTCTGCTGCAGGAACTTAGTAAGGATAAATTTTCTAACAGTGCATAACAATGACAATAAAATAAAGCACTATTCTGCATTATGTATTATGAATAGGTGGATGACATTGTAAAAGCATGATTACCTTGTTCACAGGTTAAAGTACTGCACATACTTATGTTTCATATCATGAATAAACCAAGCAGGCTATGGATTAGTCCCTAATGTACATCTTCCCCTTTATTGTACCCCGATCAAACATCCTGTCGATAAAAGACACAAAAATAAAAATATTCCTCAAGGTTTGATGAAAATCCATCAAAGATAAAGGAGTTATAGATGTCAAATTCTTGTTTTTTGACGTCATAATTAAGGGATGGCTTCTCCACTATGTCATGTGACATAAATTCCCACAAATATAATTTTCTCAATAATTGGAAATTAGTTTTATTCGTGCGAGGATATACACGTATCATCCGAAAAAAATCGTTTCATACAGAAAAAAAAACTACTCGGAAATATACTCGATGTTTGAACGAGCACCCCCTCTTAAGAAAGACTGACATTCATTTATTTTGTAGACATAAAACATCGAAGAAAATTCATGATTTTCATCCAACGTAAATTGCAGGGTTTTTCTTTTTGTTTCGCATGCATAGTAGAGCGGCGTCGTCAACACTGAAATCTTAACCAAGGTTAAGTTTTTGAAATGTCATCATTACTTAGAAAGCATATGGACCAATTTGATGAAACTTGAACGTAAGGGTAATCAAGTATTACTAAACATCTTACTCTTACCGATGCTTCTTAAAAAAATGATCTTCTTTATAATTGAGGTACATGATAATGTCTTTAGATAAATTCTTAATATCCAGTATGTCTTTGTTTGTATTACTATGAACACTGTATTTAAAGCCATGTTTTACTTTAACTAATTGTATTTATCTATAATGCCATTTGAGGGTCTCTTTCGAAAACTAATATTCAGAATAGTGATCACAATAATGTTCACAATGAAGAAAACCTAACTACAAAATGATTCATTTAGTTTGTATTTTTTCGGGACTTAGAGGGTAATTTTTACGAGTATATTTCTATTTTGCCCATTTGAATTTGCTGATATTTTGAGTTTTTAATTGAATTTCGAGATAATTGTTTCACCACTGGAGAGCCTACCATATATTGTTGAACATTTAAAATATTGAAATAATCCTTAAAATTACCATTCTTGCGGTAAACTGACCTGATATCAATGATGAGATGTATAATCTGTTCGTATTTATAATAATTATTATGTAACTCTGCAGCTGTTGGAAAATAATGGTGAAGGCTTCCTCGACGAGTTCGATTTTTACATCATTCCCTCACTCAACGTAGATGGATACCAGTACTCGTGGACAAATGTAAGCACTGAACTTACTATTGCAAGTACTTTGTAAAGGTTGCTTGGTTGTAAAGTAACCTCACCTCTCCCATAGATATAGACAGAGGCGTCGATCCGGGGGGGGGGGGCAGGGGGGCAATCGCCCCACCAATGAAAATATTGGGTTGGGGGCTAACATATCGTTTTGCCCCCCCCCCCCCAATAATTCTGCATGTGGAAAAATAAAGTAAGATTGTAATGTTACACAGAAATCAGCAAGCGAGATTGTAATACACAACTCGTATTTCATTTAAAATCGTGCTCAAAATGTCCGCTTTTCAGATTGGAATTTAACAATTTTCAGCTCGCACTTCGCGCTCGCATCATTTCTGTAGCAATAACTCATACTTTTCATGATTAAATATGTGAATAGAATGTCCCGCTTTCAGTTCTAAACTTCAAAAGAATTCCCGCTTCTATTTGCAATAATCTTTTTTTTATATATATATCTTGTTCTATATTAAAATCGTCCATTAAACTGTCATTTTTTTCAGAACGTAATATCAAAATTTTCAGCACGCGCTTAGCGCTCGCAGCTATTGTTCTTTTAGATACCCATCTTAATCACTGGTACAAAAAATGCTTAGAATATCGAGCTTTCAAGTCAGAATATATACAAATTTCAGCTCGCATTATCTGTGTAGTGAGATATGTATCCTCCTCAATAGTTACTACAAACAGTCCTAAACAGGTACATTTTTCCTGTTTTCAAGTCAGTATAGCATAAAATTTCAGCTCGCGCTTCGCGCTCGCATTAAGTTTTGGGTGAGATATGTGCTTATGTATGGAATTCACATTCATTTATACCTTCACATTTTATTGTAAACAGGAGCGGATCAAGCTTTCACCAATAGGGAGAGGGGGGGGGGGGGCGAAAAAAAATGTTCAACTACATTTTCCCTGATCGGCTGCTCAAGTTGATTTATGTAGTTTCTTTAAAGAGGTAGTCCTTGAACAGTCACTTGATAGCTATATTCTGATAAAACAACATAAATTTATCATAGTCTCCTAAGCATTTTTTTTTAAAGTGTGAGCGCGAAGTGCGAGCTTAAATTTTTGGAAATTATATAGGCCTATAATTATTGCGAGTGCGCAACGCGAGCAGAAAGATTTAATATAGGTTCTGGCCTGATGGAAAAGACGTATTTCACCAATCAAATAATGAGAGCGCGAAGCGCGAGCTAAATTTTTTGTGAACATTTCTGCCTTAAAAAATGGACGTGCGAAGCAATTTTTGTAATCATGAAAAGGACATGTATATAACTAAATAATGCGAGTGCGAAGCGCGAGCGGAAAAAATTAGATTTAACCGGACACTTTATTCATGTTTAGTAAAGCATGAAAAGGATGGGTAATTGGGTATCTTCCTTCATTAATAATGCGAGCGAGTAGCGCGAGCAGAATTTTTTTCATTATTCTGAATGAAAAACCAATTGCATATCTCAATAAATATGCATGCTTGTTTTCGATTTACCTCCTAAAAATCTGTGCATTCTAAATAACTTTTCATCATGAAAATCAATTATACGAGCGTGAAGCGCAAGCTGAAAATATTTGATATTCCGATTTGAAAAAGGATTAATCAAAGCACTATTTCAAGCACTGTGTAGGAAATTTTTTTAAATGGATATGAACCGTACGTAAACTATTCGAGCGCGAAGCGCGAGCTGATATTTTTATAATCATTATTTTGACCAAGAAAAGGGGCAATCTAAGGTTATTTAGTCATCATATGAAAATGATGAATGTATATCTTCCTCTTCCTTTCGATATTCTTTTTTTAAAAAAGGCACAATTTGATTATGAAGAATTCATGAAAAAAAAATCTTATTCATTAATTTCATAACCCTAAATGAGAGCGCGAAATTTGATAGATTAATAATAATAATGTTTTAATTACCTAGGGTAGCCACTTCAGGTAGTAAACTGCTCTTCCAGCGGGCCCTGCATAACAATATTTTAGTATTACCCTTCTCCAATCTAAATTATGAGCGCCTATAGCAAGAAGGCAGAAGGTCCCATTTTTAAAAGTCTTTGGTATGACTCGGCTAGGGATCGAACCCACGACCTCCCGTTCATGAAGCAGACGCTCTACCACTGAGCCACCATGTCCATTTTGTTTATATTAAGGCCTGAAAACGGGACATTTTAAGCACTTTTGTAATTTTGAACAGAATACATGGATTAATATATTTTTAACAATCCAAGCGCAAATCGCGAGCCGAAGTTGTTTTATTAAATGTCAGGAAATGGGATTTTAAGGAATTAGGTTATAGAATTACAATAGAGTATACATTACCCATCAAAACGCGAGGGCGCAGCGCTAGCTGACTGGTTTTGACAATTAAACATGAAAGGGATATTTTGAGAACTTTATGAAACACACGAAGAGAAAAAGAGTTTGCAAATCAAATAATGGGAGCACGCAGAGCGGGCTGAAAGTGTTGATACTTAGACAATAAAACGGACATTTACAGAGCACTTTTTGAAAATCAATTTGTTAATCAAACAAAACTCTGAAAGCTCGATGTCCGAACTGAAATATGTTTGTATATTGACTTCAGTACTTGATATCTCAAGCCCCATATCAGCCTATTTTATGTATATCATTGAAGTCGTGGGGAGAGGGATCCTACGGGGGCGCGCGCACCCTTAGCCCCCCCCCCCCGATCCACGCCTTTATATTGACATGAAAGACGTCTTCCATTATATTTCATTCACTTGTCTTCATCCCTTTTCCCCCTCCCCTCTCCTCTCTTTCCCTTCTCTTATTTTTCTTCTATCTTTCCTTCTTTCTTTTTTTGCTCCTTCAAAAATAGTGGGGACATTTTATGTTGTGTCCCCCCTTTCCAAAAGGTGGGGGCGCGCGTCCCTGGGATTTCCGTCTAAGATAATTGCTACAGTTGTAAATCTGCATGAAACTATCTTCAGTAGCTAATATGTAAGTAGTTAAGGACTCAATCGGTTGCTATTATTCAGTATTGCTCTACGTGTCACATTGTATTATTGATAACATTCAGCACGTATTCACCAAATTCTCGATTTTAGGTCTTCGTTATCTCTCAAAAACCTCATGCTAAAATACAATTTTTTTTAATTTTATAAATTACAAAAAGATGATATTAATATCACATTGTTACCTGGGCTCGGTGTAAAAATGGCAGAGGTAAAAATGGCAGAAATAAAAATGGCAGAGGTAAAAATGGCACCTTCGCCATTTTTACCTCTGCCATTTTCACCTTCGCCATTTTTACCTCTGCCATTTTCACCTTCGCCATTTTTACCTCTGCCATTTTTACCTCTGCCATTTTTACCTTTGCCATTTTTACCTCTGCCATTTTTACCTCTGCCATTTATACCTCTGCCATTTTTACCTCTGCCATTTTTACCTTTGCCATTTTCACCTTTGCCATTTTTACCTCTGCCATTTTTACTTCTGGCATTTTCACCTTTGCCATTTTTACCTCTGCCATTTTTACCTTTGCCTTTTTTACCTCTGCCATTTTTACCTCTGCCATTTATACATCTGCCATTATTACCTCTGCCATTTTTACTACTGCCATTTATACCTCTGCCATTATTACCTCTGCCATTTTTACCCGGCACCGTTACCTGAACGGCGATTGTATCGTATACGTACGGTCATAATGCTGAAAAAATCAAATAATTTCTCCATCTTAAAAATAATATAAAGATATTAGTCACCTTACTTCGCTGTATTTAGCTATTTACTTGATATCCCACATGACTGTCCCTGGTCTAAACTTACTTTTCTCCCTGTATGTGCAGGACCGAATGTGGAGGAAAACACGGAGTACTTATGAGGGAAATGCATGTGATGGTGTCGACCCGAATCGCAATTACATGTATGAGTGGGGAGGTAAAGTATTCTGGGCTATTTGCGATGTATTGAGGACGGGGGGGGGGGGGGCATGATGGCCCCCCCCTCCTGATCTCAGCCGCCGTTCGCGCAATCGCTTCAAAATTTGGCACGCACATCTGAAATCTGAAAACGATTCTTTTTTCCATATGTCATCTTTTTAATCTTATATAAAAGGTTTGCACAAAGAAAAATTGCAAGTGATTTTTGTTTATGTATTTCTTTGTGTTTTGAATTTCTTATGCATTTCTTTTTTTTCATCTTTTTTTCATTGTTTTTTTTTCAATGGAAATTTTTACAGACCAATGAACAACTTAATTAAACCCTAAATTCATTAGAAAGACTAATTGTAAGGAAAAATAATCACCCTTCTATGAATCATCTCCCAGAGACTTTGTACACAAAGTATAAAAATGAGCCATTTTCGGCATGACATCGTCTCGTAAAAAGCTAATGACACAGATCTAGCCTTTATCTCAAACTTTGTGTGTTATCTTCTCTGAACTTTGTAAAAGCCAATAAATACATTTTTTAAAATCCCATTCTGGTTGAGATTCGTATCCTCTTCATGAATTCCCACAAAAAAAAGTAATTGAAATCTCCCACTTTCAGGTCAGTACATGACATATTTTAGCTCGCCCTTTGTATTCGCAAAGTTAAGTTAGAATACACAGGCCCTTATCACGATTGCAAAAAGTTAGGCCCGTTTTAGGTCTAAATTACAAAAGAACAAAAAAAAATCGAGAAATAACAAAGTTCTGGTTATTTGAAATAAGGTTTGCGTTACAATAAATTCATGAAGTGAAAAGGTTTTACAGAATAGTTTTTAAACTTACTCGACACCCCGTTCTGTAGAGGAGTAGCCATACAAAAAGTTATTAACTGTGCGATAGCTTCGGTGGGAAACCGGCGAAAACACGTATATTTCAGGAAATTATGGAAATACAAACATTGATTCGAAGAAACATAACTTTGTTATTTCTGGACCATTTTCTGCGGTTTAGCTATCACATCAAAGGGCAGATACTGAACTTTTTAGGCATGTAATTTTCTTTTTGAAATTTTTATACCCCCAGCTAAATGACTTTTTGCTATCCTTCAAATTGCTTTTACTCATTACTCATTCGTGGATGAAAAATCTCATATGTCATCTAAGAGAAGACATTCTAAGATTTACAGTGATAGGTCATCTGTCTGTTGTATTTCTGATTAAGTTATGTTAAATCATCGCTACAACTCGGTTTCGTTTTTTTGTGGGACGCACTCTATAGCTATTAAAATTCGAGTACCCCGGTACAGATCTATCGATTTCTTGACTATCAAATTTATTATTTAAGGGGAAGTTCACCTTGACAATAGATTTATTGTTATTATTGGAAAAAAAATATTAGTGAAGGTTTGAGGAAGATCCATCAGAGATTTAAAAGTTATTATG
The DNA here is from genome assembly GCF_018143015.1 of Lytechinus variegatus. Lineage (NCBI taxonomy): Eukaryota > Metazoa > Echinodermata > Echinoidea > Temnopleuroida > Toxopneustidae > Lytechinus > Lytechinus variegatus. The sequence continues at coordinate 65,846,095 of NC_054741.1, forward strand.
ATTTTAAGTTTTTTTCATTTGTGCCGTCACATGCAAGCAGCTTCACATGTATCGTGAATTAAAAAGAAATCAATGAAATTTCATTTACTCAAAAAATTAGAAATGGTTTATTTTGTAACTTTAGTATAGCAACACAAAAATTTTAAGTCATCATGAACATTTATAAAATCATAGAAATTTATGCGTTCTACAGTACACATAATGTGAGGCAGATGCTCGTATATAACGTCACCAAAAAATGTAATAGCTTTCGTAATCTTTAATGGATTTTTCTTAAACCTTCCCCAATATAATTTATTTTTCGGCTATTTTACAAGAAACTTTTTGTGAGGGTGAACTTCGTGTACGTGTATTTCTTAACTCGTGCTGTTGTAATACGTATATTCATTATTATCATTATCTTGTTATTCATTTAATCTTTGTGCTAGGGTATAGACTTGGCCTTTAATTTCACGCATATTTATGTATTTTTTTAATTTTGTTGACTGATGTAGAATTAAATTGGTTTGTATTTTGTGCAGGGAGCGGATCATCTAGTTTGTCGTGCTCTGACATATATCGTGGTCCAGCAGCCCATTCTGAACCTGAAGTCTCTGGAACTACTAGTCTTCTAGAGACTCTCAAAGACCAGGGTAGGAAATTTGCGTGCTTTATTGACTTCCACTCCTACTCCCAGCTTTGGCTCTCTCCATATTCTTACATGGAAAGGGATGCTGAAAACCATGCTACACAGGTAAACGGAATCTTCTGCTATTTCCATAATGTTCTCAATATTTACTTGCTGAAATACATGTAGGGTTGGACGTCCTCTCTAGTTTTTAAAAGGAGTAAAAAAAAAACTTATTTTAAAATGAAATAATTATGACTTGCATTGCATGCTATATAGAGATTGCAATTAGACCAACGGTACCGACTCCAAGTAAGTTATATTTCAAAAGTTATGACATCCACGATTCCATGAAATTATTCCGAGTTGGTACAGAAGGAAATGAAAAGAAATGTTATTTTTTCAGGGGCGGATCCAGCCTTTGCTTTTAGGGGTAGGAGAAAAACAGTTTAGTCCATATTTTTCCCCAATCGGCCGCTGAAAGTTTTGTTTTATTTTTTTTTGAGGGGTAGTCGTCTCGTCCTATAACTAAGAACTGAGGTTTTCAGTACAGTTTAGCTCTAGATATTCTTACAAATATTATAACTCATAGGGCCGAAAGGGCCGCAATAAATGCAAACAATGAGCCCGAATTCCTTTTATAAAAAAATCTTTCTTGTATTTTGATCATAAAATATTAAACATACAGAACAGGCTTTTTCTCCTTTTTTCTATTTTTCTTTATTGATTGACAAGATGCGTAGTCCTATCAAACAAAAAAAGAAACGAAGCGCGAGCTTAAATTTTTGGTATATTGACATGAAAAGGGACGGGAGTGCATGAAGTGACCCATAAATGATAGGATAGACTACACTGTTAAAAAACCCGTGATTTTACCGAAAAAGGAAGATTTTGCAGAAAGCAATAACAGAATCATTCTGTAAATTCATAAAAGAAGAATTTTTCTGCAATCTAACAGAACAGATCTGTTTAAAAAGGGGAAAAGGGTGTTTCATTTAAGGAAATTTGTAAGATTCCATACACCAAATACCAATTTCCTGTCAGACTACGCAATCTGGTAAGATACAGGTGTTCTCGAGACTCTGCTGCAGGAACTTCTTTAATTTTAAGGATAAATTTTGCTAACAGTGTACATATCTCACAAATGCGAGCGCAAAGCTGAAAGTTTGTGATATTTCGACCTGAAAAAGGACATTTTGTAACAATGGGTAATCTGAGCGCAAAGCGCGAGTTAAAAATTCCTGTTATATTCCGACCTGAATATAAAGACAGTATATGACAATACAAACGTGAAGCGAGATCCGACTTTTTAAGCATAAATACTGTAATGTAATCATTTTAAAAAGTGTATAAAATGTGGGTATTGTGAAAAGGATAGTAGATAAATGATGTTCTTTCGTAATTTAGACCAAAAACGGGCCTACTTTTTGAAATCGTGATAAAGGTATGTATTGTAACTTAACTTTTAAGCGAATGCAAAGGGCGAGCTGATTTTTAAATGTAGTTATTGGCTTTTACAAAGTGCAGAGAAGCTTCTTTACAAAGTAAACGTAGATTTTTTTTATTGAATAATTATTGTCTGCAATCTTTTTCAATCTTTTCTGCGAGGTTTTTGAAAAGAAGCGGCGCACCTCGGTTTCAATGGCATTTTTACATTACATTTTTTTTTCTTACAAATTTGTGTTAAATATTTTAAAGATCCTTAACCAAGAAGAGAATATTTAAAAAAACCTCACCAATACGAAAATCCCATTGTTTTCGTAATTCCAAGGAGGTTTAAATGAGATGGAGTAACAGCAAATAAAATCCCTTTGAACAAGCTTCGAAGCCGCCAGCAGAAAGTATGTCAGGCATGCACTTTGGTCAACGTCTCTTGCAATTGTGTAGACAAATGATTCCCGCGTCACTCCATAGCTATAGGTCATATATACAGGGAAATATGCTATTTTTCGCCGCATCTGGTCTGGTTATATGTGTAGTACATAATTTGGAGGCATGCGAAAATAAACTATGCAACATGTCCTGAAATATGACTCAAATTTCCTCGACTGGGCATGTGCGGGCACTCATCTGGCATATACAATAATGAATAGCAATATTCCATCAACCACATTTGAAATTTTCATTTGCCGCAAACGATCGGAAAAGTGTTAAAATCTGGATTCAGTAAAGGTCAAATTCTTACTTTTTCCACTAATTAAAGGTAAATTGATATAATCTGGGCAAATATCTCAGCGTAATAGTGCTTGGTTGTTGATGTCTTGTCATGCGTACAAATTTCTGTTTGTTTATTAATAAAAAGATGGGAAACTGATCCAAATGGATATTCGTAAAATTTCGTTTCGGATTTCTTCACTGAAACTTGCGGCTTCGAAGGCGGACATCAAAAAGGTCTTAACTGCCGTTCTTTCTTTTGTGCTTCTTTAGAAATGAACAGCTGCTTGAATAAATTTGTTGCCTGTTGGAACTCCAGTCATAGAAACTTCTTGGTAATACCCCTTGATTTCGCCGCCCGATGTAGAAGGGGTCCTCAAGCTACGCACTTGATTTATCGTGCAAAGAAATAGCATTTCCTTCCCTAAATCTCTAAATAATGTTCATGTTATCGGAGGAAAATATCAAATTAAAGTGAATACAGCTCTGAAATTCCAAACAGTTGCTGGTTTTCTCTGCATTTAGTGATTTATTGCCGCCTCTGTTAAAAAAAATGAATAGGGATCGTTCATCACACTGCAATCACAGTTCCACAGACAAAGTGCACATTTCCCCCATTGTTTTGAAATTGAATTTTTGTTAAATTAGCATCGATAAAATGCCAAATGTTTTATATTATAAATGGACACTTTCGGACGATCTTCAATCGACAGGCCGAAATGCCCTTTTTCCAATACTTGAAAAAATATTGAGGACAGTCACCTCCTGGGGGCGTTTCATCAATATTTTCGTCCGACAAGTTGTCAGATCTGACAAATTTCCTGGATTCTGATTGGTTGAGAAGCACTGTTACTATAGTAACTGTCGGATAAAACAGAACTTGTCGGATAAAACGTCTGACAAGTCCTTTCATGAAACGCCCCCCCCCCTGACCCACACATGTATCGCAGCACATCTGTCACAACAGCAACAAAAAACATCCAACTCTCAGTTCTGCATTTTTACATAAAAATTCCAATCGTTTGCTTTGTTTGGAACATGCATAGACATAGATATCTTGGACAAATACTTAGACTAGGGTATTAGACCATACTACAAAATTAATATTTAATGGGCCTTTTTCATATTCCTGTCTGGGACAATCAAGTCGGAGATAAGGGATAATACAAATGTATCACGCCAGTGGAAGGGCAGCATTCAATATTGGTTATCATTGGGGCCAGCATTGGGGTGGTATCAGCTGGCTAGGTTACGCGTGTTCGGGGTTACCTGTCGTGCATCAATAGAATGCTAGAAGGGCATTCATAATGATCGCAATCATGTTCATGATTTTTTTTCCTTCTACGGGATAAATGACATTACAATTTGTGATCTGTTTCTGTTCAGGTTGGTGCTGCAGAAGAAGCATGTGCAGCCCTACAAGCTGTACACGGGACACGGTATACCTTTGGAGCGTCAGCATCAACACTTTGTAAGTAAATTGTGACCTGCCTGTTCAAAGGGGAAGTTGAACCTGAGGAAAAAATACTTTAAAAAAGAATATATAAGAAAAAGTAATTATAGAAATTTGGCAATGTTTGAAGAAAAGATTTGAAAAAAAATCATCGTCATGTGCAAACAGTTTTATAGCGTGAATTTCAAAAAAAAATTAATGGAATGCATTTTTTTAGAATTTGAAAGGGTTTTTATTGTAACTGCAGTATATTATATCACCATACAAATCATTACACAGCCGCTTCCGAAAGAAAAAGAAATTAGTCATCAGGAACCAATATTTGTTACATAATAATGTTGGGCAGCTGCTGGTATTATGGCGTCACATGTGAAAATCAATAATTATAATAACTTTCTTAATCCTTAATAGATTTTCCTCAAAAAATTACAAGTGATAGTAATATTTCTCATGGTATTTTACAACAAAACTTGAAAATTTGATCAAAATCGGATGCAAAATAAGAAAGATATGACACTGATTTTTTTTTTTACAAATAGGTTCTCTGCACAATAATCATTGGTGTGCAAATGAAAAAGTAGATAATGTCCCTCACTCAGCATTTCTCTTTGTTTTTATGTTTTGAATTATAGAATATTCATTTTTTGTCTCACCTGCATAGCAGAGTGAGACTACAGTGCGTATCAAAAAAAGTTTACACTTTGAAAAATCCTGTAAAATTACACATTTCTAATATTCTGAAGATTTTTCCACATTTTAACATTAGTACAGATCCATTAAAGCAAATGACGATATAACTGTCGAAAAATATTTCCGCTTGAGTGAGCACCACTTACTTTTGAAAAGTTAGTGAAAATTGATTTGCGCAGAGCTTTGAAATAATTATGCGAATAAAAGTAAAACTTAAACATGAAGAAAAAGTGGAATTCAGCTACTGAAATTGATTTAAAGATATCTTTTCGCCTTTTTTACTTGTTTCCTTGCCCACAAACACTTCAAAGTGTGCATTGCGCCACTCCCCCACACACCGAGGCCATCGTGACGATATTTGCTTTACACTGAGCTGTGATTTACATGGAATGGCTTAGGCTTTATTTCATTTTGTTAATCAGTATCTAGCTTGGAAAATGTGTGGAGAAACAAGTATTAAATGAAAAATGAAACGTAAACCCACTTTAAATGATAAAAACTTCGTGAAAAATGCTGGAGATGTCTGATATAAACTTTTGTTCAGATTCAGTTATGTCTTCAGATCCAGCTTGCACAAAAATGGTAAAGGTTGTGCTAACTAAGTGTTGAAATTTCAATTTGGGTGGCAAAATTGTTACAGAATGCTTGAATGAGTCCGTTTTATTTCAATTGACTAAAAGTGCAAGGGAAATGTATGAGAAATGTTTCGCAGGGCAAGTTTGATTTCGCCCTTCCCCCTTGACACAGCGTGAAAATGAGCATTTCTTCGCAAACAGATTTCTGCGAGCTTTACAAAAATGGACAGCGCTCACTCAAGTGTAACATTCTGACAAAACTTTTACTTTCATTGGATAGATAAGACCCAAACCCAAAATTATATCTGAAAAATTTACCCACATGTCGTATGTTTTTTCATTCCCAGGGCTTTTTCAAAGTGTAAACTTTTTTTGATACGCACTGTATGGGCGCCGCTTTTCCGACTGCGGCGGCATCAACACCAAGGTTAAGATTAGGAAGTGACAGTATAACTTAGATAGTATATGAACCCAGTTCATGAGACTTGGCCATAAGGTTAATCAAGTAATATTAAACACACTGCCTGAGTTTTGGGTCACATGACCAAGGTCAACGGTTATTTAGGGTCAATGAACTTAGACCAAGTTGGGGAATCAACATCAAAATCTTAACCTACGATTAAGATTTTGTAATGTCATAACTTAAAAAAATAAATGAACCTAGTTCATGAAACTTTGACATAAGATTAATCAAGTATTATTGTCAATGAATGTAGTATTGTATCATTATATGAATGATATTTCTTGTGAATAATTATTTTATAGCAGTTTTCAAAGTCAGCACTGCTTCTATATTGAATTGCGTGATGCAGGTGAGACTGCCAGAGGCGCTCCACTTATAACAGTTTTGACAAAGACCCTGTCAGTTGAATCATAAAATGTTTAAAACAGTGGTATTTCCATATTCATTGATAAATAAAACTTTCTTTCACATGACAATTAGGAGAAAATTAAAATATTTAATATTCAACATAATAAAATACAAAAGAAATAGTGGGTGATGTCATTAGTCTCTCCATTTACGTGCTGACGAGGATGTGCACGTTACTGTTATTGGAAATTAAGCTAAAGTTACTTCCTAATTTTCACATCCTATTTTGATGAAATTGTTAGTGTTATGCTTGTTTGAATTTTCTCTTTTTACTACTCAAATCAACATTTTTGTTTGGGGTGGACTTGTCTTTTAACCTCGAGAAAATAAATGTTACTTGCACTCAAAACTCAGAAAAAATATAAAGAAATGGGAGCAATTTGTAAGCTAAAAATAGCCGCAGGTTGTGTCTGTATAATTGTTGGAGCCTTTTTATTTAGGATAAACATGATAAATGAGCAGTTTCACTGAAACCGGAAAGCAACTTTTTGCTGTTTTTTTGCGGGGGGGGGGGGTGACCACATGCCTTCGACTTTGCGTTTGATGATTACATTTTTTTTCAAATTGATTTTCTTTTTTCTTTTTTTTTTGTATTTTAGATGCTGCAGATGGGTGCAGTGTTGACTGGGGTTATGCAGAGTTGGAGGCTACTTATTCTTACGTCGTTGAATTGAGGGATAAAGGGAGATATGGTTTCCTGCTCCCCGAGAATCAGATCCTACCGACTGGAGAGGAGACTTATGCAGGAATCAAGGCCCTCCTAAACAACATAAAGAATAACTCTTAATCCGTTGACTACTGGATTCTGTATAGACCATAGAGTTTGTACAGAACCACCTAGTTCCAGTAGGTAATGGGTTAATTAGAATCCAACCCCTACTTCTGGATGTTGCATCTCTTAAATACAGAAATAAGAATTGTCAATAGTTTTAAATTAAAAAAAATATAATTTAGTTCTTTGTTCGTTCAATACTAGTAATTTAACTATAATTATCACCATTGAATTTTCCACTAAGAGAATTATAACCAGACGTGACATCCATATCTTCAGTATCACTTTAAATATATTATTATTACTGATTTAAGTGCATCATATATATATATATATATATATATATATATATATATATATATATATATATATATATATATATATATATATATATATATATATATATATATATATATACAATGTATACATACATATATATATATATATATATATATATATATATATGTCTCTATATTATTATCTATTTCACGACCGATCAAGTAAATCCCTCTAAAGTTAAAAACAACAAGAAAGAGGGAGTCTATCGCATTCGATGAACGATTCAAGAAATGTAATAAAAACAGCCTCTGCAACACTTGATTACTTGATTGAGATTTTGTTTTGTTCTGCTGGTGGTTCATAAATATTTAATTTAAGTGTGTCTGATGGATCGTTGCAATAAATCTGAATTGTTAGATTTCATTAAAATCGGAAGGAATAAGGCCATATGTTTTGAACTCGCCCCATTTGTGTAAGGTCACCCAAGTCTAACGATAACGGTCATAATTTTGAAGAAAAAAATACTTTCTGAAAGGAAATTTAATAAGGATTCCAAATGTGGCAATAAAAATTAGGTATAGGATATACTGCTCATATTTTATGAGTGGAATAATATTTGGGACACTCATTAGCTATATACCTGACGTCTATAGGCCTATTTATTTTCTCATTTTTGCCCATACCATGAATTAGTTATCAAATTTGTATTGCTCACGAAATCCCATTTTCGAATGATATATAATAGGGGATTCAATAGTTTAATCAAGGTAAGTTTGATATGCGAATTTATGTTAATTTCAAACATCGAAAAGCGAGATTTTTAACAGTTGTTACCTTAAATTTCCAATGAACTGTAATAGCTGATGATTGTATAATTGTATTTAGCTGTAAAATGAGACCAAAATCAAACGCTAGCCCCTTCAAAACCAAAGTAAGGCACGTTTAAAACTAGTAATACAACAATCCCATAGAGTCGCAAGGAATGTGTACTGCACTACCCATCAACTAACCGTGTTTTATTCATTTTATTCAGCAAAGTGACACAAATCAATATGCATATACCATGTATACGCTAATACTATTAAGCCTAAATATAGCTTGTACTCGGCTTCCACATGACACCAAATTCATAATAAATTGAAAAGCGTAACAACGCTACTTTTTGTGGGGCGAGTTCAAGACGGATGTCCATAAAAAAAAGATATGGTATTTTAGAGTTTCGCGTTATTGCGGTCAAACAATGTTACATATGCAATGAGCAAGCAGGTAATATCATATCCCCACTTATTTTTTAATTATTTTAATAAAGGAATATGTCTGGTTTTGGCGGGTTGGGTATCAAAACTTCAACCTCGCACCTCCAAGGGCCCTTAACACAAAGCTAAGCAATGATCGTAGAAAAATATTCTACGATTGATTACATTAACTACAATGTATAATAAATCGTAAAAATCAAGCGTAATATCAATGGCTAACCTTTGTGTTACGGGACCCAGGTCGGAATTAAAGAAAAACTACGTATCTTCTCCACAAGTCATTACAAATAGTCCTTAACAGATCCCTTTTCAAGTCAATATAAACCCCTCAAAAAAAGTTTTGCAACTCAGTTTTGGGGGATGATATCTTTTTAGTTTATGAAGTATAAAAGATGAAACTGGTATTATTGAAAAGCTGAATTACTCCTCTTTACAACGACATGCCATTTGCTTTGATTATGTAATCATGGAATATGCAACCACCCTGAACATTGAGAAAAGTCAGAAGTGAAATGTTGCAAAATGCATTGATTTCTAACAAGAGTCTCCATTTCTTAAGAATTTCCACCATGCAGGTGACAGTGAATGCACTCGGTTTATTCTCGAAACAATTGGAAATTCGCTATTGGAAACGACGCACTTTGCAATATTTCATTTCTAACATTGCTGTGTATTATCATGTGTGTGTATTTCAAGATGACACTAGCATTACAAATGACACATGATTGTAAAGAAGAATAATCATGCTTTCTAAAGAAATCACTTTTACACATGATGATGGCACATTAAGAAATCTATTAGCACTCAAACTTGCAGTTTGAGTCGCAGAACTCAAACATGACATGGCAACAAATTTTGCAACATTTCATATTTTACATTGATGCATATTTATAATGTCTGTGTATTTCATGATAGCACCAGCATTACAAATGAGACATGATCGTAAAGAGGAATAATCATACTTTCCAATCCTACCACTTTTACATATGATGATGGCACACTAAGAAATTTATTAGCACTCAAACTTGAGTTGCAGAACTTTTTTGAGGGGTTTATTAAAAAGTAAAGCATTTGATCTCGTTCAGCATAAAAAACGGGTGCCTTTTTTTCTTCTTCATCTTCCTTCCTTCCCTCCTTCCTTCGAGTTGACCTACTTCCCCACCATTATCATCATTGTTATTATAATCACTTTCTTTACTAATGTCAATTTCCATATCCAAAAACTCTTATCAACAGCTGTCATTTATATATATAAAAAATTGATATCACAATACCGGTAAAAGCCGTAGACTTACTGAACTATGTAACTGTTGTGAGCGTAAAATTATTATTTTTTTATTTTACAACCTGAAAATTTGACATTTTCAACACTTTAGTTTTTGGCAATCATGAACATGATTTAGACAGGCTAAAATTTCCTTAACCCCGTACTATTGGTGGGGCTAAATGGCAATTTAGCCCCACCTATAGTACGGGGTTAAGCTTAGCCCACTTTCGTTTTACACAGCGTTTTTGCAAAGTGGGCTAACCCCACCTATAGTACGGGATTATTTGGCCCTGCAAAAAAGCAGGGTTATCCCACCAATTGCGGTGCTAAGAGCAATAGTACGGGGTTAAGATCGCATGTGTAAAACGAAAGTGGGCTAAGCTTAACCCCTTACTATAGGTGGGGCTATATGGCAATTTGGCCCCACCTATAGTACGGGGTTAAGGAAATTGTAGCGTGTGTAAAAAGTGTACGAGTGAAGCACTTGTACTACGAATGATCGAAAAAAACCGCTAGTCCGGGGTTAGTGAGTTTCGTGTGTAAAAAGCAAGCATTCCTTATCCGGGGTTAGCAATAACAATTTGGCATGTGTGAAAAGGAAAAAAAATAGTACGGGGTTAAGGATAGTACGGGGTTAGCGATAGTCCGGGGTTAAGAAAATCCTGTGTAAAAAGGGCATTAAATCGGACATTCCATGCATTTTTTAAATCATGATAAGAAAGGATATCACTGAATGATGTGAGCGCAAAGCTCGAGCTGATAATTTTGACTTGAAAACTTAATATTTTTTTTATGTGTTAACATTTCAACAAACCCAGTTCCTGCATCTGTAATTGAACAAGCTTGGTATCTCAATAAACATTAATGCGAGCGCGAAGCGCTAGCTGAAAATTCTGAAATATTTGACTTGAAAACTAAACGTTTAAACATGTTTTTACATTAAAAAAATTCAGTTTATGCATCTGTAATTGAACAAGCTGTGTATCGCAATAAACATAATGCGAACGCGTAGCGCGAGCTTAAATTTTGATTTACTGACCCAAAAGGGAACAATTTAAGCACTGTCCAACATGAAAGAAAATACTTTGACTTGAAAACTTAACATTTTCACACGTTTTTCTATGAAGAACAAATTTAGATTCTGCATATGTAAGTGAACAAGCTGTGTATCTCAATGTGCAAGTGCAAAGGGCGAGCTGAAAGTTTTGGTATACATGTAGTACTTCCCCGAAAGGGTAATTTTCATGTGAGCGCGCTGTTTTTTTATTTAGACTTTAAACCGGGACATTTTTATTACTGTCGGTACAGCTGCGATCTGAGAAGTTTTAACTTGAAAACTTAACATTTTCAAACTTTTTTTTTATAAAGAATAAACTCAGATTTGCATATTAATTTTAACACTCTGTGTATCTTAATGCGAGCGCGAAGCTCAAGCGGAAAATTTTGAGATTTGGACCTTTAACCGGAACTTTCTAATCATTGTCGGTAACCTACAGGGAGCTCCCTATGAACATGACGATCGCATTGCAAAACAAAAATCGTAATTTAAAGATAATAGTATGCAAATTGGCATTACTTTTACCGAAAAAGATATGGGAACTCAAAGACCAACTAAGAACAGGGTAGATGGAGCATTTGGAACAGACTTGCGTGACCCGACAGTTTGTCATTTTCCCGAAAAGCGTCAGTCCAGTAGCCCTGCGCTCATTGGCGGCGGAAGCCAAAAAATTTAGGGGGTGTCCACCTGAAATTTCGGGATGGACACAGGTAAAAAATTTGAATTGAAAAGCGCCCCCCAAAAAGGTTATCAACCTAAATTTTAGTACTTGCTAACCAAACAATTTTTGACAAGCAAAAAAAAAAAAAGGTCATCAACCTAAATTTTAGGGGGGACAACACACGTTTCAGGGGTGCCCACGTGAATTCAGGGTGGGACGTATAAAAAAAATTTGACAAAAAAAAAAAAAAAAAAATTATCAATTTTTTTTAGGGGGGACCGTCCCTCCCAGCTAAAATTTAGGGGGGGGAAACGTCCCCACCGTCCCCCCGCTTCCGCCGCCTATGCCTGCGCTTGCGTAAGAGACAATCTATAATTATTTTGCAAACATCTAACATGTCTAAGACTCGGCATCTTGAATTACACCGACAGTCTGACACACAGGTTTACCTATATAATCAAAACATTGTGTATCCCCATTCATCCTCTCTTTGATTTTGCCTTCCTTTCGTTTTTCTCTTCCTCTATGTCCATTTCTTTCTTCCTTCCTTTCTTTTTTCCTTTCTGTATTTTTCTCTTTCTCTTCTTTCCCTTTTTCTTTCATCTTTTTCTTTCTTTATTTTTTTTCCTTCTCGCTCCTTTTTTTTTTATTTTTTCCGACGGCAGGGCTGATTTACCAACGATATCCAAATTAGTAGGGGGTTTCGCACCCCCCCCCCCTTAGCGACGGCCCTACATGTATTAGCTGCTGTCAGCTTTGTTCGGGGTGTGACGTCAATGTCATTCATCTATACAGCAGCTCGACGGAGGATCGATGAACGCAGAAATATGGATTGAAATATGCCATTTTGGAATCTTCATTCAATATTTTGAAAAGCGAAGTTATATATCTCATGATTATGAATTATAAATAAGTATTGACGGTGCTGCTCGACTTTAAAGAGCACATTTAAGGACAAACTTCACGCTGGCAATGACACTGTTTAGTTAGATAATTTATGCACCTTGTTTATGATGACCAAAAACTGTTTAGAATATTCTCAGGGGAGGTCTTCATCAATGGACAAAGTACATGTATGTTTCATCCCACAAAAATCAAGGAAATTTGTCAGATATGACTTGTCAGACGAAAATGTTGATGAAACTCTTCCCTGATCAAAACAAAATTCATATCAAAATATTTGAGATCGCGCCTTATAAACAATGTTATCCTGCTTGGATGTAAGCCTATTAAACTAAAATGTAGGCCTATACTGTTTGAGTCAAAGTAGAATAAATAGATCAACCTCTAGCTGCCGAACTGGAACATCTTTTTTTCCGCCCCATCCCGATGTGGAAATGACTAAACTTAGAATACTACCATGACTCTTGGTTGAATTGACACGGTAGGATCTAAATTTATATAAACATGATAAATGTCGCTAATGGGACGTCGCGACGTACTTGCGTGAAGTTAGATAACAGGCAGTCAAGGTCTATAAAGTATCATGAGCTATATGAATATGATTCGCTGTGAACTTTGTACGCTGATATGGATTATATAAGTAGAGAATTACCAATCCGGAGATAAAATAACATAAAACACAACAAAACTCGCATACAACTAGATTAAGTTCGAGGGATTGATATACCCACGTACAACCTGAAAAAACGCGTCAATAATTTATAGAAGTTTGTTTGAAGTTTCATAACCTTTAACTGGACATTGATCGAAATTGATAGCGTTTCTACTGTATGGATTAAGCAATGAAGCAAACCATTTGGTAACGTTTTAACAAGTTATTGTTCTATTACTGGACGTCTATACCTTTTCAGATATTTGTGACCAAAAGTATTGTGTAAGCTATCGGATGCTCGCGAAAACCTGATGAAACATTTCGGTTGGCCTGTATACCATGATATTACGTTCGTTGTAAAGACTGCGATGCACTTGTTAATTCTGGTGATTTGTCTGCTGTTGCTCCCTGACAGCAATGCAAGTCAGTATGACCCTCATCTCTACCCATCCACCGGGCCTTTCTTTGAAGGTTGGTACACCAGACTAACTGATACAGACAACAGTAGATCATTCGGTGTGCTCTTCGGTCGTGTCCTCCCAAGGAACAACCAGTCGACGCCAGCAGGAGACCCTGCTCCGCTGACTTACATCGGTCTCTTACGCAGCAATGGTGAGTCTCCTATGGTGGTTGTCGAGGCCTACCCAGATGAAAACGACATCGAGGTTACAATACATGGTGGAAAACCGGTCAGCAAAAACCCCTCGTTGCAGACACCGTCTTACTTCGAGTATGTTGCACGCCCCTTTGGATTCTTCAACGTGACTCCAGACTCGACGGTATTTAATTTCACAATCGAGGGAGTGACGTTTGCAGGAAGCTTCTCTGGACCACTGCTCTGGGACTCTACTGGCCAGGGTGAGTTCACAGCCTTTGTAGATTGACCATCTATCGGTTTATCTACATTTGCCACTCTTCTTCCAGGTTTAGTAAATGGGTACCCGTGAAATGATGGAATTCATTTAAATGCTCGAGCACCTGATTTCCGGGGGGCGGGGGGGATACTTAGTATAAATGTATGATACATAATTATGTGCCGCGGTCGAGACCTCCTTTTTAATTTTTTTTTTACTCATTGCCAGCCTTAATGAAGGGTAAAGTTCAGGTCGCGTTATTTGTACAATGTTGTAACACGTGATTTCGAGCCTGGTAATTCGTAAAAAATCATTTTGATACCATTATTCCAAGCTAATTAGAAGCTGACATATTATCGAAAAGCATATTTTATCGGCCATTTTGTAAAATCCTACTAAAACTTAAATAAGCAATTATCTAACTTCTTGAGCAATGCCAGAATGATCTAGCTTTCACTCCATTCGATATGGTCTGTAAGGTATTCAAGTCAATCAAGTTGCATTTCCAAGCGCTCTTGAATGGCATAAAATCAGGTGGAAACAAACCTAAGTTTGAGCATTTAGGGTACAACGAAGCAGTATTCTCACGAAATTGAATTTAGTTTAAGGCAAACTGCACATCGATACTTACAAATATTAAAACTCTTCTCTCACAAAAGTATGAATGCAAGTTTATCAGAATTTTTTTTATCATATATTCTCATTGAGAATACAATATCGATGGCAACAAAAATCACATCCCCTATAAAAAAAAATATTATTCAAAAAATACCTTGTTGGTAGAACCATGCATCACTGAACACTGTTGTTTTAAATGTTGTGAGCTGAAACTACACTTGGTTTATTACTAATATAGGAGCGCCCTGAGCACCTAATGGATGGATACATGCGCCATATAAATTCTATATTATTTTTTTTCACAGTGAACAATTGAAATCTAAAGGAATGAGACCATCTGTGCTCTCATAAATCCTTCATGTCTCATGTTATGTCTTTGTCCAGGGTATACCACTTTGTATTTTACACTACTATACTTTTCAGATCAATAGTGTCAAGCATGTCAAGTGAGGCTTGATACTATAAATACATAATTCAGATTTATTTGGAGTTAGGCCTATCATTATTAATTTGATTTCGATAAACAATGACATTTGTGTTTCGTTTTCATCGATACACCATGTAAAGTTTCATTTAGTTTGTGCAAATCATGAAATAAATGCCATAATTTAAATTATGTAAAACAAACTTAATCAAAACCTGACGCATGCTAAAGGTTAGGCCTCCTTATGAGCTAATGTTTTTTTTCTACTCCCCGTTCAGGTCCAGAAGGCTGGCTTTCCAACCTACCACTGCTACCAATTCATTGGTTTGTCTATAGCCTAGGAACTCCAGGAAGATACACATGGACTCATTCAGACTCCGTCATATCTGGTATGGCCCATGCCCATCAAGAGAAGAACTGGGGCCAGGGCTTCCCGGCAGGCTGGATGTGGACCCAGGCATACAATCGCACTGCAAATGCGACATTCGCAGGAACATTCGGAATCCTTTCATTTTTTGATACCTCTCCCACAATTCCGGCCCATTTGTTTGGCTACAGAAACTTCGAACGACATCTTCATTTTGATTTCAGGCCTGATAATTCATATACGACACAGGAGCTATGGCCGTGTGATGGGACGGCGGCGGTAAAGATCTTCAGTCCATTGTATATTTTGGAGTTGACAATGAGTTCTCCTTTAAATACTTTTCAGAAGTGTCTCCGCGGTCCAGTGGAAACGGGCTTCCGTTACAATTTGGTAGAGACCTACGTGGCAACTATAAGGATTGTCATCAAGAAACTGGCTATTTGGGGCTACAGAGTGATTGAAGATCAAATATTCCATGGGGCTGCGTATGAGTTTGGTAGAGAGTATCTTTGTCCGAAAAATCCATGTACATAATTATGATAATTATTGCAGTGAGTCATTACCAGAACTACACAGTGCGTCCCATGCACACCCCACAAGAACAAAAAACAAAGACAACAAACGAAGAATTGTTGATGATTTAGGCTATTCAAAGTTTATCACAAATTCAATAGACGAATGACGTATCATTGTAAAGCTTCAAGCATCCTTTTTTCTTCCTCTCGTATATCTCTTCGAGATAATTCTTCTAATCTATTTCCATACTAACGGATTTTTCATGTAGCATTCGCACGGTAAACAAAGACTTTATGCATGACTTATCTAGAAAGTGTCGAGAAGTTTGACAGATACCCTGTAAAACATCTTCATTTTATGAAATTACTGGAATTCAGCCATGATTTAAGAAAAAACCAGGGCCCCGCCTTACAAAGTATTGAAATTGATCTGATCAATCGCAACTATGGACGGCCAGCAGCGTCAACATATAAAATTCATGTATGTTCAAAAAAGTTTCTAGATACAAAGTATGAATGTATATCCATAAATTCATTGATTTCTTGACAATTTGGTGTGTTCTCCTTTGTTTACGAAGGACATTTTTACAAATTTCCTGAAGAAGAAATTATGACACTGATGGATTTCCATATAGAGTTACGATTGATTGGATCGATCGTAACTCTTTGTAAGACGGGGCCCTGGACATTGTCATTTTTTAACCATTTGCTATGATTGTGATATAATTTAACGAACATTTATTGATTTTCTTTTTGAAATTCAGATATCGCCACTTAAATTACTTATTGGTATTTTTTCTTCACTTTTATAATCACCAATACCTACATGAAGAACGGTTCAAATTATCAGGCGAATGACAAGATTAAAAGCTTTACAATAATACGCTTTTTGACTAATGCATTCGTAATTAAGTTATGATAAAATAATCTTCAATAATTCTTTATTTCGGTTATTCTGGGACCCTCTGTATAGACCTATTGCTGAATCGATCCATGCATATCAATCTTCACAAATATTTTAATCGTAACTTATCTGGAAAGTAGCGCAACAAAGGGCATTCCAAAGCAAATACTCAGTTCACATGCCAAATGCATGAATCAGGGATTGGATTTTGTTTATTATAAGAGTTCCATTGGCCTACAATTTGTCAATTCTATTACCCGCTTCCGATTAGATCTTTGAATCATGGACCCGATTCCGGGGGGGGGGGGCACTTACATTGACGAGTGGATACCATGCGCGACCAAAAAGAAAACACGTAAAAGGGATGTCTTATTCAAGATAGGGCACGTTATAAGGGTGTCAAAAAACACTGAAATAATAAAAAAGGAGTATATTTTTAATATGAAAGCTACGTGTTTAGGGTCAAATTTGCGAGGGTGTAAGAAATTAAGACTAAATGTTTTTATAAATGATGTACTTGTGCCCCAAGAGTCAACAGTACGATTTGCGCGAGATGTGAGAAGTGGGGTTGTACTAAACCCAATGATGAAGGTGAACCGACGACCGTCGCGACGTCCTTAAAATATCGCTGTACTTGTTAAGGGGGTCAATTCAGGGAACTTGCCAAGAGTATCGTTTTGTTTTCAATACTTGTTAAGGGTAGGGTATCACACTCAAATACTTGTTAAGGGGTGCATTTTCAGAAAAATTGAAAATACGTGTTTAGAGTGCTTTTCGAGACCCCATGGTCGCGCACGGTACCCACTCGCCAATGGAAGTACCCCCCCCCCCCCCGGACCCGATTAAAAATAACTGACTTGATCCAGCCTCAAACTCAATAGACCAGTTCGTAGTTACTTCATGGACAATTTTGGTCAAATGACCTTTCATTTCTTTCATTATGATAGGCAGATTTCAAAGCAAGATATTACGTAAGCTTGCCTTACATAGCAGGATGAAGAAATTGAATAGACCAGGTGACTAGAATAGCACACCAATGAACACTTTATGAAGGTGTTTGTTGCATTCCTTCTTCGAATGCATATCATAGCATGTTGCACAATGTACTTGGCAAACTGTGAAATACAAGTCGTTCGTGGACGCATTGTAGTTTTTTGTGGATGTAAATGAAAACCACAGTTCAAAAGAATATATGAATAATCAAGACATGAAAGTTGGTGCTTATCTCATTAGATTTTAAACCACCATGTCACTTAAATACAAATGACCTTCCTCTGATCATGCGTAGAATCTTTTGATCATGCGCAGAAAGGAACTACGAACTGGCTTATACGGTCACACGAAAATGGCGCTATTAGAGATGCGTTGTTCACATTGTTTGACATCACTTAAATTCTGTACTCTGAAATCTGTACTCCTGTATTTCCTCGTTTAATCAATGTACTTCTTTTTTGACGTATGTTTGTATTCTGAATAAATGTATATGATTGTTATATAGGCCTACTGATTTTCCAAAACGACGTAATACATTGCTCAACTCTCGACGGAGTTACCAATTCATTGATCTATTATTGGAATAAAGGATGTTTACTCTTAAAGGGAAAGTGAGTCCCAACAAAGAAAAATCATATGAATCGTCAAAAAAATCACACAAGCTTGATGCTGAAAATTTCATTTGAAAATCAGATTTAAAATAAGACATTTCAAAGTTTGGCTAAATTTCACAAAAAGTTTTATAACTTTACAGGCAACCACTGGTTGTTATGCAAATACATGCAAGTCAAGCGATGACGCCATCCATTCATTATTTTGTATAGTAATATACGAAATGTAAGTAATTCAGTCTTTCTTCTTATTGATATGAACAAAATTTATTTCCTCCCTAAACATCAGGGGAATAATCCTTTTTAAATAGGGGGTGAAGGTTAAAAAAAAATTATTTGAAAACGAACATGATTTTTGTCAGAAAAAAATAATGACAAGGAAAAGAGAGAAAGTAAGAGAGAGAGAAGGGGAGAGAGCGAATGATACGAATGTCATTGTCAATAATGCGCGCGAGGCGCGAGCTGGAAAGTTGTCAGATCCGACATTTTGTTGCGTCGATGAAACGCTCCTTTCAAACAGTCTGAAACCTCCAGGTTTAAAAACATGAAGGATAAAAATCAATTAAACATCTTGTGGAATCCAATGATTCAGAGGGGAGGCAAGGAGAGACAATACGAGGAGAAGGAGACCTAAACTTAGAAAATGATTCGGCCAAATCGTGGTTTTGGAAACCACTCATAGATTTGTGTACGCGCATTTGTGTACAAAGTGAATGGAGGTGGAAATAGGGAACCGTGCGTGCAACTGAATAAAGCGCTGCTGTATGAAGTGAATGGTGGTTACCTATATCACGATAATGCCAATGATTCCAACTCACCGAAAACTTGTTTCCCCGCACAAATTGAAATGACGCATCCGCCGAAATATCAGGGATCGAATCCCGAATCACTCGGTGTCCACAGGAGTGTCACACACACACGCAAGACGAAACTTACCGGTCCCGATAGTCCAGGTTATTTATTTCACATTCCGACATTAAGTCAATCATGACGCCTTTATTTCTTGACCATAAAATTACGAATTCACAAGTAGAGAATACAGAATTGATTATTTCTTCCAGCGATTCCACGACGTTGATCTTGCATTGTAGATGATAGTCGTGCTCGAATCTCTAATATAATCAGAGTGAAACTTTTGAACCAAATAAATCAATAGAGCTCAAAAAGGTGACTTCTTGCCGCATCGTCACTCCAAATACCCGGTCCCAATAGAAAATGACAACAATGTTACGAGTCTAACACTGCTTTCACATGAAGGTACGGTCGCAGCTACCGATCATTGCCGATCGGACGTACGTGCTTTCACACTGCCTTCAAAATTTGGTCAGGCCAAGAGCGATCGGTCGCTGTAACCAGTGGCGTCGATCCATTTTTCTGATTGGGGGGGCAAAATCATTATCGTTCCAAAGGCGCTTGATCGTACAAAACACCCATACACACACACCCTCACATATATACATATATATATATATATGACTCATTAGACACAGACACGTATCTCACCAACAAATTAATGCGAGCGCGAAGCGCGAGCTGTTTTTTTTTTTAGTATACTGACAGGAAAAAGCGTGCCTGTTTAGGACTGTTTGTAGTAACTCATGAGGAGGACCCATATCTCACTACACAGATAGTACAGTACGAGTGCCCAGAGGGAGCTGAAATTTCTATATATTCTGACCTGAAAACTTGATATTCTAAGCATTTATGGTACTAATGATTAAGATTTGTATCTAAAAGAAGAATAGATGCGAGCGCGAAGCGCGAGCTGAAAATTTTGATATTTCGATCTGAAAAAAATGAGTTTAAAGGACGTTTTTGATAAAGATCAAGATAATATCCAAGAAAGATGATAGAAAATTGAAGCAGCAGTTCTTTTGAGGCTTAGAACTGAAAACGGGACATTTACATTCACTATTTCATCATGAAAAGTATGGGATTTTGCTACAGAAATGATGCGAGCGCGAAGCGCGAGCTGAAAATTTTTATATTCCAATCTGAAAAGCGGACATTTTGAGCACGATTTTAAATAAAGAACGAGTTGTGTATCTCAATCTCGCTTGCTGAACATTACAATCTTGTTTTTTTTATGCATATCCGGAATTATTGGGGGGGCAAAATGATATGTTTGCCCCCCATTATTTTCATTGGTGGGGCAATCGCCCCCCCTGCCCCCCCAGGATCGACGCCCCTGGCTGTAACTTGTCTGTGCGCAAAATGATCTGCACAAATTTTACGCTATATGCACATTAACTTCACAAAGGAGGAATAGGGCATTTCGATCGGTCGCTGAATATACGAAGTTATTTCACATCGAGCTTGCATCGGTCGCTGAAGTACCTCTCACTACTCAGCGACCGACCGATCGTTTTTTTTTTAACCAAAACGACCGGTCGCTTCATTCCAAGAAATGGAGGTGATTGAGTGGCATGCAGGAAATTCATTGGCTAAATGAATGACATGGTTCGATGCCCAAAATTAACGATGTGCGCGCAGCGATAGGAATGTGAAACATTAGCATGACAAAGAGAAGAATGCATAGATCCTGTCTCTTGGGAAGAAAGAACAAGACTTCGCCGCGAAGTAATAGACCCTACTACGAATGAAAATATACGCGACACTGGTATTTTACACTTGTCAACTTCTTTAGTAGGGATAAAATTATAGATTTAAATTTATTTAGTTTGTTTTAGGTGCTTTTTAACCTGTCAAAAATGTACGTGCGCTACCTTTTTACCCCAAATACTGTCGTGTAACATTGCTCACCATTGTTGATGGCGGTTCGTAGATTTGTTGTTTTTCTTGGGGAGGGGTTCATGTAAAATGACACGATACTTGATATATCTATGCCATAACAGTTTTAGAACATGTAAATCATAATCAACTTGAATAGGGACTAATGTTTTGAGTGAATAGTTGTGGTCTTTTTTATGTGTAGGGTTTATACGCACTTCACCCAAGAAAACACTACTAACAATGATTGTGTCCAAATTAAGCCAAATTAGTACCCCTTGTCACGGAGCCATGCTCATGAGGGTATCAGTTCTCTTTTTTAAGTTTCAAGTTTATTCACTCCTCTATAAGTATATAAAATTCCAGAAATAATCACATAAACTCATACTTAACGAAGTGTTGCATATCAAAAAAACATTAGAATGATCTCATATCAACATTACTGAATATTTTCTTCAGCACATTAACACATTAATATTATTACATGAACTCTCTTGATTTTTCTTTCATGAAACACTGTATGATCGTAACAATAATTGTATAAGAGGAAGTTATTTCACACCTACATAACCTTTTACTCACCCATACATTCCAAACTTACCCCCTCCCCCACACACACACACACACCACGCTTTCATTATGGGAGGCATCAATGGCTCAGACAAGAATGATTGAACAGCGCCACCTCTAAATTGCAAAGTTCCTTGCAAAACTTGACTGGCTTATACTGACCCTGAAGGTCGTGAATATTAACAGAACAACAAAAGTTTCAAAGTATACTCTTCATTTATCATCAATATATGATTTCAGTTTTTCATGAACCTTCTGCATATGTCAGCGAAGCTATGACCATCTTTTATAAGTAACGTCTTTGAGAATCTTATGATTTCTATGTCCTCTCGAGCTCATAGCATCCGAGCGTGCATCAGAAGTGCAGGAAGCCAGAGAGTACTTCTCTAAACGCACGCTCAGAAGATGACCACAAGGAGAGGACACTTCATCAAGCAGACAGTACCTAGGTGAGCTTGCCCCTTGTGATGTTGCTGAGGAGCAATACCCGGCATTGTACAACTCAGTCAACGAAAGGCTAGAAATCATTTGAAGTCGTTGACATCCCAAGGAAAGTTTGGAAAACAGTTATTTGCCTCAACCAGGAGAAGACAGGGAAATTCATCGTCATTGTGATTTTATTCACAGTTGCGCCGGAGGAATCTATTTCACTTTTTATATGAGAAGGGTAATGCCGTGGAGTCACTCAGGAGGACGTGTGGGGCCTAGATCCAGGGAAAGTCCAGGGGTGTGCTTCATGATGAGTGGTATACAGCTAACATGGGTTCTACTCATCTTGCAGATTGTGCTTACTTCGTGTCAAGTCTCCTATTCGGGACAATATCCAAGGAGCCGAACCAGGTGAGATGTTTTCTATCACTTTTTTTTTTCAAAAGCTCACCTTCTTACTGCACAACAGATTTTATTAAATTGTTTATAATGTATATGTTGTGATCAGCTATCAGTCGGTCTTCAGTTTTTCTGAATGTGGACAAAGCCATTTTGTCCGATTCGAAAGCCGAATCCTTCAACTATGTAGGTTGGAAAATTAATGTGTAAAACTGGGATGGTCGAAAAATTATATTGATAAACACACCTACCTTGGATGATTGGTTTTATTCATTTGAATCATATCGATCCATGTACTCATCATTGAATACACTGTTGGTAAGTTACTCTTTTATTTAAAGGACAAGTCAACCCCAACAAAACAATTAATTTGAATAAAAAGAGAAAAATCCAACAAGCATAACACTGGAATGTTTATCGAAATCGGATGTAAAATGTGAAAGTTACGACATAAAAAAGTTTTGCTTAATTTCACAAAACAGTTATGCATGTTATTTGCACATCCTGATCGGTATGCAAATAAGGAGACTGATGACGTCACCCACTCATTATTTGTTTGTTTTTTACTATATGAAATATTTTAATTTTCTCCTCATTTTTAAGTAAAACAACGATTAATTCATCTCTGAACAGTATTGTTTGATACTATATGGTTCAGTCAAGTTGGTCCTAGTTGTAATCTGTAAAAAAATGAAATATTGTATAATTCAAGCAATAAATATTTTTAAAAAGATAGAAAGTGAGGGGCGTCATCGACTATCCCATTTGCATGTCACTGGGTTGTGCATATCACTGTTTTGTGAGAAGTAAGCGAAACTTTAAAGTGTCATAACTTTCTTATTTTACATCCGATATCAATGAAATTTTCCGCGTTATACTAGTTTGATTTTTTCTCTATTCAAATCATCATTTTTGGGGGGTGGACTTGATCTTTAAACTCAACATTGTAAACATAAAACTAGAAATATCCTGATAATGAATGGTAAGTAATGGAGATTTGATTGTTTCATAAAATAGTAATTTGCTAATGTGGGCATACTTACTAAACTGTCCTTTCATGCTGTAACATCTCTACTATTTATCTTTCAATTATGTTTATTTAGAGTCCGTGGTTGTATTCTATATAGTGAATTACAACAACTATGGGTTGAACCCTGTATTTCATTTTTCGATCAGAAAATGGAAAAGATATTGTGATAATGATAACTTAAACAACTAAACAAATTCGTTCAGGCCCACCAATTGATGTCTGAGATCATGAAATTTTATTCTCATGGGGAGTCCGACGTTGCAGTATTAAACGATTGATCTTGACTTAGTTTCTGGAAGATTAAAGGTCAAGTCCACCTCAGTAAAATATTGATTTGAATGAATGGAGAAAAATCAAATTAGCATAACACTGAAAATTTCATCAAAATCTGATGTAAAATAAGAAAGTTATGGCATTTTAAAGTTTCGCTTATTTTTTTTTACAAAACAGTGTTATGCACAATTCTGTGACATGCAAATGAGTCAGTTGATGATGCCCATCACTCACTATTTCTTTTGTTTTTTATTGTTTGAATTATACAATATTTCATTTTTTAGGGATCTGACCATAGGGATCGACTTGACTGAATCATATAGTATTAAACAATGCTAATTCTACATGGTCAGGGAGGAATTGATCACCGTTTCACTTGACAATGAGGAGAAAATTTGAATATTTCTAATTTCATATAATGAAATACAAAAGAAATAGTGAGTGACGTCATCAGTCTCCTCATTAGCATACCAATCAGGATGTGCATATAACTGTTTTGTGAAATTGGGCGAAACTTTAAAATGTCATAACTTTCTTATTTTACATCCGATTTTGATGAAAATTTCAGTGTTATGCTTGTTTGATTTTTCTCTTTCTATTTAAATCAATTTTGGGGTTGGACTTGTCCTTTAAGGTCATCTGTAGGGTAAAATGGATACCCGATATAAGATCACTATACCTATCATAACAAATACGAGACGGCTTTCTCATCATAATTATTCAAAATCCTAATTATTCCAAATACATTTACATGTTTCGTGGTGGTATATTTTTTTTACCTCATTGGTCAAAAGGATGAATACTTGTGAGCAATGGACCTGCATGTTGCGTAGATGAAATATGGTGAATGGTAGTCACTGGACTTGAAGGAATAATTTGTGCCAGTCAACTCCGAATTTCGGCGATGGTCGACTGGTCGAATCCAATCCTTGAGGAAGACCTTGAACTCTGTCAATTTGGCCATCTTAGTGGATTCTACCATGCTATTATGATAAGAGTTCTAGACGCCTTGGTAGACGATGCTGAGATCCTTGAGGAATTTCGAGGTAATCTCACTGTTTGGATGGTGAAAGTAGAGTTGGGTTAGGGATTTCTTCGTGTCATTTTCCTTTCTCCTAGGCCGTCATCATCCCATGTTTTTTTTTCTCTGGTGTATGATGCTGGAGCTTCTTTGGCCTATCATGTTTATTTTTAACCATGATAATCATGATCATAATTGCGATTGTTCCCGGAGTCCCTTTGACCCAAATTGACCATGTTGACTTGTTTGGTCGGAATAATCAGGCCTCTATCATACTAATTTTCAATACACTCTGTCGGCACTAATCAATAAGAGGGTTTGATAATGAAATAAATAACATACGTAGAAATATTTTTTTATTTATTTTTTGGGGAGACAAAAATGAAAATAGGAAACGACTTTATTGACATCGTTATGAATAAGTTAGTTTCTAAACTACGATGGGGCTGCGATCTTCAGACCTCTTGGATGACATTTAATGCGTTTCTCCCTGACTTTAATTTTTATATTGAAATTGACTGAAATATCCACCTAACTCGAAAATGCCCTTTTTTAATTTAATATTTTTATCACTATCACATCTCGTTCGATTGAAGAGTTCGTTATATCTGTCCAGCTGCTGCAGCAATTGGCATGGAGACTCTTGCTTCAGGTGGTAGAGCGATGGAAGTCGGCCAAGATTTTTCTTCAAATTTGATTCTAAAATTTGACGCGGAAATCCATGAAATGACTGTTTATCTCAATATATCCGGGCTCATGAATAACCAGCGATCATCATTCACTATTTTACTATCGACATGGTGGGAAGGGAAGGTCTTCATGAGATGTTAATTTATTGTGATTATAGATGCCTTAATCCGTTCGTTCATTAGCAATATTTTTTTATATCACATCATAATGGCTACGTTGTATATATATGGAATTATTACTATAATTAAAATCAAGGTACAGCCGCGTGTATGAGATTATCCTTCGGGTTTGGGGAATTAAGCGTACAACTGTATTGGAATTGGTATTTCTTCCTGACCATAACATACCAAGGAACTGGAAAGTTGTGTGGATCATACTTAACCCTATCTAGGCCGGGGGGGGGGGCTCGGAGGCCCCCCCCCCCTCAACGAATCGCGCGATATTTTCACCGTGCGAAATTTTTTGACCGCGCCGCTCGCTGACATTTTACTTTCAAGTCTTGCGCAACTTTTGAGACCAATTTTGCGTCACCCGGGTACGTGGTTCCGAAATTACGCAACATTATGTAAGTGCATGTCAGACCGGAAATTGCTCAAAAACGTGATTTCGTGTACAAAGTCAATGCAAATTGTGTTTTCAACCAAAATTCATAAATGAATGATTATTTTTAGTTTTTCTAGTCTAAATGTATTCATTTTATGCTTTTTATGATCAGAGAAGAGTCCCCAACAAATTTCATTGAAAAAAACAGTGAAAAACAAAAGGTAAAAAAAAATGAAATACATAAGAAATAGCAAAAAACAATATAATACATAAGAAAATGATTTGATATCACAATTTTTTTCATGTACACTTGCTAAGGACACCACAAAGAGTTTCTATACCAAAAATTAGTACATTTAGAGCTTTATTTAGGGAGTTAGAGGGAAAAGTATGATTTCGCATACTAATTACGCATAAATTAGCATAATCACTTAATAGCGATTCGCATGAAATAAATTACTATACAATCTTGTAGATTATGCCCCAGGCAACCCGCGTGCCAATTTTCGGCGCGATCGCGCGGTCGACGGCCGAGATCTTAGGGGGGGGGGCCTGGGAGGCCCCCCCCCCGGCCATAGGAACTCCCAAAATACCCCGGCCTAGATAGGGTTAAAACGGACATGTATATGCTTGAGGTGCCTTCTCATTTCCTATTTTCTGTTATGAAATTGTTACTATCAGATTATGTACCCTATTAAATGATTGGTTGAAATCTTATCACGTAACTCGAGTAATACCCAACACCTGAATGTACTACTGACTGGTAAAAGCCATAATAGCTGGTAATTTTTAGCTGGTTATTTGTTTTTGTTATATAATTTCTACTTCGCGTTTGTTTGTATATTTCTTATGCATTACATTGTAATGCGCTTTGGATTTCATGAAAAGCGCTATATAAGACTTAGTTATCATTATTGTTTTGTGATTAGAATTAGATTAGATTAGAAACAACACATTTGCACTTTTATGAAACATATAATGCACTTCTTTTTTGTTGAGTCATTTTAATTATCATGTTATTATTTTACATTGATATATGCTCCATAGGTAGGCCTACATCTTGCGAGTAATTATTTATAATACACTCGATCGTATATATGATATAGTTCCTTAAAACACGATGTCTGTTCATTTAACAGTGTCCTTTATAATTTCCCCGCATGGTATCTATTAATTGTAAACAAAACTGCTGCACGCGACACCCGCTTAGATCACCAAGAAATATGAAATAGGAAGACACTGTCTGTCTTCAGAATAAATAAATGAGAGACACAGGAAAGACAATGTCATGCAATCTGATAAAATGACAGGATGAACTATGATTGGACTATTCTCACCGGCCAGTCTCTAAATTTAGTTTGTTTCCAAGGGATAGGGGATATAACATGCTCTTTAATACAACGTTTACCTACAATGACTTATATTTGTGGAAAAAATATTTTTTAAATGATTATCCGTCTCCTGTGGTGGTATCGTGAGTATAAAAGGCAATTCTTATGTTAATCAGCCTCCAGAATTGTGTACATTTGACCTGTATTGGTAAATGATTAAGTTTTATCAAAGTCATCTTGAAGTTATGAATGACTTTACGAACGATGAAAAAAAATGCTATAATTGATAATGTTTTGATCTTTGTCCATTCTTGCGTTTGCATTTTTTGCTTCGATTATTTCATATGCAGTGAAAGAGAAAAAAGGTGTTTGAAATTGCTTTTGGTACATGGCTTCTATTTTTTCGTAAACCCATGCTTTTATCTCCAAAGAGCCTTTAAATCAGCCTTTACATGCCAGATGCATTATAATTATTCTCACTCACGATACATTCTCATGAACTCAATGTAGCCTGTGTGTTATTAAAAACATATTCACTTGGCCTAATTACGTTGACATAGCGAAGATTTGCTCGAGGCAGGTGCTCCAGTCTGTATTGGTGGTATTTTTTTGATGTCGCTCGGTAGCAAGTTTCCCCTATGCCAATTCGTTATTTTATTTAGAAAATTCAAAGGGGAGTCCAAACTTAGTAGCAATATAAGGAGTGGAAAAGGCGAAGTGAAGCAAATGGAAATGTACAAGAAATCAAAGAATTCGGACGAGGAATAGTTTATACAGGTGATTCAAAAATGAGATTACGAAGATATCTCTGCGTTGGCCTGGGAATAGATTATAACACACTCTCACAATTGCCACGTACATGTAGTTAATTTTTGTTGTGGTTTTCCCAATACATGTAGCTTCTTTTGTCTCGAAGAAGAAATCCAAATAAAAGTATGATTCAGTGTAAAACTCTTGAAAAAAAAATCCATTTTGTGTATCGCAGATCGTCACTACCCCCACCCCCTACACTCTAAAAGATTAAGTGCTAGTGTAGCACTTAACATGCTTAATGTTCTTGTATAGTGATTGCACTCTGAGTGCCGATTTTGTCATTCAAATTTGAACTAGAATAACAGCACTCACTATACAAGGACATTAAGTGCTAAATTAGCACTTAATTTTTTTCAGTGTAGTAGTATACAATAATAATAGTAGTAGAAGTAGAAATAAAAATGGTAGTAGTAGTATTAGTAGAAGAGTAGTAGTCTTACAGATGTTGCTGTTGCTTTTTAAAGAAACCTTAATGTTTCCTTGACCTTTCAAAGTGTTTCATCAAAAGAAGGTAAAAATACCAGGAAATCGATCTCTTTTGTTAGTAAACATTGTCAATTTATTAGGCCTAAACTATATTGTAATAAACTGAGGAATTCTTTACACGTTTAATGTCACTTTAGGCTAAAATCTGTCCAACTGGCCCACGTCAAATAATTTATGTTGAAATAAGATAGCACCATAGTCTCAGGTTAATAAAGTATAAGGTACTCATCCTCGTATTTCTGTCCATCTTCCATGAAATTGTATATATTGAACTTGACCGTTGTACCAAGGAGATAAATGGTTGTACCTAAATATGCAATCATTTATGATTTTTAATGGTTAACTTGACCGGCTAAATCCGCGGTTCCGAGGAGAGGTCATTGCCGGGGTCAACAATCAAGTCATTTACAGGCCATGGGAGGCTTTAAGAGTGGTGTAAATACGATGCCATTTTTGACCTTGTCCTTTACAAAATTGCTACAAACTTCTTTCTTGTGTAAACGAACTTCAGTTTGGTTTACATTTCCAAGCAAGCACTAGTCTAAAACTTTTCTCCTTTCATCATAAAAACACATTATAAAACACTGAACAATCTGGTAGTCGTCTTGAAGCTTACTTGTGCAGTTATTGGTTACGCCCCCCCCCCCTTTTTTTTGCCGCCACATACAAGCAGCTCGCTATATCATGTCCCTGTTATGTTATTCAAGAAGATTCCATGAAGTGCCACTTACTCAATACAATTTTAAAGTCAATACTCATACAATTCATGACTTTGTTACTAGTATTCTTTTAATCCACCCTTGCGTTAGAGAGATTCATATGAACGTGTGGATACCATTGCATACCTCATCTGATCACGTGATGTGCATCCTGGAATCCCATACAACATTCGTCATGCTCACCCGGGGATCATACCGGAAGCGTTGGGATACTTTTGAACTCTTTTCAAAGACCAACGTCTTCAGGTATACAATTGATTTCAATCGTCAATTAAAATTGTTAGAAAGCACCTATCTACTCTTCCATGCGACAAGGGCGGAACCCTTCTACATGGTTAATGAATAAAAAAGAACATCAAAGAACGAGCATATATCAAATGGTTAATTACCAATAAAGTTAAACCTTTAGGAAATCTATTGGTTTCTCAAAGATTAATCCATTAAGCCAAATGTTAGGTTCTACTTGTGATAAGAAGGATTGATTTGATTGATTGGTGTTGGTATTATTTGTATCCTCCTCCTCCTCCTAATACTACTACTACAACTACTACTACTACAATATACTGCTAATCCTCCTCCTACTTCTGCTGCTCCTGTTGCTGAGTATATATATGTTAAGAACTACATTTATTGATAAAAATACATATTAAAGTATTATTCTTTTTTCCAACGTTAGGACTGTTTGTCATCTGATACATAATAATAAATAAAAAAAACATACACACACGAGATGTTCATGAATATGCCCTGTACTGTAAGTGATATTGTATTGTCTAATTTAAGTCTGGACAAGTCAATTGAAGTCGAATAGTAAATTACACAAAGCGATGATCTACATGCATAACATGACAGAACATAACAATTTTAACCGCAACAGGTGTGTTGGTTCCCTGTTGTCACCAAGTGTCGTTTTTGTTTAATCGATATTTAGGGATATTAACCGTAGAACTTGTCCCGTCGTGATGGACCGATCACTTCACGCCTGTCTCTCGGGGTAGCTGACAGTGTTTAAACGGGGGTAGACGGTCGCTGTTTCCTGCAGTCAATATGATTGTCTTACTCACACTCTGCCTACCATTAATGAATAAATTAGTGATTGAGTGACAGGTCATTACAGACGATAAACGATTCAGA
Organism: Lytechinus variegatus; assembly: GCF_018143015.1. Taxonomy (NCBI): domain Eukaryota; kingdom Metazoa; phylum Echinodermata; class Echinoidea; order Temnopleuroida; family Toxopneustidae; genus Lytechinus; species Lytechinus variegatus. The sequence goes on from NC_054741.1 coordinate 65,876,746, forward strand.
TTAAGTTGTGCGGATTGGTGGCTCTTCGCTCTATCATGCATGAGTCAAGGATTCTTGAGAAGGAATGGACCTATCCATCGCAGGTAGTTCTTATTCATTGTAATCATGTGTTTATCAAATTGGTTAATCAAAACCGAATTATGTTGTATGAAATTATCATAAAGAATGCAAATAAAAATCTAAACTAGAGCATGTATTAAGCACTTTGCGTTTGACTTGAGAGATTTTGATTGTTAATCCGGGAATTGGTCGATAATCGAGATCATTTCAAAAAGTCATCTATATTATTTTCAAGTTCCAAGAAATGAACTAGAAAATTGTAATAATAGCGCTGCATTGCTGATCCCCTGTCTTTAGTATTTTTATTCTCGTTAAAGCTCTTCTTCCCATTCTCCCACTGTTGTACCATATTAGATAAGCCACACCAACGAAACTCCCAAAGACAAGTAAAATATATCATTTCAAATGACAAAGCATTGGGCGGTTAGTTAAGAACCGCTATTGCACATGCCTTTTCCTCTCTTTCATGCCTTTGCCAGACTATCTTTGAGTCAAGATAAACGAAGTTGGGAACATTGAATTCAAATTTAGGTGGAATGTCATGAAAGTAACGGACGACTGCAAAAGGAAATCTGCTATACCCCCACCTCCAAAATATAATAAATAAAACCCGAAACTTCAGTCCCTTATATGCTTTTCCGTGAGCAGTGCATTTTACCTTCGAAAAATTTAATCGAATTGTTATCAGTTTGGCTATTCCTTGCTTTCCAACAAACACAAATCATGCCAATTATGCGGTTTTTTTGGCGATCACTTTAGAAATGTTTCTTTAATTTTTTTTTCAAATTAAAGGAACGTCATTGTATACTGTCCTTTCTACTTCGTCAATTTCGGCGATCGAAGAGTCGCGACGAAGAGTACTTAGCATCCTTACCATCTAAATGTCTGGTAATAAGCTGAATCACATCGAAACATATGATACCAATCAGAGCGATTCCCTGCTGAGCAGAGACGAGTAAGATTAGATGAGAGACAAGCAAAATGACTTGAGCTGGACATGAACATCTATATTTGTTCTTTTTATGTTTTTTTTTGGGGGGGCGGGGCCGGGGAAGTCAACTTGACCATGGAACTCTTATGATCATGATGATGCCAAGTACTGCTCGGTAAGAGAAACATATCCTGGAATTTCATGGACCACCTGGGTGAAAGTGATTTTGTTCGAATGGGCAATCAGATCACGTATTTAGTCCCAGGCCAAAGCCCCAAACATCCTTTTATAAATCCCGTTTAAAACGAAATTAAGTAAAGTGAAACGAAATGCTGTGTTATACGCACATTCTAGGACTATTAATCAGTTAATGATGGAGCTGATGATGTCACATACTATTTCTTTTTCATAATAAAGAAAAGGTCATTAATTTTCCTAAACCTCGTTTACAACTTGGGTGCCAGTTCAAGGGCAAGGAATGGCTTTGGCCTATGCCATCTCGGGTTCCATGAACATAGAAGACCTCACTTCCAGGCTTGGGTCTTTAACATGCTCCAGATAATTGAGTTCGTATGCTATGCCAATCAGCGACTGTGTCAGGTTAGCGACATGCAATGGCAATGCTAGATACATTAATATAGTTTTTCAAAACTCTTCTTATGATTGACAGATCAAATGATAATTTTATCCTCGATTCTCTGTTCTGAGGCAATACATAAGGTTCATTAATACAAAACATTATCAGATATGAATGTGATTGTCGATAGTCCAGCCATGGATGTACTCAAATAATTCACTGGTGCAATGAAACTGATGAATTTCGGTGCTCCTCAACATTATTATTCAACGTCATTCGGATTATAACTTAATAAGCTTTTCCAAACTCCTAGACGACATTCCTTCGCACCGCCCTTGTTTTGCTTGCCATGCTGCCTTTCACTTACCCATTACAGCAATCTTCATTCCTGATGATAACTGACTTTGACATTGGCTGTCAGCTCATGATTGGCGCATCCAAAAGAGGTGTTGCTTTGTGCAGGAAGACGTCAGATAAATGGAGACTTAGGTGTGCTAAGTATTTCTAGTGAATTTCCTTTAAGTTTTCTCCATTTTCCTAAACAATGCTGTATGTAATTTGTTCTTGTACATTATCAAATTCAGGCTCTCATTTCTTTCTATAATCTGAGACAAGTTATTCCCTGGTAATGTTGGATTCCCTAAGCTTTTTCATTATTGAATGGAGACTTAGGTGTTCTAAGTATTTCTTTTGGATTTCTCCTAAAGTTTTCTCCATTTTCCTAAACAATGCTGTATGTAGTTTGTTCTTGTATATTATCAAATTATACCCTGGTAATGTTGAATTCACTAAGCTTTTAAAGTTTAAATTGCTGACAAAATTACACTTACACCATTGACCTACCATGCTTACATCAACCAAACAGTTCCCAGTCCGATCAAAACTGTTATGTCATTTATAACATGTATAATGGCATCCAATTGGTCTGCTTGAAACTTTGGAGTCAATTTCGTTAGTATGCTGTAGGTAGAATCATGGTTTTCTCATAGTATAAGGACCTTTATCATTCAATACCATAATAATAATTTCATCGCTTTCTTTCTTTTACGCACTAAGATTTCCATACGTTGTTATTATAACATGAAATACACATTATTGTTCATATTGATACACCATTCATTACTCATCCATGTCATCATTTCATTTCCATCACCATGCACATACACGTACACGCACACAGCCTCACACACACACACACACCCCAGTACTCTTACACACAATCTTATGAAAGGATATTCATCATTGCAAAAATAATCCTGACCAACTCGGATATGGAGATCGCAACAGCGGGTAAATACGTTGGCCCATTTAGGCATTTGTGGCAAAAGGTCCTACAAGTCTTGGGAGAAAGTTTAGTTGAAAAGTCACAACAAATTGATGTCATTCATTCATCACGTTTATGAAAAAAAATCGGGATATATTTACTATTTTTTATAAATATGTTTAATTTTAGACCGAAAGTCACACAATTTGTATGTGAATACATATACAACGAAGAAGAGAAATCAACTTTCCAATCATGCATATACAAGCTCCCGAGAATAGCTACCGCATCGCCTTCCTCATTACCGTCCTTCCTTTCAAATCTCCGATTTAGAATGATGATTTGTCATGTGAAATTCGCTCTGTTGCTCCTCTGGAATAAATCCTGAATTTAAAGGTACTGTTGTATCTCATGCATGTTTTGTAATATCCATATACGTCTGGTCAGCGTAGCCAGTATTTAGTCAGGATGATTTAATTTCGTTGATTTCCAAAATGTGTCGAAAACAGTAAGTCTGCTTATATAACCAGTGACCCTCCAAGATTGTCTTTATCATTGATCCCGGTCATTGATTAACAGCTACTTTTACCATGGACTTTAACCGTGTTAAGTATAAAAGTGAAAGTGATCAATTATCGTTGTTGTAACTACCAAAGAATTTACAGAATCCAAAGAAATGACCACCAATGTTTTCTTTGTTATTCTTGTTATTCTGTAAGTAGACAGGTGTATTTGCAATAAAATCATACACGTTTATTATAATTCATGAAAGCAAAGTAGTATAATGATATTTAGAACTCGTTTCTTTTCATTTTACCATGTTAATGGTGTCAGAGTATACGGTAATCCTAAAATAATGAAGGTTGTGTAATCTTTCTGAAAATTAATTGGACCAAAGACGCATGCGAGAACTATATTGATGGTAGCAAATTTCATACTTAGCAGTTGTTATCATGGCGACTCGAACCACGTCCCTCTGAATGTGCCGTTATTCCGAATTCAGCTGGATCAAATGGCCACAATTCCAATATGATATATATTTTTTTATTTAAAAGGGAATGAAACCTTTGGAACGAATAGGCTTGTGTAGAAACAGAAAAATCAAAGAATAAGAATACAGAAAGTTTGAGAAAAATCGGACAAATAGTGAGATAGTTATGAGCATTTGAATATTGCAATCACTAATGCTATGGAGATCCTCACATCACTGATGAACAGCTTTCCCTTTGGTGAACTATAAAATACCCTCAAAATGTGTCTTTTTGCTTTTTCTTATGATGATACAAACTCTTTATCCATGATGTATTCTTAAAAAATATGTATTACATGACCTCATGTAGACAGAACACATGATTTATGGATAGATGTGATAAAAGAGGCAATTCTAGTGAAATATATACTAAAGTAATGGGGAGAGTTGTTCACAAGTGACATCACACATCTGTGTCGCATTGCCAATTTGCTATCTCCATAGCATTAGTGATCGCAATATTCAAATGCTCATAACTTTCTCATTATTTGTCCGATTTTTCTCAAACTTTCGTTGATCGGTTTCTTTGATTTTTCTGTTTTTACACAAGCTATCTTGTTCCAATGGTTTCATCTCCTTTAAGTGTCAGAACTCAGGGGCGGATCCAGGATTTTGAAATAGGGGGGGCGCCAGCGGCGAGGGAGCGAAGCGACCGAGCGGGGGGAGGGTGTGGGAGGGGGATACCCCCCCCCCCCCACGGCAAGGACTTTTTCAAAAATTCATGTCCAAAAGTCGTATTTTGAGAGCACCTTTAGAAGAAAAATGCACACTTAAATCACTGTAACTTCATGAATAAAAGACACATACTGACTCATTTAGGAGCTGGTTTCCAGTCACACACCGTATAAGCGGTCATTCAAAACATACATTTGGCAAAGGCTCTTCACTTGCTTGCATCGTGTGATTGAAACGTCAAATTTAAATGATACGAAACTGAGACTTGTAATCGATAAGTTCCGAATAATCCATTCTGTTTATTGTCATTTGTGTATTTACATTGTGTGTTTCAAACGAGAATTGTTTAGTCGTATGGCAACATGCATAAAATTTGGTTCTTTTTTCCCCAAAATGCACAGTAAATTGTTACAAACTACAGAAAAAACGACATCATCTTCTGGTAATCAACCTTGCTCCTTGATAATGATTGGAATGATTGCTTCGGCGAAACTTAGTTGGGGCGCCCTGGATAATATGCCTCTGAATCTACCAGAAAGTGTAAAAGTTAGTTTACATTAAATACAAATATGTCTGATCTATACATTTCAGTGAAAACGTACATGACCAAGGCAGAATGATAATGCTGCGCACGTGGCGCCCGATATAGGGCTTCATCTTTGAGTGAAGAATAATCTCGGGGATAGACATTATCATTCGCATCGTTGACACTTTCTCTCGCGATCTGTTGATTACAATTTACATGTATTTGCCATAAAGACGGACAAACACATGTTACAAAAAACACAGAATTTCGGGAAAAAATGATATCCAATCCAACATCTTCACACTGGTCACTGCACTGCAACTCCCGATTACAAGTGGTGCAACTTTCCAACCAATCGACTTGCGCGCCCTGGAATTTCGGAATTTACATATTGTAATACAGTATGACAGAGGTGCATTTGTGCGAACACAAAGGCCATGAGCGTAAGTTAAAATATAGTTTTGACTAGATCTAGCCCTTGAAATTGACTACATTGTACCAATCCAGTAAATATAACCATCCAAAAAAAAAAAAAAAATCTGGCGAAAATAGGGGTGGGGGGCGCGCCCGGGGCGCCCCCCTCTGGATCCGCCACTGGAACAACTCGTCTCTTCAAAGTAAGTACAAATATTGATTTATCATCATTCCATTATATGCCGAAATTATCACGTGACAAAGCCCATTGGCGTCTGACCTTGCATTGACCTCTAACCCTATGGTGTTTGTGAAGAGTCTTTCTTGACAGTAATGGCTGATGTGATACGATGTCGCTCTTGTTTGACCTATTTCGGTCCCCCTATCTGTAACACACACACGCACAAATTTACCATTGCACAACGCACACAATATCTTTCTCTCTCTCTCTCTCTTCTCTCGCTCTTTATCTCATACAATTTTGCTTTATAAAGTCAAAACACACACAGTGATGTAGTCGATTGTTCTGGCCTACACTACTTCTCTGAACTCTAAGTACATTAAAAGAGAATGAAACCATTGGAACAAGATAGCTTGTGTGAAAACAGAAAAATCAAAGAAACAGATCAACGAAAGTTTGAGAAAAATCGGACAAATAATGAGAAAGTTATGAGCATCTGAATATTGCAATCACTAATGCTATGGAGATAGCAAATTGGCAATGCGACAAAGATGTGTGATGTCACTTGTGAACAACTCTCCCCATTACTTTAGTATATATTTCACTTGAATTGCCTCTTTTATCACATCTATCCATAGATCATGTGTTCTTTCTGCATGAGGGCATATAATACATATTTCTTAAGAATACACCATGGATAAAAAAAACATCACACATCCTTGTCGCATTGCCAATAGGAGGATCTCCATAGCATTAGTGATTGTTATATTCAAATGCTCATAACTTTCTCATTATTTGTCCGATTTTTCTCAAACTTTCTTTATTCTTATTCTTTGATTTTTATGTTTCTACACAAGCCTATTTGTTCCACAGGTTTCATTCCCCTTTAATGATCTTTTCTCCATTCCATCTTTATTGTAGTAAACATTCATACTCTAGGCTAATGATGTTGTTATGATTTATGCTATACTCTTGTGCAAATCAACTTTGAATTACTATTAAGTCAGCTTTTTAATACTAACTAGTTTGCATGAAGAGGAGAATTTAAAAAAAAACTTTTACTATATCACTTTTCTAGTATGCTTTTCACACTGCACTTTTTTCCCTTAACCCCAGGATATTGGTGGGGCTAAGGGGGGGGGGGTCTTAGCCCCACCAATTTCAGCTCAGCCCACTTCGTTTTCACACTACGTTTTAGCAAAGTGGGCTAGCACGGTAAATAGTACGGTACTGTACCAGCAAAAAACAGGGTTAGCCGGTTTATCGTGGTGCTAGCACCACAATTGTGGTGTTAAGAAATGCAGTGTGAAACGAAACAGGGCTTAGAAAAAGTTGGGCTAGCGGCATAGTAGCCAATCACAGAAGTCAAAATCGCACGTTAATCACGCTCTGTATGGTAAATCATCAATATTTATGAGCTGTGTGATTGCCCAGGGTTAAGGCGTTAACACCTGCTAAGCAAATAGTTAAGAAAGACAGTGTGAAACGAAAAATAAATAATATGGGATAAAGGAAATGCAGTGTGAAAAGTATATTAGTGCTTTCCGAACATGCTCACGACATAACACATCACTGTGAGGCAGTAAAGTTGTTAATCCTGAGAAACATAACACTAGCCACAGTCCCTATACCTTTCATCGATGTGTGAGCTAGGTGGGTTCAGTTTATCTTTCGCACACTCTTTTGTGCAATCATTTTTTTGTGTGGACATGCCAGACATTTCTTCTGAGATCATAAATATATCATCGCTTGGGAGATTGATCCGCTCCTGGTCCCATTTCGACATTAGACACGTACTTGAACTGTTTGGAGGTCATGATCTCTAATAAAATTGATACGGTAATTGAAAATTTATAGTTCCCCTGGTATCAGGCTTTCAGGATGATAGGACGATACCTCAGTTCCATCTCGGATGCTGATAATGACCCAAAGGATAACATTGGTGCAATTACTCCAGTTGCAAATGCTCACGAATTTTGAAAGGTCTTAAGGAGATGGAGAACATAGTTCCTTGTATTCTGTTATGTCATTTGATTTTTTTCCTTTTTACTTAATTTTCATTTATTTTATCCCTTCTTATCAACTACATTAAATAATATAACAGTACATTTATATAGATTTTAATTGAAAAGAACCTATGTAAGCGCTCATAAGTTTTGTCGATATCATTGTCGTATGATTGGTTTAAAATCCTCAATATTCCTCAAATATTTCCTCATTGTTCAAATATTAACGAAACAAAGATATGTCAATGCAGATGTAATCTTTCCCCCATAAAGATTCTATATATAAAATATACTTTCATTAACACTCTGAAATAAAAGAACAAATGAGGGTCAACTTTCATACAATTTCTTTAATTCCATCAAACTTTCCTGAAAATTCATTGCAGGTTTAGGGTAGACGAAATGTTTTACCCGTTTTGGTCCTGGGAATTTCTAACGTATACTGCACTAGGACTAGGAGATGGTCATTCGATCTTTCCTTCATATAACTTTAAAAGTGACCTGTTTTTTTTTCCAATTTTTCAACAAGAAATGAATAATTTAAAAAGATAAATGGGAGACAAATATTAAAATGATTGGTGAGCCCTTTAACCTACTATGCAACTCGTAAACCATATATCATCCAAACTATCAAGTTTATGCGATTGTTAAGCTTTTGATGGTGGTGAACCTGACGAGGGTTCATTCCGTATCATTCGCTGACTTTACAAGTGAATCTTTCGGGTATAGCCTTGCGGAAGAGGAAATAAAATTCTTTGAAGTTTTTCATTTCAACGAATTGAATCTAGTTGATTTATTATGACTTCAACTGCATCATGAACAACAAACACCATTCCAAATTATCATCACATTGCGTACCTGGAAATGAATGCTCGTGACACCCTCTTCAACCCCACACACTCCCTTCTTCCCCTCACACACAAACCCACATACCTCTCCACCTCCGATCCTCAAATACTCAAATACATAGTTATATAAATACCCCTTTCATAAACCCAATCATAAACCCAAATTATCCGCATAATTGGGCTTATGAAAGGGCTATATACGTTAACGATGAAACTTAATCTTATTCCGGGTCACGTGATTCGAAAGTTGCCCCCTTAGTTCTGAGATTCTCTCCATTAGACATGTCGGATAGGATTTGAACCTTATATTGGCTATATGAAATTGACACGATGCCAAATGTTACACTCTTACTGCACTGAGACAATAGCACAAACTAATCGAGGTATAATTGCATCGTCGCGTGTATCACTATAATAATACCTCGTTGTCCACATAATTGGTCGTACACAGTGACATTTCCATGACATTTATTTTGTTTGCGATTAATCTTCATAATCAAATTGAGGTTCATGTATTCTGGATGTTTCGTGAGAGGAAAGCGGAAGAGAGGAAACCACAATCCTGACACACATGTCAAACTGTGATTGATGTAATGAATATAGCATTAATTGATATCGCCCGCGTAATATGGGTGCATATTCTGTATTTTCCCTTTCTCTGTCTCTGCGTATGCGGGTGTGTGTATCTCCCTGCCTCCCTCTCAAATACACACACACACACATCAATTATTCCTGTAAGAGTAGCAAGGAATATACATTTTGAGTCGAACTTAACAGTTTCATTTTTTTTTCACTTTTGAGGTGACTGCAAATGGAAACAATTATGTGATTGAAGGGAAATGTTTACAAGTATGGACTGTATTATAAATCTCAACTTCCATAATAATTACACCCTAAAAAGCTGAAATCAAGAGAGACACTCATCAAGTCTGGAGTGATGACGACTTTTCTTCTTTATTTATAACTTTGCTTCCCGACAAAAACAATATTTAACCCCCTCATTGCCCATTCTGTGATCCTGAAATGCCCGTTCCTCGCTTTAGCTGTGATAAGACAGTTTGACTCATTTTTCATTATTACTACACGGTACCTTTAAATCAGAGGTCTGCACCGCCGTGAACATGGTCAAGATGTGATCTGTCCCTCTCAAGATCAGGCAACCAAGCATGTATCTTTATCCCCCTCCTAATTGTTTTCAAATGTGCCATCCTGGATTGCCCGGAATCCGAGCAATGATAGATGCATTATGGATTGTACACATGTTCATCTCGTATTATTTTGATCTCATTTCACACTCCATCTGGACTCCAAGACTGTGGGTGGGTGTGTGTGTGCGCGTTGGGAGACGTGAGTGAGCGCGACCCGGTTCATATTTACAGACGTCATGGACGAATTTAATCTAGAAATCATTTAACTATGCACTGAGTCAATCATTATTATTCAAATACAAGTTATAAAGTCACTTATTCTAAAAACAAAATTATTTATAAATCAATCAAGATATTTATTTTGTATAGAACTGGAAGTTTACAATAAAGATACATTTCGCAAATGCTTAAACAAAATTATATGCTTTGCTTTTGCTGCAAAGTAGACATTTTCCTCAGCCTCATAATATAATCGCTGTTCATTAAATATAGTTTACATCTTGTCATGTATCCTATCAATAATTCAACGATAAACTACCATGAAACACTATTTCTCTTTTATAGGATCTTTCTGATGAATTTCTCACAATGTTGAATTTCTCCTTTTAGGATCTTTCTGATAGATTTTAAGAAAACAATCCACCGGGAACCTTTTGTAAGAAAGGATGCAGATTCGAATAATTTCCATCGAATTTTCTGACAAGTTGTCGGATCCGACAACCTTCCTTGAATTTGATTGGCTGAGAAGCACGGTTTCTATGGTACCTGTCGGATAAGATGAGACTTGTCGAATAAATTGCCCGACAATTCCTTTCATGAAACGCTCCCCAGATCTCGTTAACAAAAAAATAACAACACACACACCATGCCATAGATTTCGTAAAAGCTTATAAAAATGTTTCATATTCTTACTTTCATAGATTACTCATTACCATATTCACGAAGTTGTTACTTCTAATGTCAATTAAGATGAAACTTTGTTGCTCGCAACTCTTTAAGTAATGTTCTAGTAAGCTTGAAATCCAACCCTTCCATGTTTTAAGAGTTTACGGTACAAGACAGAAACCGAAAACTGGTAGAATGCATATTTTTTACTAAATGACCTTTGGCTTTATATATAGTAATAATATCTAGAAGTAGAAGGGGTCGATCTATTACGCACAAATAATGTGCTATTTGAAGGTAGATATCTCAAAGGGTACAGGAAGGGTATCTACTTGAGCAGACATAACAGAAGTGACTTGCGCTTCACATGCCATGGATAAGAAGAAAGTGCCGTGCAACTTTGATGAAGTTTGCCTAGGGATGAATGAGTACCTACTATAATAGTTAGAATCAGATTTATAACATGATTATTACTGTCATTATACCCAATATTCTCCACTTCTTGATTTGCACGACAAGAATCAATTTCCTTTTATAAAAACTACGTTTATAACAACATGCAGCTATTCTGTCACCTTGATATTCGGATATATTTCAGTAATGGGGTGTGTGAGGAGGGTGTGCGTGAATGTTGGGTGGGTAGGTTTGAATAGATATAGAGCAACAATATACATCACGTATGTGAGACCTGTTTTTAATCATATGTGAGACGTGAGAGAGTAATATCTTGCTTTGTTATCATTGCTCTCGAGAAATGTTAATTTGTGACATTGTTATACCCGTTCACAGCATTTGAGTTCATGTTTGTTGGGTTCAATACGGTAGGGATGAAAGTTGAGTTGTTGACTTGGTGTTCGCCTTTCAGGCTAGACTTTGGCAAATCCTTCTGAGTGCCCCTTGTTTTTTTCTCAGCCCTTAATCCATGTTCGGTATATAGACCCAGACGTACGTTTCTCTGTTAGGTTTCTGACCTAGTTAAATGGCCGCCGCCTTTTCGCGATTCTACTGATTGACGCCTCCCCATGTGGGAACCAATACCCCCCTTAATATGGAGAATACAGTCGGCACATCTGAAAGCGAATAGATTACTCATGGGGAGGAATCACAAGTCAAAACAATATTAATGCTTCAAGAACGATCCAGGATGGGGTTTATGTTATTTTGAAATTTAGGACAGTTCATTGGGAATTTATCGAATCTCCTCACTCTGAATTCGACGCCAAAATCTTGCAAGGATTGATTTAGAAATTCATCTTTTCCCTCCGCAATTGTAGATATGTCAAAATGTCAAATAAATGATATTAACCGTGTCACTACTAAATAATTTTACTCAAATATTGTTTATGGTCATGGTCGTACGTGAGAAGGGTGAGAATGCATGTCCGAAATCATTATGTACAGTTAAGCGAGTAAAAGAATGTTGTTTGGCACACTCCACGTGCAAAGGTTTGAAATCCGGCCATCTTGCCTCCTGCGTACGGTCGCTCGCGTGTAAATTTTAGTCTGGTAAAAATATTTAATGATTAGATAATATGTTTATCCTGCATTCAAAGCAAAATGTGACTTTTGCATCGGTGTTGATCTTTCATGATTGTTTCAAACGCAATTAGTTAGTATTATTAATAGTCACATTTTATTGAGACTTTCAATGTCTAGTGCAAATGTGATTTAATATAGGTGAAGATCTTTGAGATTGCTGTTCTGCCGCAAGCTATTATAACTGCATACAAGTTAAGTATGGAATGGGACAAATGATGATTTGAGATATCTCGATATTTTTTAATGTGCTATCATTATCATTTTCCAAAGCAGAGAAATTAATTATGCTTTCGTGTTTTTTTTTCATCCACAGATATCGTAAAACAGTTTGCATCATTGTGATTTATTTTTATTCATGTTTTTTTTTTATAATTAACTATTAAGAATATATTAACATAATTCATTCAACACAATTTTTTTTATTTACAACTTTTAATAATACTAGATACACCGCACATCAATTTGCATGATTTTTTAAACAAGCTTTTGTGATTTTAACCAATATTTTAAGCCGCCGCCCCCAACCCCCAAAAAGAAGGTCATAACCTCTAACTTCTTACGAGAATGTTGGGCAGCATACTCCCCACACAACAATTGGTTAAAACTTTATCCAATTCTGGATAGTTTTAAAACAATAATGCGTGCTTTGGGTGAAAACTACACAGTATTGGTTGAAAACTGCCAAGATTTGGATAACTTTTTAACCAAGTGTTGTGTGGACAGTATGTCGCAAGAGTGTACATGTTTAATGCCTTGGAATAGAAGTATTCCTCAGGGGTACTCCCGGACAGCTTGATAGAGTTATCACGTTTTTATTAAATAACGCGTAAGGAAGTGCCCAAAATTCAATTCATTACTATTTTGGATTCGGTTGGATATGCTAGTGATATCGGTCTGAGCCTTCCTCGTTGCAATCATGGCGATCGTATAGCCAAGATATTAAACGAATCTTGGTTCTTGCTCTATCATCGTCACTGGGTTGTTGCTCATCGTTTTTTTTTTCAGATGTAGCTTAGCAAGAGGACTATATCTTACTACGGAATTCCAGTATAAAAAATATAGTATCAGACTTGAAAGAAGTCAGAAAAAAATTACCTAAACCGATGAATGTAGTATACTGGGATGAACTGCACAAAAATGACTGCTTAGAGGCTGTGGATATTTTATGACAATCAAAGGTGGGGGTGGCGCCATAAAAGTTTATATGAGTGAAAAAAAAGGAGACGTATGTTTTTCTTTAAAAGAGGGTGTTACGAAGTTAAACGCCACAGACCCAATTTTTTTATGTAGTATTCCTTTTCTTCTTCTTTTCGGCCCTTTCGTTATATAAATAGCCAAAATAGTAATTTAGTCTCACCCCCCCCCCAAAAAAAAAATAGTCTGAAAGGGCAGTTTTTCTTCGTGTGAAAAATTGAAGTGCAATTGCATAAATGAAAAGATACAAGAGTTTCTTTGACACTTCTTTTTCGGAATGCTTGGAAGTTTAATTGAGTATGCATTCTCACGCTTAAGTGAACCTTAAACTTCAAACCTTGTTTTCTCCTTATTTTTTAAGCTCTTTCTGAATTTCCTCTGCATTCAATCAAGTACTTGTAGTGGTTATTGTTGATAAATTTCAACATATTATATATCATTTTAAAGCTTAGGAAATGAATTTTTAAGCTAAATAAACTGGTCGACTTATTGTTGGTTTTTGGCTGGCAGTTCTATTTCATGTATTCTGGAGCAGTGGTCATTACAGGGACATTTCCTACTGATGTAGGACTAGTATATCTGAAGTAGGAATACTGCACATCGTAGGTTTAGAATGACACTTGTGGAAACATATTGCAACTCTGGAAACAAGAAGACGAGTTGTACTACTTAAACCAACCGGTTCGGCCAATAACGAGACGTTTTGCAAGTTCGTGGCGGCTTCATCAAGAACGTACTTACTGAACACCACCTTACTTCCAGGAGTTCCAGATGCCACTATAACATGAGGATGTCAATTTGGGGTTGTTACCCTGTAACATCCATGGGTTACTGTCCTCCAAAGATGCGTCTCTGTCTGATATCTTATTGTCTGATGATAATGTTTTCTTTGCCCATAAGCTTTGAAACTCGAGATGAGGTTGTCAAACTGTCGGACATGAATTGAAGTGTGGGTTCAATGTCCTCTTAGATTTCTGAAAGCAGTCAACAATCACTACGATCTAATTGCACAAACTCTCATTTTCTGGTTTCTAAAATCCAGTCTTAACTGTATAACATTTTGGTGATTTTTTTTCCACCGTTGTTATAGAAGGAGACACCAACAGAAAGTAGAAAATGGTAGCTTGCCTGATTATTCCACCAATGCTTTTTCAGAATGGATTGTACTTGTGAAGTAACATCTTTTATCGACAAATAACACGAAACTATAGGGTACTTAGGAGTGAATATTCAGGTTTAATGGTTTACTTTCCTTTGTGATCATTTATCTAAGACTTTCGGTAGACAATATCTATTCACCTTTCCATTTAGAGAATATTTCCACGATTACATTGATAGTCATAATATACAGACGATTGGTGCTGATCTGACATGACATCATCATGGTGAAGGATCCATGTGTAGATCTACAATTAATCAAGGGGACCCACCAAGACGAGCAGAGCTGGATTCTTGACATTTTATTAATACAGGTGTCCCCAGTGGGATTCACGTCCATGGGAGAAGAGAGTTTCCCTCTGACAACAGGGGCAGAAGACAAGACAAATATGACCCCCGCTCCTGCTCTAGAAGGCTTCTAGGGTGTCGAAAGAAAACAACCAAGCCGTATTCCCTCATGGGAAATAAGTAGCGTATAGAGTTCAAAGACAATGGTCCATAGAATGGAAAGAAAAATTAGTGGTCAATTATGGATGGAATTCAAATTATACGAGTTAATCCGTTCGGTTCTTCAGGGAAATTGGTTTTTAGGATGTGAGTGACCAAACGAATTGAGACTTCTAAACTGAGGTTCATTAATTTGTTGAATCAAGAATTTTTAAAAACTTCGATTTTTTTTGTGTGCAAATTTTCTATTTTTCCGAAAAAAATCTGCTCCCCCGCGTAAAGGCTGCAGTACAAGGTAAAGAAATCTTTCGCTGAAATAACGGTTATTATGTTTTTCAAAATTGCATGAACTGATTGTGAATTTAAACAATACATATACATCCCTTTTCTCTAAAATGATTAGATATCATAATAAAATTACTTTTTATCGTCATCATATTTTTTTCTATTGTTTTTGGAATAAACAATATTGAATCCCAATATTTGAATGCTATTATGAACTATCATTTCACGAATAAGAGATAATTTCAGAGAGCTAAATGCAGACATGCCGTGAGGGAGAAATTCTTGTCTCGCACGCCATGACAACATGATTATCTATGGGTGGGCACATTAGGTGACAATGTCAATCACGAAGCAAGCTATGTAGCTTCAATATTTTAAACTTGAAGGGGACTCACTGTAAGTTATATTAAAAAAATCACAGTATGGTCTTTAAAGGCGTTCTGTTTATGATACCAATGCTTGAAGATAATAATCACATTTTTGTTAGGATTATTGTTCGTGATGCTGTTATAGTGGCCATGTCGAATTTCATTTCTTTGAATTAAAAGAAACATAATTATATTGTACATTTACTTAAAACGCTTGTGATTTTTGTTTCTGAAATGCTGATTGATTCAAATTTGCCTTCGGTTGACATACGAAAAAATATATTTAATTTACCAATATACATACATAGTAAGCAGTATCCAGGTAGCCCATTTACGAGAAGTTCGACCTGGGTTTCTCAGTCACCTGATTTTTCAGGTTGGCAATATAAGGTTTTTCCCTTCGTACCAGGAATATCTTCTAAAAGTGATTATAATTGGTCATAATCTTAACGACCTCAAAACGCCTCTAGGGGAGTTGCAGAGTAGCGTACAATTGGGCGCTTGTTACTTCTCAGCCATTCTGAAACTACACGTACAATCCTTTTTGACATCAAATTCCCCTTCTCTGACAAATTGTTAAAAATTGTTTCTTGAAAAGATTTAATAGATGACTGGAAGCGAATCGTGTACTTAGCCCTAAGGTGTTTTAACATTTTACCGTCTACTGAAGATTACTAAAGCTTTGAACTCGAATACTCCAAGGTAAATAAACAGAGAAACGGGACTACTCCGGTAACGGACTTGTTATGCTGGAGGCAGGAACAGGAGGCGGTCAGCGATAATATTTGGTGATTCGGGGAGTTCTGGGTGTCGTTTTAGGGATTTCTCCTCACGGCGACAGGTTGATGTCTAAAGGTTACTCCTAGCGACAACATAGCAGACAAAAGGCCAACGAGAAAGTGAAAACATGCATTAGAAAGGATGGAAATTAAGTTTACAGGAGTACTATGCAATACAAATTTTGAGGTCGGCGATTTAGGCCAGTTCATCAATCTTGTAGACAATTTGAGCGTTAAAATATTTCACGGATGCGCCATGACCGTGTGGTCTGATGGACTTGACCATGTTGACGAGACACATGAGGGTCTAGGGTTCGAAACCTGGCTGCGGCGCTAATGTCCTTCAGGCTTATGATGCATAGGCCTATATTGTTCTTTCACATTTCGGTCAGAGATATGAGAGCCCATATCTGATTGATAGACGTTTGATAAAAAAAAAAACCAAACACACACATTAGTGGAAAGACTCCGTAGTCCTACTCGAATTCTTCCATTTTATTGTATGAATATGAAAATACTTTATCTAGAGGTCTGTGCTGCAAACCCAAACGATCGATCTCTGTCTTGGGAAGCGTGAGGGGCAGAATCTTTTAAGAACATCTTTCAAGAAATAAGTGCGATATCCATCTCGCCTAATTTAAGATTCTGTCTCTCCCATCACATTCTTTATCATGACTTTGTATACCCCCTCTGTTTTCGTGGCTATTTTATTCTCTATTATATATAACAGCTTTCGAAGGCAAAAAAATAATTTTAAATAATTCCATGTCATGGTCAGAACAAAGTTGAGAGGTGTTTTCATCCCTATGTTACCGAGGTTGTAGATGCTGGCAAATGGCGTTTATTGATAGAGGGGTGGTGTCACACTGTCTTGATAAAATTTTATTGAATTAACGATGTGAACCTTTTGTACTCGAGCTATGTTATTCATGATTAAATTACAAAAAAAACACCTTGGATATGAATGTGTCTCTTCCGAATACTATAGTTATTCCTATATAAAAAACGATAAAAAAGATGTAATTAACTGTTTCTTGTTTTGTAGCATTGCATGACATGGGAAGGCTGCAAGACTGAAACTTGGAACCATTCTTAGGCAACGTATAAATAGCAAGCCTCAGAATTGATTTATGATTTCCTTCAGCATTAGTTGATTTGATTTCTTGTGGATGATATTGATTGCAAATTTGACATAGATTATTCTAATCGATCGTAAATGAGTTTTTTGCCACGCTGCTTGTTTGGACAAATTTAACCTTCTTCTCTGAATGTCCTTGTTTCATTCGATTAACTTTTCTTTTGGGTTCGATTTCCCTTTAATAAATACGGCGTCCCTGATCGGATACCTGAGACGAAGTCATGACCCTTGTCGCCTGAAATAATGACTTCCGGCTTGGAGGAGGCATCATGGGACGGTATGAAGGCCAAGCCTACCTGTCACATCGTAACAGGTGTGTCGAGAGTCAATGGCATTACAAGGGTGTCAAGATCATGTCCGCGGGGAGGGGGTTGCTACCGTTCTTACAAATAACTGCTGGGGGGGGGGGGATCGACAGCTCATTGTTTTAATATCGAATTCATAAACTTTCGTTCATAGTAGTCATTTCATGTCACACAGGTATGCCTTGAATGGAATGGGAACTTATGATTATTTCAGTTCAGCTTTTCAATTTCATTTCATGAAGTGCTGAATTCAGAACAGTTGTTCCAATAACACATTCTACCTGGGCGGCTTGATTCTATCAGTGTAACACTGAACCTGGTAGCATTGGCATTTTAATTGAATTCAATTTATTTTTTGTTCATTTTAACAATTAGATGACAAAAATATAACAAAATACTACTTTTAAAACAATATGTAGCAGGTATATATGAAATAAAGTTACCTATAAATGTGTAATTACAACAGATAATCGACATATAAGAACACACCCCCAACGCACCCACCCACACACCTTACACAAACTCATGCCCACATTTATAAGCAACGAATTACCTCATGCCTTGGAGAAAGTACAATTATCTCAATTTGAAGCAGCCGACTAACTGATGGTTGAAATTAGTTTGCATGCAGAAGGAGTTGGGTTTTAAAAAACAGTTGGTAGGTTCACAGCTTTTTGGCTGATTTAAAAAGAAAAAAAAACACTGTTAGAGTGTAAATATGCCAGTTTTCATCATCATCGCCAGCGTCTTGTCAATTAAACGATTGTGTTGTGTACGTTTTGTATTTTGAATGCTGAATCCTTAAAACATGGGCTATGTCCTTGAAGGATGAACTTTGCAATCTCGAGACGAGTCTCTCTCCTTTCCTCCTCCCTCTAATGCTGTATAGGATGCAAGGTGTCTAATGATGATTGAGATGCTTCCATATTACACGTGTTCATTTGAGGACATGTCTGGATCAAATTCGGAAACAAAGATCAATATCACTTCTCCGCTTCCCCACCCTCTCTCTCCTTCCAATATTCCCTGAATTCAAACCATTCGTCCAGTGATCAAAGACATCATCATTTAGGCCTGAACGTTGCTGAAACTTTCGTTATTACAAAACAGTAACAGGTGCTTGAAAAATATTTGTTATATTTGAAAAAGAATGTTCGGATGCAATTCAAGTATGTGCTGTTCTTCCTTCTGAAATTAAATTATAAAGATATATAGTAGGCCTATACAGTAACTGCATACACTTTCACATCTAAAGTTCTCATGGGTCGCTTCTAGACGATTTCCCTTTCCTATAGACCTGCTTTTGTAATGAAAAAAATATAAACATACTATGTTTAAACTGAAATGTACATGATTATTTTCTGTCTTTTGTTTTGCAGGACTGGAAATTGGTGTGAATTCAAGAGGTCAAAACAAGTCACATGTAATGTTCGTAATGGAACAGAAATGTATATACAACGTACTGTTTCTCCTTGGTGTAACTATCAGCTACGTACTATGTATGGTCAGTTACAGCATAAAGATTGTTCCAAGTCATCTTATCGGTAAGTGCTTCCTTTGTTTCTTTTGAAATGATTCATCGGAAACCTTACGAAACTAACATAAGTCAGTTATCGTTATTACGTACATCGCATTTTGTGTAAAACAAAACATGAACTTATTTTTTAAAGGTCATTGTAATGTTCCTCCATTTTGATCATAATGCTGTAATAGGTAGAAAACTCCGCTTCTTTCATTTTGGATGCTTTGATATGTGAATATTTTGGTTTTTATTAAAGCCCTGTCTACATCCCTGTGATTCCCCAGTACTTTGTATTTCTCGCGAGCTCTGCAACTAAACCATAGTTGTCATCATTACAACGATTATAGTGGAGATTTTTTTTAATGAGAAGTTTTTATTGACAACTTCAATTCATATACACAATAAAATATATATAACAAATAGAACCTTAATGTCTTACAAATACATTGAGATTGAGATCGTGGAATCGATAGACAGCAAGAAAAAAAGATGGAGAAGGAGAGAAAGTGAACATAACCCACCAAATCAAAACAGAGTATGGTTCGGAGAAACGGGGATTTGAAATTAAAAAAAAAAGAAATCGAATGTGATTGCCTATACTTCTAACATTACCACCTATGTCAATTTGAACAAAGATTTAACCCAAATGAATCTCGGGGAAAAGTTCAAAAAGTTGACGCTATTTATTCGAGGGATGAACTGACCTACTTAATTGCAATATTTTGCAATAACATTGAAAACTACTTCTAAAGAACGATAAAAGTTGAAAGTCCTGCAGTGACGGTTCCTCAGAATAATTCTCGGAGTGGGTATTATTTTTCATTTGCTTTATGCGACTCTAAAAACTTCTTTAAAAATCCATCTGAACCTTTGAATAAAAAAAACTTGATATAGTACTTCAGAACTTAAATCAATTTCTCTATAGAAAGAAGCTTAAGGACTGAAATTAGAAATTGAATGTTGACAGACAACATAAAAAATGTCAAACCGTTTTTTTAGCAAATAACATTTTATGTGTTTAACAATTATTTTCAAATTTTGTATATCATATTTCATTGTATTGCATGACCGAATGACCCATTTCTCTTGCACATTTTCGATGTCACTGACCAAAATTTGTTTTGTAAAACGTTGCTTTTATTGTGCTGTCATAACATAGATGTCCATAGTTTGACACGACTCAGACGTTTCGCTGACGCCCCGAGTGATTCATCCTTCCGCGTAATGCATACATCGGAAGGAACCTACTTAGCAAAGCGATGTAAGATGCAGCGAAATGTCAACACCAGTAGCGAGCGCAGCATTGCGCGCAAGCGTTCCCTCATCTCTGCATGTCACTTTATTAAGACAAATCGAAATTCTCTGCGGGCGATATCTTCTCATCTTAAAGGGCTTTGGGGAATATACTTTATGTATGCAGTTAATTTAAATCTAGACGGTCTCCGAAATTAAGAAACCAGAACGATTTCAACTTTCTGCCCCCCCCCCCGTATCTCCATAATGAACATGAACTACGCCAATTGTCATTCCATCATGTCCATGAGTAAACGACTTTTTTTGGGAGGGGAGGGGGTGGGAGATTGTTGAAATAAAATTTACATCTTGTGATCCTAAATTTCATTCGCAAACCTATTTGAGATGAATTCGAGTTTAGCAAGGAAGCGTTTGAGTGACCATTTCCACCAAGTGCATGGTTACAGAAAAAAATGGCTGAACCGTAGAGTGATCGATAACCGTGTCAGTGTGCATGGTTACAGAAAAAAATGCCTGAACCGTAGAGTGATCGATAACCGTGTCAGTAGAAACACGTTGTGCTGGTGGTTATATTAACAGTAATATATATTATTGCTACTTGCTGCTATTTACAGCTGCTCTGCATTACATTTTCCACAAATTCGATGTCAGATAATGGTTTAATATTTTCACCGCTTTGTTCTCTAAAATGAGAAACTAATTTAGGGTCAAGACAATCACGGTAGGCGCGAGTGCACCTGTCAGTCTTCATGCGTTCTTGAGATATGAGATATCCCACATTTCATGTTTCAAATATTTTGATCGTGGTTGTCAAGAGCGCAAAATTAAGTGAGAATTTAGAAAGGAGAGAGGTTGGCGCAAACGTTAAATAGGAATAGAAATCATTCGTAAATGTATTTCATGATCCACAGATGAATGAACAAGACATGTGCATATTATCATTAGGAAAACTGAAAAGTACATTATTGAAGCTTTATGAGCAGAACTAGAAATTATCATTTAGATTATCATAATGAATTTATTAAATAGACAATTCAAAATTTATTTTGATTCGTTTATAGAATTTATGAGAAGTCCATCCCCAACAAAAAGTTAGTTTTAATAAACACATCAAAATCATACAAGCATAAGGCTGATAATTTTATCAAAATCGGATATGAAATAAAAAAAAAAAATGTCCACAAAACAGTTATATGCATATCCTGGTCGGTAAGTAAATGAGGAAACCGATGACGTCTTCTACTCACAATTCAAGTATCTTATTATACAAAATATGAATATCTCAATTTTCCTCATTTTGATGTAAACATGGATTCATTTCTTCTTGAATATGTGGAATTAACCCAAAGGCAATTTATGCTTCCTTTGTCAAATTTCTTCTTTTTTTCCTCTAATCATGAAATTCAATTTTTGCTAGGGTGGGCTTGACCTTTAATTACGAAATCTCGGAATTGTTTTCCCACACAAAGGGGCGAATCAGTGTCTTTGAAAAAAAAAATTGGGGGGGTGATTGTTATGTCATTGAACGCAAGCATTGAACGAACTTTCTGATTGGCTCGTAAGCTCTTTTCACAGTATTCTGATTGGGTAATACCGAGTGTCCTCAAGTGACCTCTTTCTCTCTTCACAGACATCTCTCACTGAGCGTCCAAAGTGGACATGGTTTGTTTATATTTCACCAAATCAGCGGGAAGTCGCGTTCACTTTCTTCGCGATTTGGTCTTATTTCAAATCATCAGGAACTCTTACCGCACAATCCTAGCTATAGTCTTTTATACAGCAAATGTCTAAGGTAATAAACTGTCAGCTTCAACTCCTACACATGCTTGATGGCCATAATAGCCAATTGCCATGTGCTGGCGCATTTTAAAGCTGTTTACCATGACTATGGAATTATAATCCTCATATTCCAGAAAAGGGATTTTTAGTTAAAGTACCTACTTATAAGTTATAATACTCATATTCCAGAAAAGGGGTTTTTGGATTTATGATCACTTTAAAAATTGATAAAAGGAAAAAAACTTCGTTATCCTGGATTAAAGGCTATAGTGTTCTGTCGAGAGACACTTTTCATTATCTGTCTTCCTACAGACAAGCGTTTTGACGTCTTTTGGCTTCCACTAACCTCTAACCCCCACACCTCCCTATCATACCCACTCCCCCCTCGTTCATTATAAAATAAGGGTAGTTACCCTACACGCCTCTTCCGAATATTTTTCATTCCATGAATGCATAGAATCTCCCTCTTCTGCAGGAAACATCATTCATCTTTTCGAAAAATTAAAAGACAAATTACAGCCTTGTAAATTACATATCGCCACACTAGATACTGTCAAAAAGTGATTTATTTAAACAAAAGGTTCCTTGCTCGACCGTGACCCAAAGTGATTAATCACAATTTGCTAACCGCTACCCAGAAGAAAATGTTATTTATCTGCTCTAAACAATTATTCCATGAATCAGTAAATATCACAGCTGTCCTGAAGACCTAATGAATTGTGACATTTATTTTATATTTTGTGATATAGTGCTTGTACTTATTTATAGCCTACGAGGTACGAGATATCTTTTAGAAATTTGGAGGTGCCCCAGCCCCCCCCCCCCCCCCCTCTTTAACGATTGTATCACTTTTGCCCAACGCAAAAGAAGAATATGAGATCTGTGCACTCACTGGACATTTTGTGGCGTCAACGTGTACATTCAGTATTTTAAATCTTAAGGGCACAACAAATCAGAAGATAACAGGTTTTGCATGCAATCATAATTAGCCAGAATGATGATAAGTAAAACAAGAGGCAAAGATCAGTTAAGTTTCTGTTTCCATGACTCAAGATTTCCTGATATTTTTTTTCGTGACATTACGATTAACCACAAGTTTTTCTTATGGATGTTTGTTAAGATCTGCATGAATTTACGAAATGCTGAAACATTGCGGCAGGCCAAAATAGATTGGTCAAATAATTATCTTTTATTACGAATCATTTGAATATAAAGATGATTATTTATACATTCTTTATGTAAACATGTATTTTAGAGAATAGAATATCATTTGCCAAATAATAGATGCAGTTAACTGTGTTCAAGCAGGAGCAATCCTCACTTTTATATCCCAACCATATATCAAGTCTAAAAGTCATCCACAACTTTACAAAGATAGGTTGTGAAACACCCCCAGGTATTCTCATGCTGGTTGAACCGACATAGATTCGCAATTTTGTTTGTCACGCCAGTCTTGAAGACTGCCACTTTATATACAGACAGTTGACGGTTCGAGTAGACGGTCATAAATCTACAAATTTCCGAACCACCGTGGACTTATTATCGAAAAAAGATGAATATATGACTTTGTAAATTATGCATTTTTAGTCAATAATGCTGGAAAAGAAGACAGTTCATTTAAAATTCCTGTTTTCCAGGAAGAAATTTTCAGGATGGCTCCAAGAACCCCAAAAGCTCAGTTCTATACTCAAGAATCTAAAATCCCGAGCTAGATTCATTTTTCATATGCAATATGATTCATAATATATCGATGGATGAAGGTTAAATTTTCAAAAGAAGAAAAGTGTCTCTTTAATCTAACTTACGAAGAATTCTTAGAATTGTATGTACTCTAATTCATGAAATATATTATTTCCATCACCTAAATAATAATTATGCATCTAAGAATACAAGCCTACCTATTTTAAAGGACAAGCCCACCAAAACAAAAAGTTAATTTGAATAAAAAGATAAAGATCCAACAAGCATAACGATGAAAATTTATCAAAATCGGATGTAAAATAACAAGGTTATGACATTTTAAAGCTTCCCTTAATTTCACAAAACAGTTATATGCACATCCTAGTCGGTATGCAAATGAGGAGACTGTATCATCCACTCACTATTTCTTTTGTATTTTATTATATGAAATATGAAATATATATAATTTTCTCCTCATTGTCAAGTGAAACAATGATTAATTCCTCCCTGAACGTGTGGAATTAGCATTGTTTACTACTTTCTGGTTTAGTCAAGTTGGTCCTTATATTGTCAAATCTGTAAAAACTGACATATTGTATAATTCAAAAATAAAAAACAAAAAAGAAATAGTGAGCGATGGACATCATCGACTGTCTCATTTGCAGTGTCATTACTTTCTTATTTTACATTTAATTTTGATGGAATTTTAGCATTTACTAATTTAATTTTACTCTATGTATTCAAATCAACATTTGTCTGGGGTGGACTTGACCTTTAATGAAATATTTTTATTCAAATGTTGATTTTAAAATCTGGTTTCTGCGGAAATAAATGGATTTTTTTTATAGGACCATCGATAGTATTCTAAATTCCCAATTCCCCTTAAAATTGTATTGTGTTACTATTTGTTATATTGATTTTGTTTCATATGCTGTTTTCCTTTGTATAAATTATTATATATTAAAGGTCAAGTTCACCCCAGCACAAAGA
This sequence comes from Lytechinus variegatus, assembly GCF_018143015.1. Classification (NCBI taxonomy): domain Eukaryota; kingdom Metazoa; phylum Echinodermata; class Echinoidea; order Temnopleuroida; family Toxopneustidae; genus Lytechinus; species Lytechinus variegatus. Next base: position 65,901,729 of record NC_054741.1, read on the forward strand.
TGGTTTGAATAGATAGAGAGAAAGAAATCTTAACGCTGACAATTTCGTCAAAATGCAGTGTTAGATTACAAACAAACCTCCTTCCCTCTTTCCTCCTCCTGCTCCTGTATCTAAAGAAAGTACACATAAACATGATAAACATGGAGATGAAAAAAGGTCCATGAAATAAATAGGAGTAGAAAAGACAATGACAGGAACGATGGTTTGATTGACTTGAACTTTGTCACTTTTCTCCACAAGGACTAGAAACACTGCATGGGTGGGGTCACATTAGGACAACCACTAAGGAGACATTGCCAAATTATTGTGAGAGGTGATTCCCACCAAGTATGACAGACGGAAAGGCATTAGTTCCGATCAAATTTGGGAACATTTATCCACCTCCGGAATATCCTCAACTAAGCGTGCATCTTTGGATAAATGTCATTCATTGAAAAGAAACTTTTCATTTCCTTACAAAAACGTGTAATGCAGTGTGGTGCATCCCTTATTGTTTCCTTGGTGACTACGATGATTGCTGTACAGCTGACAACAAAGATGCATAAAGGATATATCCCAAAATACAAATTAAGAAATTGTCACCTAAATAAAACAAAAGAATAAAATGTCTATATCACACGTGTAATTTCCCTTTGATTTCGACTTTCAAATTGAGAAAATGTATGTGTCACAAATTCAATTAATTTCTCAGTTCGACTTCTGTCGAGATTAATTTGATTAAACAACCAATTGTATTAATCGGGAAAATGTTAGAAACAGCTAACTGAAAATAATTTGATTCGTCTTTAGACTATTCCAAAAAAGGGAACATTCTAAATTAATATTGGTCGTATGATTAGCGTGATTAATCCCTACCTAAAGCATATTTAACCATCATCACATGATCTCTCTATGTACAGTCTTTGTCTTAATCATCCCAAGTTCATGATTCTGTCCTAAAATAAAAATTTCTGAGGAAGAGCGTGCGGGGAAGTCTCGTGCTGTGAAGTAGTAATGACCTGTGTATTTTTGTGATTATTGGTATATAACAGTCCCGTAGTGCTATAATGACAGCACCCCTGTAGTACCTTATACCGGTTATTAGATTCCGCCGGGAGGAATCAGGAATCATCGCAGCCGCTTGTGTGAGGATCATTAAAGACGTCTTTCAATATATGTATTTACGATTTGTTCCAGCTATTCCTAGATTTTCTTCTTTTTGGAAATAGTTCTTAAGAGACCAGTTACCCTAAAATCGATGAACCTGATCCAGAAGTTTTTGGAGCCCCATTTAACAAGTTCACATTCTAAATCTCACAAACTGAATTTCTTTCGTAGCAGTTGGTCTTGAAATGGATCTCTGTATTTTAAACCTTACATTAATCAGTCGTACACTACATCGTAACCTGGATAGTAGGATAACATTTGAGATTAATCTTTTATGATCAGAGACAGTCTTACATTACATTTTCACAAATGTTTTCTTTTATCTATTTATGTTTATCATTTTCAATTTAAATATTTTTCATCATATTGATTCAATTTTTATGTATAATTTTTTTCCTTTCTCTAATGCCAATGGTGAGAGTTTGCATCCTTTAAACGGGATGCCTTCTGTCTAAACATGGGGACACCCCTTGATCATCGAAACATTGGAAGTATCATGTTCACAGCTGATCACAGCACGCCAAGTAGCAACCTCTTCACCTCATACGTAATTTGTGAATTACTCAAGCTGTTTCTCCTCACACCTACTCGTCTTGAAGTAATTTCAACCATAAATTATGACTGACAGACGATCTAGCCAGAGGGACCTTCTTTGGAAATGAACGGAAGATATGAATTTGTATTCTCAAAAGATTGAGGGGAGGGGTGGGGGCTAGCATTTTCAGTGAAAAGTTGAAGCCGTCCTCCAGTCTGCCAGTCTTCTTTTGTTCTACAAACTGAATATCTACTGAGCATGATTATCAGAAGATGAAATAATTCGAAAAAATCCTACATCCTATTATACAAAACTTCAGTTTAACTGGCGTTTGATATATGAAACGGTTTGAAATGAGATGAGGAAATGATTGGCATTTTTTTTTCTTGACCAGTGACATCCCCGGTTGATAGGTGAAGTGTAAAAAGAAGCAGAAGCAGGTCATTGAAAACTCACGCAAATACTCATTAACATACACTCATCACCCTCCCACACTCGCACACACACACGCACACCCTAACAATTTTTACACATTTGCACATAATGCACATGTTTATGACTCCATCAGATAAAAATAACCTTAAAAGTTGAGAAAATTTCACTTCGATTTCTGGATATGCAAGCAAGATCAAGGCATGTCAAACTTACTAGGTATATTGATAAAGCACATAGAGCAAGCTGAAGTTGTTTTGAATTTCAAAACATTATCAGGCAGGGTCACAATTTTATTCCCTTACTATCGTGACCTGTGACTTTCAAGTACATAGGGTTTATTAAGGGACAGTGCACATCAGCACCCACAGCTGGAAAAGATGAAGGTGATGATTTATTGCAAGACGCGTGCGTAAAGACCTTCAAGATGATCATAACTTGTGTGGCAATTGTAACGACTTCCAAACCAGGGGGGATTTATATGACACGAAGATGACATTGGGATTCCTTAAATTGGTGCCAGCGATGATACCGCACGTCTATACCAGCCGCTTCACCTGACGCCAAAATACCATCGACTCGACTCGAGTGAATTTTTCATCTGAATCCCTGCAATAGCATTATCAAAAGGGGTCGAAAAGTGGACCCTATTCTTGCACAGTACCGTTACATATTTAATGATATTAAAGGACAAGTCCATCCCAACAAAAACTTGATTTGAATAAAAAGAGAAAAATTCAACAAGCATAACACTGAAAATTTCATCAAAATCGGATGTAAAATAAGAAAGTTATGGCATTTTAAAGTTTCACTTCATTTCACAAAACAGTTATATGCACATCTCAGTCGGTATGCAAATGAGGGAACTGATGACATCACTCACTCACTATTTCTTTTGTATTCTATTATGTGAAATATGAAATATTTTGATTTTCTCATCATTGTCGTGTGAAATTAAGTTTCATCGCTCCCTGGACGCGTGGAATTCTATTATTTTAAGATTTTGTGCTTCAGGCAAGGAGGTCCTAATCATCTAATTCGTAAAAAATGAAATATTGTATAATTCAAACCATAAAAAACAAAAGAAATAGTGAGTGAGTGACATCATCGACCCTCTCATTTGGATGTAACTGGCTCGTACATATAACTATTTTGTTATAAATAAGCGAAACTTTGAAATGTCATAACTTTCTTACATCCGATTTTGATGAAATTTTCAGCCTTGTTCTCGTCTGATTTTTCTCTATTGATTCAAATGAACATTGTTTCTGAGGTGGACTTGACCTTTAAAGCATAACAATCAGTTGTCGATGCAGTGTTAGCAGGAGTAGCAGTAGTAGAAGTACTCGTTGCAGAAGTAGAAAGCCTATGCATGCCGTATAAGCTAAAGTAGTGGTATTGGTGACACTGGTGGGATAGCCTAGGAAGCTATAAGACAAAGCAAATCTAGTAATACAGTAGAAATATATGACGTATAAAAACAAATGGGTTGCTGGATCTGAGAAAAAACAGAGGCTCCATAAAGAAATCTCTTTCACTTCCATAAAGTACAGCAGCTATGTCCATTGTCAGGGTCTTTTCTGTCCTTTCCCCCCCTTTACGTTCTTCTTTTTAAGAAGTAAAAGTGAGATGAGAAAACAAACCTGAACATGACATTGTTTACATTTTTACGACTATTTATTTTGAAAACGATGCCGTATCCCATTTAGAAGTTCGAAGTCACATACTATTCGGATCAGTGATTTCAATAAACATTAGAATGGCTTGTAAACATATCGCCGAGAGAGGCCATGACAGACTGAAAATGATACTGTAAACTGTCAAGTTTGAATGTCATCTCTATTTAGAGACATCTTTTTTCCACCGTCATACAAGAATTTAATAGAAGAAAATACAAGAACAGCTAGGAAAAATCAATAATACAAGCCAGTATTCAACAGTATGAATAAATCATTATGTATATTATAATCCGGTCGGCTGTAAGAACTTAAAAAAAAATCGGCAAGTTGACAAATCATCTTTGATTTACACATCACATATCAATAATAGTTCATGGCCTCTTTTGTTAACTCTGCCCTACCACTAGTCTGTGCGATAATTATGAGAAAGCCAAAAGAATACAGAATAAAAGCATTTAGGCCTGCTCTCTAAATGTAGGTAACTAGGTACTTTATCCACTCCCTGGGGAGCATTCCAACAGAAGTGTAATTGCGAGACATAGTTTTCTTAATGACTGAATCCTTTTCTCAGGCTTCATTTCAAAGAAGTTGTGTCATTGTCGTCTTCGGATCATTGACGATTCTTTTTTAGTTAATGTGAGGGCCCAAACCTGAACATTTACTGGATTATATTCATTTTAAATGTACAGTATTTATAAATCATTGTGCATAATTATTGTAGGTGGATCTACTAAATTCTGTTTTTAAAAAAATTGAAAAAAGAAGAAGAAGAATAGACGGGTTGACCATGGACGTCCCTGGGTTGGCTAATCATCTCCGATATCCATATCGTAACCAAAGGTAAATGATAATCCGATTGGTATACACATTTCAAGAATGCAAATCCATTCCAAGTGCTTGTCCTGTGTCAAACGTTAAGATAACAGATTGATATCATTAGAATGATCCCTCAATCCATCCATATACATTTGAATGCGTGATTTCATTGTCCTGGCGATGCAGTCTTCTTACCTGTCTTAGGTAGATGTAAATTAAAAATTCTGTCAAAAAGCAAATTAAATTTACGTGTACCTAAGTCTCAATGCAAAAGAAAGAATAACATTACCTATAGATAATAATTTATATAATTATGGACACGTAGAATAAAATGGAACTGTTAAGAAACAGTGACATCAATGTCACCAAAATAATGCCATAGTGAATAATATCATCGACCATGGTGGCGTCAAAGTTCGGGTCAATGCAATGGTAGGTTTTATTAAAGATACACAAATCCTGTGATTAGGAATGGTCATAATATACAATGATTTGATGCGATTGATATTACCACGATTAACGATGAGATCAAATTCCTCAAACTGTTTTCACGAGGTCATTAATGTTCCATTGTCAGTTTATTTTTGTAATTAAACAGTTTTTACACAGGACGAATTTATGCCTCCAGTAGTGGAGAGCGCTTAACACTTGCTTTGGCTTGAGGTTCTTGTTCTAAACGATAGACCCATATGCTATATAAGAAAACAAATCTGATGTTCTTGTGATAAGGCGAAAATTAGGCCACAGTGATGAAGGTCATGATATTGTAGATGACACGCAAAAACCCCGCCATAATGTTGTATTAATCATCGTATCAGTCATGTCAGTGGTGCATTTATACCGCTTTCCTATTCACGCGCGCCTCAGTCAATAATAAGCTGAAGGACCAAGGAGCTTTAACGTCGAGACAATATGCACATAAGATCTGCAAATGTGCATTTGCTTAATTTTAGATAGGAATTGAAAGAAGTAGTTGATTGATTTATTAAGACGTATTTTCTCTTTTATATATATAAAATAATCCTTTTCGGAGCATCCAAGACGAAATTATTTTCTATCAACAAAATTTTATCCATTCCTGGGAACTGCTTTGCATCCAATTCAAATCAAAATTAATTTCCGAACGTGCAAAACTTGATTTAAGACCCAATCCATTTCAATTATCATGTTTATATTACAATTACTATCAACAGAGTTTGAAAGTATTACAAATGTATTTAAAAAAAAACAGGAAGGTCAAACTTGATTATGTCGTAATTTTGAATCATCTCGAAGATTAACTTTGACAAAGTCAGACGCCGGCGCTTTACTACCTATCGTCCCCACGGTGATATATCATCCAATAAATGTAATCAGAAAATATATCAAAATGGGGTCCTTTTTTTATTCAATGCTTCCGAAGTATCCAGGTCAGACTCACCTTCCCATCTCCCATAAGTCTATTTGTATCAAACCTGATCATTCGTCATAGACAATTATTATGTATGGTTTTTCTATTCTGCCTGTCTGTCGAGTATACATGTAGGCCCCTGTACTGTGGTCGATGGGGTTGTTAATGCCCCACCCCCTTTTATTTTTAGTCCGAAAAGAAAATACATTGTCTTTTCAAATGACTAGCAATCCATGAGTTATTTTTAGCTACCTATGAGATGACATGGAATTTGTATATTTTTATAAGAGATATATTTACCTGTCCTAAAGAATTGTTTGTCGTTTTTCCCAATGATATAAATCAGCGAATCTCATTATCTCTTTGATAGCTCTCCTTTCTCATACTCTTTTTGCGTTTTGTTTTTTGTTCCAAGATTTACAGTGAAATGAAATCAGTTCCGTTATTATCATGCGTATGTGCTCTGCGTACGTCTCGGGAAAGGTTTTTTTTCATATAAATCATTTTAAATGATTTTAATGTGGCAATTATGTTGTTTTCATATACTATTCAGAATGTAGTGAATTTACATAAATCACTCATGGATTTATGTTACAGACTTGGGTCAGTTTAACAATATTTTTCTGTATTCCTTTCCTTTTTTAGGGTAATGTTTCGACCAAAATATACAATAGGATACAGAACAGTAGAAACAACAGAAAGACGATGTTGTCCTGGTTTTCATGGCCCAAATTGTAACGACGGTGAGTATAAAAATAGAATAATGCTGAGATTAGATTGACATAAATGAAAGGTCTCCTATTTGCAATGTCCTGAATTTTATTGTTACCGTATGAGATTAACCGCCCTTCCATACGGTAAAAATCGTAAATTAAATGATGATTCCAGTGAAAAATAAGGCTAATGACGAATATTTAGGAAGTGTGAACCAAACCAGAACATGAATAGAATCATGAACAACGATGATTCAAGATTCACGTGTGAAAAGGCCCAATGATCAATCAGTTGCCTATAATGGAAGCCGATGTTTCTACTGTTTCTACAAAGCCTTAATTGTAAATTACTGAATCCATTAATGAATGACATAATATCGTAACATATTTCGGTGCCATATAGGGCTTGATTAACAGTTAGGTCTGATAATATTGAAATATCCAATAAATCCAGAAAATGCCTATACAAGCCATACATAAAATCGTTCTATGGACATCCGAGTCTAGTCCGTTTACATGGTTGGAGTCGGTAAACCAAATCGTAAAATCATTTTTTTTTTAATTAATACATCCATGACATCGGAGATTTTCTATGGGTAGTGGCGTGTTTCAAACTAGACCTTGCTTTTTTTGAGGAGGTGTTTTTGTCTGATATATCTTGACTTCTTTCGAGTTATCACATCGAATGCTTTCGAACCCGATCTTGAACTTGATCCCTGATCAACAGGAGTCAGAGGACCACCATTGAATATGAACCTAGCTGTGCACCTCACCTATTCTCAAGAGTAGGAGGTTTTTCTTGGCTTCCGCCCTCGTCTGCATTTTTCTCTTCCGTTTTATCAAGGATACACTTTAACTTAAAGTCTGTGTTGAACCCTAAAAAGAAAGATAGATGGAGGTGACTCGGTGAAATCCCCTCGTTAATCAACCTCATACTTCATGTATCATGTTTGTTATGGTGTATTGTCTCCAAGAGGTGTCCCCTCGAGTTTACATGAAATGAAAACAAAAATATTATTCTCCTCTGTAATCTTGAAAGTGCTTTGACTAAATCTCTCGTTATTACTTGTACTAGCATACTTAGTTCATTTCTTTTTCTCTTGTTTTAATCTGCTCTGAGATCAGCTTTCTCCGCATATTATTTATGTTTGCCTCAATTGTTTTTTTTCTGACAGAGATTGTAATACTCATATTCTTCACAGTTGCATTCGAATTTAAAAATGATTCTATCTGACATGTTTGAAAGTTTATTCAAATTTATAGTCGTTGAAAAGAAATCATCCTTTGTGTAATCATAGCAATGAAACAGGTTTGACTTTTTCCTCAGCTTAACGTTCGTCTTCCCCGTTGTCATTTGCAGGGGGAATCTTAGGTAGTTTTTAGACCATGTCATTTAAAATCTTCGTCATCGTTGTATATGTTAAAATCTCAGTACGGATCTTGAAGGCAGAGAGCATTCAACCTATGTCAATATGAAACAGGAAACCTCTTCACATGGAGACTGTAGAGACTGTCTTTGATCTTGAACACGATTGAAGAAGGTCTTAGTGCTCCTATTACGAGATAACACAATCTCTCCTACTTCACAAAGATTCTTTATTTATGTTCGCTTGTCTCTTTTCCCTAGTTCATGCCATTTGCAGCTTCATCCTCTTTTATCCAAGAGATTTCATTTAATATATTTCCGTTAAGCTGTCACGCCTAATCAGAGACCAAGACATGTTTCCAGTCAATTTTCTGTATTCCATCCAAATATATTAGATATTGAACATTCTTAGATTATCAAAAGCACTATTACTAATGTGAGTTTAAGGTGTAAGTATGCGATGAGTCGGAGTGTTAAGTGTTAAAAACACGATGAGTATTTATTTTGTTATCATACATAATAATCATGAATTAGAGAAAAACAATACATTTTCGATTAAATGATTATTAAAGTACAAATCTATGTCATGATCGAGAAAGATGATACTGTATTTTTATCTTATTTCTTCTCGTAAATTAGCAGTTTATTATAACTCAAACCGCTTGTGGTCATTATACGACTGTACAGGTATAGACGAGTGAAATTAAGCTGATTTTATAAGTCGTTGCTCATGTTAACTCTTGTTGTTCATTATTATTGTTTTTTACCTTCTTTTGCAAGGGCTGGGTCTGGGGTTAGAGGATCAGATGATCTGAATAGATTTTGGTAGCTTTATTCGGCGTAGATATGATTCCATATTTCAAAAGAAAACCTATTAGTTTTCCCTTTAACATAGTTCAAATATTATGTGCCTTCGTGACACAAACTTGTGGTTTATGAAGAATATCTCTGCCAAATTTTTCGAAGGACAAATAAAATGAGTTTACCCTTTTTATCACACAGACTCGGTGCCAACAACATACAAACTAGTAACTGACTAACGCTATATTGAGCCTCGGCTTTTTATGAACGGAATATTTTCACTCTTATTCATTTAAAATCAAATATAGTAATGTAATTCAGAATAAACATCAAGCCACTGCATCAAATACTTACCTGTTGACCACTTCATTAAGCGTGTGTAGAGGTAAGACTGTGTTGAATGCACTTTTTAAAATGTTTTTGACAGGATTTGCATTAGGATAATAAAATTTGATTATAGCACGGATATTGGATAGGGTTTCTAACGATATAGTGCTCCTTCGCCCAGAATATCGTTACCCAATATTGCTTATCCTTTCCTTATTCACTTGCAACTATTTATACTTTTTTGTCATTGATGAATACGTTTAAACTTATATCTTTTTCACTATAAGAAACTTTTGCTCAACCTTGAACAGTAAAAATAGGTGCACCTTGAGAGGTTCTCCCCTTTATTAGCCTTAAAGGTGCTCTCCTCCTGGAAATTGCAAAGTAGGTGTAAAACTGCCCTTTTGAAGGTGCTCCCATGGTGACATTGGTTTTCACCTTTCGTATTTATGCAAATGATAGTATTAAAGGTGCAAAGCATATTTCTTTAAGTGTTCGGCAGTGTCCTGAGTGATATCCTTTCGAAAAGCATAATGCTTGTTTGTTCACACGGAATAGCGGATTGAGTTTTAATGATCTGTCTGCTTTGAAACAGTTGCTCGTTCATTTACACAAAATTTGAGATGTTTCCCTATTTGAGCTTTCTGATTTTGAATGTTACAATCGTGATTATCATGAAGATAACCACCTCATGGAAATCAATTCTTCCCTCAGTGATAATGGTTTGTAGATGTTATTTGAATATCGGGTAATGAGTGCTCGTGTGATCTTCATGTCATTTAAGGCAAAAGTTAAATTACCTTTCTTCGATCAAATTTTGTAGTAGGCCTGAATCACTCAGTACAAATGTATCTGTCACGTTGGTACTAAATTGCGATTTATGTGTTTTATTTTGTTCTATTGCAGCATGTATGAATTGTTCAACGTTAAATGAATTACAACAAAAAGTAAACAATTTGGTAAGTTTAAGAACTTGCATTATACGAATTCAATTTAAAGCTCATTATCATTTGGCAAAGTGAAAATACATTATGCATGAGTCTGTTTGAAAAATCAGGTGACAAGGCAGAGAACATGAATAAGATATTTAAATATTTGGTACCTTTTCATCTGAATTGCCAGAGATTTCATTGCCCAATTCTCGATACTAGCTTTCGATTGGTAGTTTTCTTTGCTGGTTCTCTGCTTAGCTTTTTACTATTATTTATTTCAAAGCTTTCAAAAATTGATTACATTTAAACATGGAGATATTCGTAAACACATTTTAAACATCAAATTATTATTGACACAATTTATAACTAATAATATTCATCATTCAAATTTGTACACGATAATTTTAAAGACATCGGATAATGTTAGAGAAAGATTTTGGTATTGCCCGTCGATACCAAACAAATACAGTAAAGATTTAGAGTACGTCATAGCGCAGAATTGACACTTACCACTCCTTTCTTCTTTAAACCCCACCTTTAGATTAGTCGTTCACGGGGCGCATCTATACGACCTGTAAACCATGACGTCAACCTGGTAAACCCGGTGTATAACAGTGCTGGTGATCGTGGTACCACTACTCTTCGAGGTCCCCAAGGCCCACGTGGCCCTGGTGGGCCCGCCGGTTCAGCGGGGTCTCCCGGAGCAGTGGGTGCGAGTGGGCCACCGGGACCAGCAGGACCAAAGGGAGATCCTGGTCCAAGAGGGCCTGCTGGACCACAAGGACAAACAGGGGCTCAAGGTCCACCGGGGATTCAGGGCCTCCCTGGACAGTCTGCACCAGGTAGGTTCATCAGATCACTGGAATCGCTCACCTTGTAATGGGTGATGTCAGAGACGGAGAACACTTCGTAATTTTCTGGCAATTTCATTAATTTCTACTTACCCATTTTGACTTTCATACTTGGTAGGTCAATAACTACAAAAGTACATCCTGATTTCAAATCGCATATATCTGCATTTTGATCAAAATACATCATCCTCTGGCTCGTCTGGAGAGGGTATTCAGATAATAACACATTTGAAGTGCTGTAATATTGTTGGGCACCCCTCGCAATTTGGTATCTATCTCCAAAATGTCCTCTCCTAACTGTCCTTTAAATTGCAGGAAAGAATTTATGCACGTACATGTATCTCAATATTTCAAACTAATCTTCAAAATCACACCTCATCTAAAGCGAACATGGTAATTTGTTTTCATTTCAGGTATCGTAGGTCCACCGGGTCCTCCTGGTCCTCCGGGGTCCATTGAATCACTCGGAATGGTTGTGACGGTAAGTCAAGCATAGTATTCTCGGAAAACTTTACAACAATCGTAGTACGATTGCCCCTGACCCAGCAACTGCCCTGTCCAAGTGGATATTTTGGAGCTTTAGACATTGGTTAGGGATTCAGGGACTCAACACCATAGTACAACACAGTTACTCGAAAATACGAGTTGGGATGATCTGAATTTTGGTTGATATTCAAATTTAGTAAAATTGTTCTAATATCCTTGGATGCTCATCAGTTTGATGGTTGTTAGGGAGTATAGTGGGTTGATGTCCCATGGTGAGTATCCTGTCATGTCAGTGGAGGTAAATGTTCTGAGAGTTGATGGCAAAATAGCTTTGGTTTCGTTTCATTTGCTCCGGCGACAATTGTTCCGCTATAAATTCCACACAAATGGAATGACCAACTTCAACCATTGATTTAACCTTACCCTAAACCTTACCCTCAACTAAACATATAAACTTATTGGAACCTAACCCTGATCCTACATCTAACTTAGAAGAAATAAATCCCCGAGAAAGTGCTGCAGGAGCAAATGTCGTGTGGCCAGATTTTTATTCGGTCTGTAGTTTACTTCGGTAGTTCTTCTAGATGTATTTGCCTTGAAACTAAGCACATGACCATGATAACGGTCCTACTTCATGTGGCAATCATTTTCATTATGTACAACTCTGTTATAACAAGACAGTCATGGTGTCTTGGAAAGTTTGATAGCCATGACTGCCTATGAATAACCCACAGGCCTCTTCTTGTGATGAATATTTGAATGTATTACCCCGCCAATAAAAAAACAATTGCAAAACTTTATAAAGAAATAGAAGGAAACCAACCTTGCTCTGATTTAACTTCATATAGCTAAGCAAATTTACTTCTATCTAGTATGTCAAGAATCAATTACCATGATTATTGTTTAGTTCCTACATTGATGCAGTCCTAAGTCGTGTTTACCATGGTATGTTTGTTTATTGATAACCGTTTTTGTTTTTCTCGGTGTCAATCAATTTGGGAAGGCTGTCGTAAAAAGCAGTCGGAACAAAAACCTATTTCTGTCACAATTTATTTAAACCAGAATTAGATCAACTGATCACACTTGTTTCCGTTCTGTGAATAAGAATGATATAAAAATAACACAAACCATGTGTTCTGACTTAAGCCTGCTTGTTGTAATATTATCGGCGAATATAAGCTTGTCAAGTGCTATTCATCAGAATATTGACGATCATCTTTGGGGCACTAAAGGCGAATTCGAATCGGGTGTAATGGATGATTTTCGAAAGGGGATAAGTTTTATACTTTAAATTAAACCCATCGCCCTCCTCCTAACCAAAGACAATAAATTAAGTCACGTAAGTTAGAGCTCTTTAGCTTAAGTGGCCCCTGGAATTGCGTAAATGACTGTTTCATTCGCATTATAGTCTTTGCTGTTTAATTATGAATTAGGAAAACCCCTCTTTTGGCTTGGGGAGAGCAACTGACATTTTCCGACTTGTTTAAGATAAAGCCATGTCAATCGTTGATAAACAGCTACTATACTTTCCTATCCTGTGCCCCAAATTTATCATTCATCAAACTACGATCATTATAATTACAGATTTAAGTGAAAGGATTGCCTCGAGTTGAGGTCTCCTTCATTTTAGGTTGTTGACGATCGGTTACCAGGTCCTTTTCCATGAATTAAATGTTATTGATGTTAACATGATTACGGTAAATAAGGAATAGGAGCACATACCTGTTAATCCTGATATAAAAATGGCAGACAGACATTGATCATGTTGAAGTGGGTTCTAAAATTCCTCTTATCGCACCCTCCCATCTTCCTGTTGTTGCTACAGTCAGACCGACGACACCGACGCCAAACCGACCGATGGGATGTCGTTGGAAATGGCGCAATAAATTTTGATCGGTTTGGAGTCAGTCCCGTGGGTGTGACTGTAACACTATACACACTACACTCCTCTTCATAGGTATCCATGGCATTAGTGAAAAATCCTGTTAAACTTCACTTGATCTTGGATGAAACCTCCAGCTTTTTAGCGGGTTTTTCTCCCGATGAAAAGACAAGTTTATCTCACAAATCCTAGGGTAGTTTGAGCTTGATCGCCGTAAAAGCCAATCCACTTCTAGCTTTAAAGGAATTTTCCTGATGACAAAAAGTTAGCGTATAATGTAACGGTATCGCCACTCATGTAGCATCAATATTGTCGGTCTACATGTTTTCCTCTCTAGACACGTTGATGGAAATATTGAACTTGTTTAGGGACATAGGCCCGGAATATAGCACTCTGTAAATAAATACTCGTCTTATTGGGTAATGTATTCATAATTGATTATAAGCCGCGATAATTACGTCAGCTGTAAGCCGACGTTTTTCGGTGCATATAAATGGATTTTCCATTACTCTTTTCCAAGTATTCTGCTATGATAGATCATTCCGTTAGTAATGAGGGGAAATCTGATTATATTGTTTTTTGTACAAGTAATTTTGAAGGGTAAAGAAAATCAATGAATAACATGATTTTCTAGTTTGAAGCCTGGACGTTCTCACCTATTGATGCAACATGACTGCCATAGCAGTACCTTCTCACGTAATGTAAATTTTATTGGTTTGTGGGCTGGAAATATTGTTGCAATGGAAGCCTATGATATTGAATGCACAGATAGATTCAGTGAAAATTTCATGGGAAGATTTTATTTTATGAAGTGTGTATCACATGGCACATACATGTAGAATGGAAGAACTGCTCGCATGTGACGTCACAATAGGCCCAATTAAACTTTTTAAAAATCTGAACTCAGGTTTGTGGATAATTTTCATCAAACCTCTCACGGTCCTACAACGTTGCGGTGGACATTAGATAAATGGATCCAATGTTTAATATACTTTAATGGTAGAAGTCTCGCAATTCAAAGAGGGATTTCCCTGATTCTAACTTTAAATCTACGGAAAGCAGGTTGTTACACTGATCTGTCTCGCTTGAAGCGTGAAGTGTAAGGCCCAAGAGACATGATCCCATTTTAGATTGGACTTAATGGGCGCCACATGGCATACGAATACAACCAATGTCAAAAGGTCCCTTGTAAAAAGCCGTTTTAGCCACGCTTGCTGTCAAAACGAAATACACCGACTTTCTGTTCCTCCAGGGAGATCGATAAATACACAGCCGTGAACGATGTATATGTACCTACTCGGGGTGGGGGCTTGTTGGCTTTTTGGGTACCTCAATTCGTTAGCTCTCGTCTTCTGCTGCCATAAAGTCCAGGTCCATCACAGCTGAAAGTTAATTCGAATAGATAGAGAAAATCCAAACAAGCATAATGCTGGCAATTTCATAAAAATCATCAGATATAAAATAGGAAAAATATAACATTTCGATATTTTTGCCTAAATTCAGAACAAAATTAGGTGCAAACGAGCAAGTAAGAACATATCTCCCGTTCACATTAGTATTTCTTAATGAATTATAAGATATTTTTCCTCCTGTATATAGGCTATACTGTAATTGAATGATTTTCAAGTATACATCCTACGTTTAATTATTATTGTAGATAATACGGTTTCTTCTATCATCAAATTTACAACAAAAAATGATTTTTAATACCGTGTGATATTTACATAGTTAACTTATGTAGTAGTATGTGACGTCATCGATTCGCTCATTGGCATTCCATGATATCAGCTACTATTGCACAGGCCCTATACGTTATATTGTTATGATTTGCTTATTTTACATCCGATTTTTTTTCAGTATTATATTTTGTTACTATTCATTTAAGCGAATAGATGGTCTTGTTCTGTAAATGTAGTAACCGTGTTTCTATTTTGTGGTATACATCCTGCCCCTGAACACACTTTGGAGGTCAGTTACGTTTAAATTGTAATTTAATGAGAAATGTAGGGAAATGCGAAATATTGATAATTTGCCAATTAAAACCGAGATGGTCTTTATACAATTCTCTATTTAGTTAAGTTCACTTCGTCTCCCGGCAGAATATACCAACGTCTTAGATTTGGGATCCAAGAAACTATATATCGTCATTGTCATGTGATAATGAATGAAATTAATTTCAGTCCTTGTTAATCCGTAAAGATCCTTATACTGTCTTTTTGTGTTTGTAATAATCCTTCATTGTATCATTAATGGATTGATGAAGGTCTATGTCTGTTATATTTATTTTGAAGTGCACATTTTCGTTTGGTTTCTATAAGGGACTGCAGGTTTACAAAACAATCTAAAGAGGAGCACAAGTACTTTTGGGGTTGAGGCCAATTGCAATCCAGGATCGCTATGAAATTCAATTTCTCGGTCGGTTTACGATCATCCACGGACAGACAAGTGAAATATCCATAAATCTGGACAGCTGACTTCACTTCATAAAATACAAATTGTTCAGAGAGAATTATTTCATATACAATTTTTACGACATATGGCGTGGGACTTTGTATAGATGGTGAGATTGCATTTGCACTCAGTAGTTTCTTCACAAAAACGTTCAATTTTATAAATCCATTCGTCTATTCCAAGAACTGTTCACATATCTCTCGTTATCAGCTCGGCCGTCACCACTATCATCATCATCGTCGCCATCACAAGTTCACAACCATTATAAACGTTCCCATTACTAGTATCATAATCGTCACACCATAGCTATTAATAAACATAGTCGTCATCATCATCATCACCATCACAATCATTATCATCAACACCATCATCATCGTCGTCGTCAATTATCACACCAGTAATTTTTTTATATATATATTTGCCATGCGGGGTCTACTCAGATTTCATACCTGTAATGATTTTCCAAACAAGGAACATAAAAAAATATATATCTGGATATTGACCTGTCGCTGATACAGACCGCGGCAAAAATATATTTTATTTCATCACAACAAGTTTTCAATCGAATCAGTTATCAAAAATATTCCTCGACATTTTTTGCTTAATCGGATTTACCGTGTGTAATTCCCCAAGGTTTGTCTATTAAGTGATATTAGTGAACATGAGTTTCCATGTTTTCAATTAGGACACATTTTTAACCAATTTAAGTTAATGATTAAAGTCGGACTGGTCTCTATTTTTGTCCGTTCTGCGATAGATTTGAAGGATTGCGGCGGCTCAAGTCAAGAGCACACATGGTACTGAATCGACAGTTTTATGACTTTTCCCTTGGTTGACGCTCTCCTCCGCTGTTTACCCCGCTATAGACTGGCGCATAGGCGGGGTTTGGGGTCACCCCCCCCCCCCCCGCGAAAAAAATAAAATAAAATCCACCGCTATCAGAAAAAGGAGAAAAACAAAGAAAAGGAAAGGGAAAATTGTGACATATAGTATTATTTTCTCCTATTTCGTCGAAATATATCACAAAATTAGATTTCGCAATAAACTTTTCGCTCCCCCCCTTTTTTTTGGGGGGGGGGGGGGGCTCGCTTGCGACATATTTTCCCCATACATAACGTTTGGAACCCTCTGAAAGTTCAGCTCATTAGGCTATTGCCACAATATGAATTAATAATTTTGTTTCGAGAAGATTCCTGTACAGTTTTCTTCAAAACAATGCAAAATACAAAACGATATCTTGCTACAACACTACGACCAAATTAGCAGGGTTAATATCTTGATGAAGAAAGATTATTGTTATACTCACGTACTGCCATCGTTTGGTGGCTTGTGACTTTTCAAGTGAGAGTTCCGATTGACAAGAAAGAGTTTATTTGTCTCTTTGTTCTAAAAGGCTGCAGAGTTGAAAGGACTACTGCTGGAGATGGCCAAGCTGAAAGATCGTGTAGACATGCTAGATGAATTCATCAAGTTTGGACAAGGTGAGATGAACACTTCAGTGGTATCGAAATGTGCTGGGGCACGTTTCAGAATGAGTTGTTGCAATCAATCACACCTCCAAATATCAGACGCAATTGGATTTCCCGTTGTGTAAAAGTAACTTATGGTAACTTTGCCATGCAGTGGTAACTTCCATAGAATCCTTGATTTTGATTGGCCGTTGATCATCGTCGCCATGATAGTCACCATTGGATGGGAAAGTTACTTTAATAGTAACTTCTATGCAACGGGGTCCAGATCGCGCATTTTGGAACTTAAATATGTTGATTTTAATGTAATTGTGAATAAACTCTGTCTGCAACGGTTTTAGATTGTAAGGATTGTAAGAGTAAACCATTTTAATTGAAAAATTGCTTGTCCCTCCTGTCTGATCTGGACGATCGAGTGATTTTTTTTTCTTTCTTTCAAGTAGGCCTTCTGCGCAACTAGATTTGGCCTTAACATCCTTTATATTGGAAATGACGGTTTGTAATGCTGTCACCTGATATTTTTGTTTAATATTTGACAATAATTATATCGTTTTCTTCCCCTTATTCTAACATCCTTGCAAATCAGGACCCCGTCTTACAAAGAGTTGCGATTGATCTAATCAATCGTAACTCTATGGAAATCCATCAGTGTCCTGTTTTTTTCTACAGGAAATTTGCACAATGTCCTTTGTAAAGAGAAGCACAGTGAATTTTCAAGAAAACAATTAATGCATGAATATACATCAAAGCTAGAAAATATTTCGAACAAACATGTATAATAGATGTTGACCTTGCTGGCTGTGATAGTTGCGATTGATCGGATCAATCACAACTCTTTGTAAGACGGGCCCAAAATCTACGTTTAATAGGCATTTTTGGAGTTTTAACAAATGGATTGTTGCAAAGGCTTATACCGTAACATAAAGAGTATTAATTTAGCATAGTTCTATTTTCCACTTTGCAGGTGGAGCCGAATCAATGAGCGTTCCATTCTTTCCAATGTCAGTGGGAAGCAGTGTCGACATCGACATCGGAACACCGAGAACACCGGGTTACTCGATACCCGACCAGGGAACCGACGGGTCTCCATCCGGCAGCACGGTCATCGGTCCGCCACAAGGCAATACAATGATAGGAGGAGAAGAAGCATCGGGTACTGGCCCAACCGACTCGGCGGCACTACTACAAACCGAAACTGATCCGGTACCGTCAGTCGCATTGCGGGGCGATGGGCTCTTACCCCCTCGGGTCGTCCCCAGGGGGGATACACCTCTAAATGTGCCCTTTGACACGGAAATAGAAGCTGCTTTACATGAACCACCACAGACGCAAATTGAATCTTCGTCCATGGACGCAGCATCAACAAAACGTAAAACTGGGAGCAGCAGCAGCAGTTTAGTCTAATGGCAATTCGTACTTATATTGATAACATTTTGATTAAAATTTTATAATTGACTGTTATAACCTATGTCCTTCAAATTTCTTTAAACTCAAATCATAGTTTCTGAGATTTTTCTCTCTAAATTTTAGTAAAAGCGTATTTGAGATAAACCATACGCCAAGTTGTATTATGTTAATAATATACCTCACACGTGTCAAATGATTTAAATACTGCCCTGTATTGTTTCTTAAAGGTTTTCGCTCAATTATCATTACAAAATAAAATCACTACAAAGAAACTATTTGTTGTAAGCTTAAAGATATTTAATTTAAGATTAAGTAATATTTCGAATAACAACGATTATCCTCGCCCTATATATTCTCTTTAATGTCACAATCGTTTTAATTTTTCTAACGATTCTAAATCAGTCTTCCATTTTTTCTTTCATAACAAACTGGTGCTATATAAGTTATTAATGAATATCAGTAACTGTGTTTCAGTTTTATGTAAATTTTGATCGTTCAAGTCCTCTTGTTCATGATTGATTTGAGTTTTCCTTTGATGGTGTGTTTTTAATTTTGATTATCGAATAGTCTGTACCGATTTTTTTTTTATAGATTATTCTCTGTCGTAGTGAAGTTTCAAATTATATATTTTGCTGCATTGTTAGACGAGGCAGACGATACACAGTAATATCGCTGTTTACAACATTATGAACCATAGTACGCTCATAAAAGCAAACATGTTTACTATATGAATATTTCAGTAGTTGTCTCACAGCTTAAAGCAAACATGTTTTCTTACTAATTGAATAGTAAAGATCTAACTTTTTTGTTTAAAATTTTAAACACTTGTTTAAACCGTTTAAACAATAATTGCATATGGTTCATTCATATAGTATAAAGCATTGCATGAAAATTTTATGAAGAGTTTTTACTGGGTATAACGGCAAATTGTGACGCACGTCAGGTGTAGCGCCAAGTATCAGTTCGATCCCTTACATGCCATCTTCGTTACCTTTTGCCAAAGTATTCTTTTTTATTTTTATTTTTATTATTTCGTTGGACGATTTGATAGTGAGTGTTGTGTGATAGAGAATATAGAGAGGAAGATACTAATATACTGACGTACTTTTGTTTACTGTAAATACAATTAAGTAAAGTAATTTGTGAACAAACGGTGTATAGTATAGATTGATTTGATTTAATAGCTGATAGATCAAAATCTTTTTTTTTTTTACTTGTAATCAATCTGATGTACATTTGTAAATGATTCTATTATCAATATTACTCTCGTTTTTTCTTATTTATTTCAATGATTCACCAATACATTTAAAGTGAAAAGCTTTACCCTCTCAAGCCGATACGAACTATCAAATACAAGTAATCTAGGCTTAAATAGGATTACAGTAACAAACTTTGGCAAACAGACTACCATCTTGTGTATAAAATCAAAAGCCATGATCATTAATATTTTCTAAAGTTGTTAATCCTCACACTTACTTGTTGACAAATGTATTCATATTTTATGGAGCCTTGATATACTTCACTCGAGTGAATATTCATTTGAATACCAATCGTTCTGATTTCTGAGGTTTTGCAGAAAGAATACCATCCAACGAAACTTTCAACCAATCACTGGTGCGTATACTGGTGTATGCGCGGCGCATGAATATTCTTAGTTGCGTTTAAACCAACTCTTTTTGCTATGGGCATAAGGAAAGTAATTACATCATTTCGAAGGTCATGAAGGAAGGCATTAGTTGAGACGTATCGGGAATATATGAATTGATTTATGGGATGCAGCTCAAATGCTGACGGGTTAGAATCTTCGCTCTGGAATGATTTGATAAAATGTGTCCGTGGAAATGTTAACGTGATTCGAGTTGATTTTGATATGTTACAAATGACGTGCCTTTTGTTATGGTGTATTTGGATCAATAAATGTCAAATGTAGTTTTGGTGTTGTCTGTGTAATTTGTGAAAAGTGCTGATTTACCTTGCATGAGCAAGGTTACACGATATACAAGATGTTTATTGGCCTACTCATCAGGGGCTCATTAGCTTTATTGGAAGTGGAATCGTCAATATTGCCGGACAGTCGTTGGGAAAAAAATAATCTGAGGCAGATCAAAAAGGTACGGGCAGATAAGGCGACAGAAATGTTGGTATTGGTAAACTTCGTTTTCATGTACATGAGTAAATTGAGTCGAGAATTGCGTTACGTCACGATGGCGACAAGTTAGATTTCTTGAATTCGATTTAATTCGTGTATTTGTTGATGATGGTAATGGTGATTATGGTAATGTTGTGTAGTTGATCTGGATGATGATTGCATTGTAATATTGGGTGAAACTTTAACCAGCACGAGGGTAATTATGTGTCCAACCAATTTAGGACAGTATTCTACCCAATTCGGGAAGCGTATTGTCCAGTAAGGTTAAAAAAATAAGCAGCAATTACTTTAGAATGGGCAAATTTTCATCACACTGGATAAATAAAAATGCTCCAAAGAAATGCCCAGCGTTGGTTTGACACATAATTACCCTCATGGAGCATATTTTACCCAATGTTTTTTAAGAGTGGCATGCGTGGTGATGGAAACGTTGTAGGTGGTGGGGGTGATAGTTGTATGTAGTTGGTGATCGCGATGATTGTATGATGATGGTGGTGTGTGGAAATGGTCACGATATTGGAAGTGGTGATGTGATGGTAGTGGATGTATATTACTACGGTAATGGAAATGACGTTGACGGTGATGATGGGTGACCATGATAAGAATGGCTGTGATGATCACGATGATGACAATGTTGCTGATGGTTGTGGTGAAGTAATTTTAACGGACATGGTGAAACCATGATGATGATGGCTGTGATTACGACGGATGGTGCATATTGGTGGTATTAGTGGTGGAATTGGGATGCTCGTGAAAATTTTGAAAATATTGCTGATCGATAATGATGATGATGAGGACGACGACGACGACGATGATTGTTTGTATTTATTTCCATATAAAATAATAAAATATATACATGATGAAATTTTTAAAAACGTCAAATAAAATATGGAGGAAGGCCCATTTCAGCGGTATTATCCGAATACCACTGTTATTCCATGGGGTCCTTGATGATGATTGTTTGTTAGTTTGTATTTATTTCCATATAAAACAATAAAATGTATACGTGATAAAAAAATGAAAACGTCAAATAAAATATGGAGGGAGGCCCATTTCAGCGGTATTATCAGAATACCACTGTTCTTCCATGGGGTCCTTGATGATGATGATGATGATGATAATGGTGATGAAAGAAGAAGACAGTGGAGGATGTAGTACAGAGGCCTATACTCTACAATTATATTCTTCATTATTTTGACGAGCTAGAGTATAAAGTGACGATTGTAGGCCTAATATAAAATTTCTGAGTAGAACCTTTAACACCAATTGTAATGGATGTTCTTCAGTTTAAAAAATGGTAAAGGTTGACCACTGATATTTTATGATCTTAAAGTAAAATACGGATGCTGTCTTAAAAGCAAATGGTCACTTCGTGTATCTTTTCTGCTTTAAACCATACCTCAATTACAAATCAAAGTCTGAAAACGAATCACACTTCTGGACATCGTCATCTTTTTATTAGTTGAACCAATGAAATAATGGTGGATACCCTTGAGTCGCTGAGTAAATGGCTTACAAATCATTCGAAAAAAATGTATGTAAAAGAATAAGTACAGAATGACATACCATTAACATTGCAGAAAGGTGCCCTAATGTCAGACTTTATGACAATTTTATGTATTTTTACTAGGTTTAAATATTAATTATATGTTCGAGTGAGGCTACTGTCAATAAATTTGCAGTCCGTGTCACATATCATGAGGAGGTATTGACTAAGCATAAAATGTTTTCCATTTTGCTTTTAAATCTTACTTCCCTTTAATTTCTTTGAGGAAGTTGATTAAGAAAGCCCCCATGATATTAATTACGGTATTATAAATGTCCCAGTACAGTCAGCAGAAAATAAAATAGGTTCGTATTTTGCACCCCAGGGTGAAAAGTTGAATTACACCCTTCCGAACTCAATTCCGATTAGTAATTATGAAATATTGCCCCCCCCCCCCCCACTTCCATAATACAATGTGCAGAGGT
This sequence comes from Lytechinus variegatus, assembly GCF_018143015.1. Lineage (NCBI taxonomy): Eukaryota > Metazoa > Echinodermata > Echinoidea > Temnopleuroida > Toxopneustidae > Lytechinus > Lytechinus variegatus. The sequence goes on from NC_054741.1 coordinate 65,924,532, forward strand.
TAATAATTACCAATAAAGACACGTCTGTTTGATGTGATTAATAAATTTAATTGTAGATTCGACTAGTCTAGATTTTTAATGAATTTAGCCTGCAAAGACCAACGACAGTTCAAAAGCCTGCACCGCCATTATCTGATGGCGAGATAGGTCGAGATAACCGATTGCGTTCGTGTAGGCAGAAATGAATCTAGAATGATGAGGCAAATGTTTCATTAATAAATATCTATCTTTTTTATGACAGGCTTTCATAACAAATAGAATGATCAACGATTCATCACATCCACTTTTTGTTTTCTGGAAATTTTACCGTTTTTCTTTAACGAATTTACTCGTTATCAAATTAAATCAAACTTAGCACGATATTGTAAGTTCCTTCATTAAGTGCTCTACCCGAGACCAGGTGGGTGTTTCATGAAGCTGTTAGTAAGTTCAGAGCGACTTTAAGAACAACTGGTGATCCTTTCTCATGCGCTTAATAATCACCAATGAACATTTAATGGTGAACATCATTTACCACAAGCTGACAAGAAAGGATCACCAGCCGTTCTTAAAGTCGCTCTTAGCTTACGAACAGCTTTATGAAACAGGCCCCAGGGCTAGGCGTTTGAGCACTGCCGAGAGGGAGGTCTTAAGTTCAATACTTCAAAGAAGTGAAAGGAATTGAGACAGCCTGGAAAGAATTTGGGTTGTAAGAAGACAGATAGATCTAATTTATAGAAGGGAGTCGTGAGAGACAACTCACTTGTAAAGAGTATCAATGATGGTCTGTGCGAACAAGTTTTAAAGTGCCATCTACTGACTTGACGAAATGACGACACATCCCATGTCAACTTACTCGCCTTATCATATCGATATGGTGAGATGCATTATCTTTCCAAGTCGACCTATAGAAAGTTAAATGTCGTCATAGCGAATTATTGAAAGTTATAATAAGTTATGTACATGTTAGCCAAGATCAACGTATGAAAAAAAATTGTCCTCAATGCGAGTCACATCATCGTTATCTACCAAATTAAATGTATTGTACTACATTGTATTTTGAAGTATTTTGTCAAATGTTGACTTGGCAAGATAACGTATCTCGTCATGTCGACATATAAATATGGCTGATAAGTCAAAATGACGACATAAAGTATATTTCCATCTCGTCAAGTACATGGAGAAAGCACTTTTAAAGTTTCGTAGGTTTGAATGTAGTACAGATCTAAAGTCATGATGATAGATGGTTTGTGTAAGGTGACCGAAGAGAAGTTTAAGAACAGTAACTCAGTTGTTGAGATACGGAAGGAAAGTACAGTGTCAGTGTTCAGGTGATTGTTGGTATAGCAGGGGTACCACGTCCGGTTAGAGAAGTTTAAATGGTCTTCTTCATCATCAATCATCATCGTTATCATTGTCGTCACATCCTGTCAATATCATCATCATTGTCGTCGTAATCGTCATCTGCATCATTGCCGTCGTCGTCGTAGTAGTAACAATCCATATCATCACTACTGCCATAGTCGTCATTGTAATCATTGTCATGGTAATCATCGTCAATATCATCTTCAACATTGTTATACCGTGTAAGGACGAAATATGTCATAAACATGTAAAATATATGTATATTGTGTATGGCCTGAAAGAGTATTCCCCCACATCATTGATGGTCACGGGGTATTCTTTCAGTGATGCAAATTTTGATTTGCCCCAAAGTAGGCACGACTGCAATGAATGAATCCAGATGTCAATGATGTCATAATCCTACAAGGGTTCCATTGATATCCATTTCAAAACATATTTTCAATAATTTACATCATAATTGCGTAATAAACACATTTTAGTATCGATTTCATGTTAATTTCATTGAAAAACAAGTGAAGGTTACGACAACGTTTTGCTTGGAGGTACTTTTCGATCCAAACTGATTTTATAAATAATTATAACTGGACAATTCTTTAATCCATGGTAGATAGGCAACAGCCAGTTGAGTATGAAATATTCAACTTCGTCAAAACTGATTGAGCACGCATTTGAAGGAGGCCCATTTTTTTTTTATTAACAGACAACCATTCACAAGATCATCACTATTACAACACTCATCTAGACAATTCATTGGACGGTATATACTCTCCCTCGGTCTATAACAACTTTGTTTAATTAACGGTTCAATTAATTCTGTGTGGACTGAATCCACTTATTACTCGGTCCAGCTTTCACTTGACCTAAAAAACTTTAATATAATGTTGGAATAGTGTGCCGGGGCCATATTCGTCTGAACTGACATAGGTGGCTTTGAATACACAGTCTGAAACTATTTCGCTTTATTCAGCATCTCGCATACATTCGTAATTCCGAAGCTTCGTTATTCCGAATGTTCGGATATTCTTAAGGTTGGTTATTCCGAAGGTTCGTATTTCCAAAGGTGCGTATAATTCCGACGGTTCGTTAGTCCGAAAACGAAATGAGGTTCGTAATTCCGAAGGTTTGTTATTCCGAAAACGAAGTGAGGTTCGTAATTCCGAAGGTTCGTTAGTCCGAAAACAAAATGATTAACGAACCTTATTTCGTTTTCGGACTAACGGACCTTCGGAACAACGAACCTTATTTTGTTTTCGGATTAACGAACCTTCGGAACAACGAACCTTATTTCGTTTTTTTTTTCAGATTAACGAACCTTCGGAACATCGAACCTTATTTCGTTTTCGGATTATCGAACCGTCGGAATAACAAACCTTCGGAATAACGCCACAAATGTTCGGATTAACGAATCCGAACGTTTTCGGATTAACGAACATCGAGGTATAGGCAATTTAAGTGTTTCGGAATTACGAAGTGTAACCCAGCATATACATGTATATTGACAAAAAACAACAACCCAATAATGAACGTCACAAGGGGGGGGGGGGGGTAATTCACGCCTGTCACTAATGTTACAGCGTTAATGAACCGACTGTTTTCAATCAATTATTCAAATGTTTATGTAAATTTATTTACATTACCTACCTTACTCCTTAATGCAGAAGAGTAACCATAGAAACAGTCATGTATTAGGGCCATGTGACAAAAGCAAATATCACACTCAATAAATGCAATTAAAGGTACAATGGTTTCAGATCAGAGTTTCAAAACTACCTCTGTGAATTGATGCCATTCAACGGCTGATTTGCACTTTGGTTCTAAAAGATACTAAATATACCAAATAGTGATTGGACCATTTGATAATGGCACTAAGCGGCCATCTGTTCTTCCGGCAATTAGACAAAAATGCTAGTTAGATACATGGACCAATAACAGACTCGGTGGTATCGTACCAACTAAATCAATTAAATCTTGGGATTGGCCAAAAAAAATACAATGCCCATTAAATATTACTTGTGAATCATTCCCTATCAAAACAGTGCATTGCATATTTAGCACACTATTTTTAAAATGAATTTATGAAATACATTCACTTCCAAGTTTCAGAAGGGAACCATATCTCATGTTAAATTCATGTAATATTATATCCGACAATGGATAGTGCCTTTATAAGTCAAATAATTTGATTGAAAAAAATATAATTAATATACTTAGTAAGAAAGAGTGCAAGAGAGAGGGGAGAGAGTGAGAGAAATGGAGAAAATAGATTTAATGCAGAAAGAGATTAATAAATGACAAAGATTCTTTCACAATATTTGAATAATAAACACAGATAAGGCCATAGCTACTCAACAATAATGTCAACTAGGTCTTTTTTTATTGCATTGATTTCAACAGAGTTTAGACAGTGGATTTGCTTATCCTGTCAAAAGTAAATCAAAAGAATAGTAAAGTTTTATATCTTGTATCCAATACACTGTGCATATCTATATGTACACGTCAGATAAATATTCTTCACTAATCTCTCTTTACAATATCTCATAATCTGACACATTATGGTCATGAATGTAAATGGACCCTTTTTCATCAAACATGTCACTAACAAATTCAACTATTTCAAAACCTTACAACAATCACAATACTTGCTGCTCTGAAGTCGACTGAAACAGGGTCCATGTGCTATAGCACACACACACACTGAGAAAGTAACAAAAATAAATTGTACATTTCTTTGTCTAAATCAATCATTTATATCACTTTTAAGGAATGTATCTTGTTCTTTATTCCAGGAAGAACTTAACTTGACCATAAATGATATATAATTCAACATATTACTGCTACTGAGTATTCATATATCTGGGGTCTGTTTTACAAAGCCATTTACAAAGTTATGCACAACTTTACAACTAGAATATAAGAAGCAAAGAGGGTTTCACAAGCACTTGAATTTAACAAGCAGTTGTTTATACATATTTATACTACTGATAACCCTTTCTAGAAGTAGTAGTAGCACTATATTAATGAAATTATAGGATGTGTTATAAATTTGTGTGAAAATCAGAAGAGCAAAATAGGCTTATATTCTAGCACTTCATAATTCATAAAGCTGCCCAAAAATTCATGCACAACTATAAAAAGCTTTGTGAACAGCAGCCCCCTGTGCAAATCTAAATACGACTTCTTGCATTAGTAAAAAACTATCTTACTAGTATCAAATCAAAGTCACATAATTAACATTATACAAAAAACATGTTGTGTAACTGAATCAAAATAACCTTATTTATTTTATTAACCATATATAACATATTTTAGTATTATTTCAAAACACTACTTACTTCAACCAGAATCTTTTTTTCATTCATTCATGACAAAAAGCCCATAAAAATTGTAAAAAAAATTACAAAAGAAACTGTGACCTGTTATTATCTTTTGGTACAAAATAATAGATCATTGGTACATGATTGATGATGAATTGATGACTTTGACATAATTTAACAACATAAATAGCACCCTGCTTTTTTATTGAGTATATAGGTAACTTAAAAAATAATTGTCAAATTTAACAATACCTGTCCTACCAGTCATAAAAGAATACTAGTGCATAAAGAATGATTCAGCAAAAAGTAAAATATTACAAACTGATCCTTTTGTATGCAAAGAGGTTCTATTGTTGAAATGTATGACAGTGTGGTAATTTCTAATTTTTGTCTTTCATTTTCCTTATGCTGAAATACAAGTAAAGTGTGTCAGGCCCTTATATTGATGCATTGTACTCATTAATTGCAAATGGCAAGAATAACAATAAACAGTGTGATATCATGTTTCATTAAGGATAAGGACAATTCCAAGAAATGTAGTCTCATGAAGTATTAAACATTAACACAGGAAAACAGCTTTTCAAGGTAGGTGTCTACCGGTGCACATTAACCGAGATTCAGCTGTTATTTTTGAACAAGGGGCAGGGGTGGCACAGCTCCCCCCCCCCAAAAAAAAAAAAAATATGCATGATTTTTTTTCAACTAGTGGGGAGGGGGGGGGGGAACAGACAGGCTGAGTTGTGCAATTCTATATTATCCCGGCTTAATTTCATTCAATTCAATCAAACTGTCCACCCCCCCCCATCAAAATAAAAAATATTGTTTGTACAGACATTTTTAAACAACAAATCATCTTGAAGACACAAGAATTTCAACAGTATATTGATTTCACATAAATAGGAACTCTGTCATGGCAAATACCAGAGAATTGTGCAGCATTGTAAAATGGTATACTACTGTTCATTGAATTGAGTAAATATGAAAATAGCTTTTCAATACAAATCCAAACCCTGTTAAGTAAAAGGAATCACATTCATCACATGTGTACCTTCAAATCTACATTAAAAAGCACATCAATGCGATTATGTGCGGATAAATATAAGTATTTCGTGCAGTAACGGACAAAGCTACTGATCGCAAAATTATCTGGAGCAAGGAGAACAACCAGTGTTCTTTCGGAGAGTCAAATAATCGGCACAAATCTCTCCCAAATTATGTCAAGGTTAAGCATTAAAAGGCCATTAAACATTGTCTTCAGCTCAGTTTTACTGTTCACAATAGACATAGCAATAGATGAATGGACAAATTAGTGGCAATTACCAAGCAGTCTCCAAACAAAATGACATCAATTATTGCAGCCGTCCACCATTTCCACTATTGACTTTGTGTGTTGACCCTCACTCCATTATTAATCTCAAAGACAATCTAGATTGCTTGTAGACGATAACATCCCATCCCCAAAGATAGAGCCTTGGGCAGACAAATTTTCAATTACCGATAATATAGTTTTCAAAGTGGAAAAAAATTAGATTGAGAATTATCTTTTCCTAAATCTATTGTTCTCAGAAGCCTTGTTTGTTCATTATACTGCAATGAATTTTATGACAAAACAATTATTGAACTGCTCAATAACACAGAAAGATAAAATTACTTCACTGATCACATGAACTTCCCTGAACCCTTGACATTTACATGTTACCATGAACAAAATCATGTGCATATATTAACAAATTTTTTAATTTGCAGAATAATTTTTTTTTAATTCTTAAAATCAAAGGTATTGGAAACAGAAACCTTTCACGTTAACACATTTTTATCACGTTCAATAACAGCAATGTGCTGAACAAATATGGGTTTTCTCACGCTAATGTTACAGTGAAAAGGGGTATATCAAGATGGTAAAGGTCATTTGATTACAATACTTTCATTCTAGCAAATCTTGATATTTCAGATGTCTATTCTTCAAGCACAATCTACACTTAAACTAATTGCAACCATTTCAATCCTAAACAACTACATCTATAGGCCTACATATTGTTGAACTAGGCATTTCAATTTAAGTATTTTGAGTTGATAAGTTGTCAATTACAAGAATACTTTTCTAAAAAAATGATCAAATCGTGATCGACTTGTTTCCCAAGTGGCCTTGATAGACAAGGTTTATTACGCAGACTAAGGAGACAAAAATACCCAAAACGAAATCACAAGATATTACATAAGTCCTGTTCCTTATGGTCAGACTTGGACCAAGATAGTGAAACAGGTTAGAGGAAATCAAGATTAGACCGAGATTAAAGTGAGCTTAGACCGCAGACAGATGGACCCTGGATACAGACCAAAGGGACAACAAATTCCAAGGGGGGTGGAAAAGCACCTTGTTCCTCAATCCTTCAATGGGCATATTAACATCTGCCTGATAACGGGGAAAATATCAACCTCATTCAAACTTCAAAATAGCTGATTATCATTTTCTGCATTTCGCACCTGCTGTTCAACATGGCATTGGTACTTTTTCCCTTAAAACCATTCCATTATGCTTTAGACAGAACTTGATTTTCTCTTTTGTGAAATGTGTCATTCCAGGTATGGAAAGTTAGCAATTCTTTGGGGATTTCATGAAAGTTGTCGGCACTGAAGTTTAGTGAAATCTTTGAATTTGATTGGTTGAAAAGCATTGGTCTCTGTAAGTATCAGAGAATTAACAGCACCCACAAGCATCATAAATGATGCTGATGTTAATTGTTGCTGTGGGAGTTTGCCTTAAAGGACAAGTCCAGCCCAAATAAAAGTTGATTTGAATAAAACGAGAGAATCTAACAAGCATTACACTCAAACTTTCATCAAAATCGGAAGGAAAATAAGAAAGTTATGACATTTTAAAGATTTGCTGATCAATATGCATATGAGGAGACAGATGACGTCATCCACTCACTATTTATTTTGTATTTCATTACATAAAATATTAAATATTCTAATTTTCTTCTCATTGTCACGTGAAACAATTACTTCCTACCTGAACATATGCATTAGCATTGTTTAATGTCATATGTTTCAGTTAAGTTGGTCCTTCTTGTCTAATCTGTAACAAAAATGAAATATTGTATAATTCAAACAATAAAAAACAAAAGAAACTGTGAGTGGAGTACAACATCAACTGTCTCATAGGCATGTCACTGCATTGTGCATATCATTGTTTTGTGAAAAATAAGCAAAACTTTAAAATGTCATAACTTTCTTATTTGATATCCGATTTTGATAAAATTTTCAGTGTTATGCCTGTTTGATTTTTCTCTATTCGAATCAACGTTTTTCTTGGGTGGACTTGACCTTTAAACTCAATCTACCTTGGTATGATTCTCAATGAATCTCCACTTCTATCTCATTTATTGTATCCTGACTCAGTCATTGTTGATCAATGATATCCTCAGACTTGTGAAACACAACCAACATCCTCTCATATCCCGTAACTTATCAGGCATTATGTAACAATAATGTGGGTCATTTCACACATTGTTTAAGGTCATGAAGATGTCATGGCTAAGAGGTACAGTGTATATTGTACCAGTTAAGTCAATCGTTCAATACAGATCTTCTTTCTCAGAAACATGTATGTCATCAGAGTAAAGCATTGTTAAATATGAATTACAATAATATCATAATCCATGCCAATCAATTATCTTCAAATTACTCACCATGAAATGTTATCAATCTTTTAGGAGCATAATATTCAATCATTTCTGAGAAGCAAAAAAATTCAAAATTACAAATTTGCTTTGATGAGCAGTGACGGGTAATTATATAAAAACTAGAAGACATATTTTTAAAAGATTCATCAAATTTCAAACTAAATTTTGACATCAAAATAAAAATGTTATCAAGAAATATTCCTTATCTGACAAAAAAACCCATTATATTCTTTCCTTTGAAATGTCAGATGCTTCATTTTGATTTTGAGAAGGTAATTCCAACGGCCAATTCTAGCCGTAGGGTGAAGTGTAAGATGAGATTACTGTGATTTGGGGAAACAATGTAACCTTGCTTTTTTGGCAGAAATCATGATTAGATAATCTCTGCAGGTCAATCTTTCAAAGGAGAATTTCAAGATCTGCATAAGGCCTCGTTCACATGGCAATTTAGTTTCATGAAAGAAATATTCATATAAAAAATTCTTACGAGATACTACATGTAGATAGTCATATCGGACTCTTTCATTTCACCAAAAAAGAACAAACAAGCTATGTCACATAGAAGAAATGCAGCTTTGAGCATAAAATTGTTTGGGAAATTTCAGGTATGAATGTTTGTTTTGGAAGGAGGGGTTGTATGACGATTGACAAATCTGAATTGTGATATTTTTTCAAATATGTATGCCATATTTCAATGTTTATTTTTTAATGAATTAAAGTCTTTATAGTCTCTGCAACACTGACAGAAATAAAATACCTGTAAGCATGATATATTGATGCTTATCATCAGGAATGTCACTTAAAATTGATCTTTTTTTAAGGAAAAGAGAATCATCTAGAATTGTCCCTTTTATTACAGAAAAAAGGATATTTCAGCCCAAAATATGTTTAAAGTAGAAATTCCTAATTTCAAATGAAAAGTTGCATCCCTGTATCAGAATCATCTTCCACCTGGGTTCCATTGCACATTAGTTACTATCCAATTCACTTTGCTCTCCAATAGTAATAACCATGCTCAACAACAGCAAATCAAAATCAATGATTCCACAGAAATACCAATTGGATGGCAAAATTATACAAAAAAGTGTTATACAATGGGACCCTGAAACGTTAATGAGAACGTTAACGATTAGTAATGAGAACACATTCAACACGCCCGTCTTCAGCAGGCCAAGGATGTAAACAAAGCCCTCTAATCAGTAAAAGGAAACATCCTTAAATTGGCAAGGGTCAGTAGACAGAAGCAAGCATTCCTATGTGACCTTCAAATGACGAGGTTGATAGAGTCATCTGTATGTTGAAGATATGTACGAGAAAACAGCCACTGCCTGTTCAAGGTTTCGGAAATGATTAAGTAAAGTGAAGAGGCAAAATATACAATCACTAATAACCCTGGTTCACATATGCAATCGAAAGGAGCAGTGGCGGACCGTGACCCAGGGGAGACAATGATTGGAGGGGCACTGTATTGTTTGTGAACAATGCTGTGCCCCTCCAATGCTTTGTCTCTTCCGGGTCACGGTCCACCACTGGAAAGGAGCATATCCTTAATAGCCAGTTATCCGCAACCTTTATGGTTTAGATAAGCATCTATGTATGAAAAGTATGAAAAGTGTTACAAAAAAACAATGCACCTCCCCTAATTCTAAAAAAATATGAAAAGCTTGTATGTGAAGACAAGTTATTAACCTACTCCAATTCATTGGAAAAGAGTGAAACACAATTAATCACAACTAATTCGTACATTGTAGAAAGAAGAAATTCAAATAAGTCATATTTCAAAAATTGACAAATTTGAAAAAAAAAGTTAAAATAAGTTCAAATACTTGAACCTCCTGTTTTAAGAGTTGTTATTATATTGGGAGTTTAAGAGTTTGGTTGGTGACATGATCTGATGGTATCATAATAATTACAAACCTCCATTGCCAAAATGCCAAAAGCTTTTTTTATCATGTAAAATTTTCTAGCTAATTATTATCACTACTGATGAAAGTTATTCACACAAGGTTTGTTATGGTGGGTATTTTTTAGGAGTTCCCTTTCATGGAAATATTTAAAATACATAAAAGGCTTTTCTTCATAAATACAAATTTCTGAGTTGAATAGTAAGCTACAGTCCATTGTCTATATTCTGATTTCTAGTTTACTGAAGTCAAAGAATAGTTAAAATCCATAAAGTAGACTATGGGTAGCCAAATGTGAAACACTACTTCATATCAATTTAAAATTTTTAATGTTATGCTGACACTAAGGGTCACTTTGACAAGCATTGGAATTAGCCCAAAGCAACAGCCAATTTTGCCCGAATTTTAGCCTTAATTGCCCCTAAAAATACCCTCAAACCCCCAATCATTGAGACCAACATTTCATTCAAATACCCACAGAATATGCCATTAATTTTTGCTCTCTAATCCTCCTTATACCACATACATTAATTTGTTTTAGACTTATTGACAAGGTCCAATTAACATATTTGTACTGGTACATAAATACTATTAACTTTGTGCATTTCCTATTTGCATGATGTGCAGCAAAACTAGCCTGCCAAATAAAGAGAATGGCCCCAATTGGTACAATGATAGCCCCAAGAAGAATATACCCCTTCAAAGTAAATCATTAATTTCTACGCCGTACTGATATCCACAATGCTTGGAGGAGAATCAGAAGTATAATTGCATAAACAAAATTGGAATGTCCTTGGCTATCAATTATTACACCATTATACCATTATCTAACTTCATACACTTTAATGAATACAGATCTATAAGTTTATTTTACTTTTTCAATAAATACCTCAATGAATATTAGCACTGATCAATCATTACAGATGCATGTAATAGAATACAATGAGACACTTCACTTTTCAGATCACTACTACTCCTTGACCTGGTTGCAAAATGAACCCATTTGGCAAGTTTCAAATCGAGGGCTTATCCTCACACTAGTCATCTTCCAGAAATTTTCATCAATTTAGCATAGCTATCTTAATAATGTTATATGCATCAGATTCGTTAATAGAACAGGTTAGATACAGGAACCGGGGGCTTTTTCACAAAGAGGTAATCTGCCAATTTTTGTAGCGGTTCTTCCATCCGATCACAGAAGATCTAATACCCCTTTCATATTGCGCTTTTCACCGGCGAACTTCACCGGCAAAGTTCGCCAGCAAAGGGGAAAGTGTCCAGTATGAAAGGTAAACAGGAGAACTTCACCGGTGAAGTTCGCCGGTGAACTTCTCCACCTCTAGACGTGGAGAAGTTCGCCGGTGAAAAGTTTCACCGGCGAAGTTCGCCAGCAAAGGGGAAAGTGTCCAGTATGAAAGGTAAACAGGAGAACTTCACCGGTGAAGTTCGCCGGTGAACTTCTCCACCTCTAGAGGTGGAGAAGTTCGCCGGTGAAACTTTTCACCGGCGAAGTTCACCGGTGAAACAGCCAGTATGAAAGCAAACCGGTGAACTTCTCCTCATTTAATAACGTCAGAGCTCATTTTTTCTCTCCCAAAGTCCCCTGTACCGAGATTCCGCGCGCGATAAGTTGCAAGCTCAGCTGAATGCTATGGCCAAGTAGATACCCTCGAACATAATTTTTTTTTACTAACAATATTTATTTAAAAGCACTTTTTACATGTATAAAATGCGCTAAAATATAAAAACAAGGTGGTATTGTTTGTTTTTCTCGTAATACTTCCAAAATATGTTGTAATTAATTTTTTGATACCTTTTTGTAAAAGGTAAGAAGTAATGTTTACAATTTTCTTTCGTTTTGTTCTGCAATCGCCCGTTGACTTTCGCCGGGGAAGAAATGTCAGTGCGAAAGGGTACATTTTTTTCTTCGCCGGTGAAGTGAGGAATGCGAGGCGGAGAAGTTCGCCGGTGAAAAATGAAAAGGGCAATATGAAAGGGGTATGAGAGTAACATCTACATGTTAGGCTCCATCTTACAAAAAGTTGCCATTGATCCAATCAACTATGGAAATCCAGCAACGTCAACATCTGAAATGCATTTTTGTTTGAGATATTTTCTATATATTTTTCTATTTTCATTCATTCAGTTTTCTTGAAAATTTAGTGCACTTCTCTTTGTTTACAAGGGCAACGTGCAAATTTCCAGAAGAAGAAATCATGACACTGATGGATTTCCATACAATTGAGGTTGAACGGATCAATCGCAACTCTTTGTAAGACATAGCCCAGGCATTTCTTGGAAGGTTAAGATGTGTAAGGTTGCTTAGAATGACAAGACTGGTATTCCAAGATCTCTTGACATCCATGAAGGGCTTTGAGGACCATCAGGTGACCATTTCAACATGGCCTGTAAAATGCTTTGTCTAAGAAAGTTCTGTGAGTAGGGTTCTTCAACTGGATCCCACTGATAAGAAGGCATTTAAACAAAGATTAATTGCAGATTGTGAAGGGCTCTGAGGATCCCGGTGACCATCTTTAATATGATGTTTTAAGAAGTGCTTCATGAAGAAGTTCCTTGAGTAGGCATGACAGTATCCCATCTTTAGAATGTCTCTGAGTAACTGGTTGTGTCCTTGGAAAGCATGTCCTTCAAAGCTGGTACACAGTTACTTGGAATGAGAAGACCTACATACAGAAAATGAAAAGGATGGGAAGAGGATGAAAAGGAAAATGAAGTAGAAAGGCAGAAAGAAAAAAAAAAGAAGATCAGGAGATAAGAAGGAATGGAAGTTGGCAAAGGATATTAGAAAATGACAGCAACAGCAGAGATGAAGGGAGATGAGAGAAAAATACAAGATAATTTCATTTTCGATTAGGGGTATGGTTTCTTAAATTAACTTGCAATCACTCTGTACATACAATTTGTTTATTTCATAATACAAAAGCATGGGCCGCGAGCAAGAATTGAAAAATTTCAGAAATACTTTACCTAAGAATGAATACCAACCTCGTGGAAAATTAATGAGTAATTAATAGAAGTATAAGTGAGGTTTCTGGAAAACTGTAGCATTTAATTAAACACCATGAAAGATGAACAGATTAAAGTTTAATTTCAAGTATATTTTGGTTGACCAATCTCTAAGGAATCAGAATTGAAAATATAAAAAGACCATATTTCAACTACAGCTGATGGGAATCACAACCATTGTGAATCTGACCTAGCAGACAAGAACATGTTCTAGTCGTTTGAAAATTCCAGTGAAACTTCACGAGCAACTTTACGAAACATCCCCTGGTGTTTCATCATATTTTCTTACACTTTTTTTTCATGGCGAGAGAATACTATATTTGTGCAGGTTGGGTTTTTTAACAGAGAACTGTACATTACTGTGTTGAAAGAATTTCTCCATTGACCAAAACTGTTATTAGTCACATTTGCAAAGTAAAATTATTCTGATATTTTTTGTTAGGGTGTGTTTATGCTCCCACTTTTTAGGCCAGAATCGTGATTTTGCCTCTGAAAAATATAAGCATACACAGCACTCCCATAACCATGTTTGCGATCAGCGTTCTGAAATGACATTTAAAAATGCTGATCCCGTCTCTGCGATGGAAGCATAAATGCACCCTTAGAGTAATTGAAATAAGTTCACATACTCCAGATGCATCAAGATATGTCAAAATTCTGCATCATTATTCCCTCAACATCCTATTTTACCGTTGGCTTCGATATGGTCAATATTAATGACCGAGACACTTTATATTACACTATCAATATCTGTTCAAAGAGGGCTGTACAGTAATTACATCAAATTAATTCCACTCCTGATATTTCCTGTTCATAATTGAAGTACACGTTTCAGAGGCCCTGTCTACATGTGGTTAATTTCCTTATCGCGGCACAGATATTTGATTTGAAGTATTATCATGGGGGGCAAATGATGTGTATTAAACATGTGGAATGAATGAAATGTCAGATAACAGCATGCAAACAGAATGTTGATTTCTTCTTTTTATCAGTGGTAAAAATGAAAGGGGCCCTGGGAAATTTGCCCCCCAAATAGCCCATATATTGAAATAGGGGAGTTCGGGGTTAGTTGGAACATGGGGTAAGTTGAAACATTGTAATTTTCTTTAGCGCCTGAAAGAAAATTACAATGTTTCAACTTGCCCCGCGTTCCAACTAACCTGATCTCCCCTAAAGCTTCTATTAATTAATCAATGTGATTCAAAACGAAATATTATCTGGAGTGAAGTTGGAAAAAGATCCCTAGAATAGAAATAACCCCCCACCCCCCCCCAAAAAAAAATAGTTGTTTCCGAATCATGTACAGTAAATATTTTGCATAGATTTCTTTCTTTTTTAAAAAAAATCCTTCAATAGTTTATTTTTCGCAATATTTATCCTGACTCCCCAATCATTCTGTTGAATCCATACACTTCATGAAAGACTGTTTTTTCTGTTTTTTTTTATTCTTTATTTCTCCTTCTTACCATCTCACTCTCTCTCTCTTCCCATCTCTTATTCTCCATACATGTATCTCTCTTCCATTGGTTATTTCATTGCCATTCTCACTGAAAAGTTTCCATAATAAGGGGGGAGGGGGGGGATCAGGAAAAACTGGTGAAAAATAGTAAGTAATCTCAAAATTAATTTAAAGTGTTGAAAACAGGAGACATTTAACTTCAACCCATTACAACTACATGTAGAGCTCTCCAAGAGTCATATCAATGGGGAACAGATTATAGCTCCAAGGTTTAATGGCAATATATAGTTTTAAAAGTACTCTGAGGGGTCATGAGACGTGCCCCTTTTATAGAGAAACCATTTCACAAACTCTACATGGTGTTAGGCAGCATAATTTACTAGTCATTCCTTTTAGAGCTATATAACATGAAGATGAAAAATTAAAGAATGAATTCATCTTTTCGTGAATATTTTCATCTCTTTTGAAATCAAAAGGGATATTTCAAGAATAGTAATCTATGTCAAAAAAGCTGAGAATAGGTAAGAGAACAGGATAATTCCGAATGAAGAGCTAAGAGGGGTACAGTAGTCCACAAGCTACAATAATTCATTAATTTCAAACGAATGATGCTATGAGTCCTCTGCCACAACACACTGTTTTTGCATGACAAATATGAGACACAATTTCTTCCAATTGTTAAAACTTATTGATTGTTACTCCTTTATAGTCTCTTAGTTCAGACCCACTGGTTTCTATCACACCTGACATGGAGGTTTCTGATTGCCAAGCTAGGAATAGGGAGGTAGGAGAGGATAAGGGAGTTAAATTAGGCCAACTACCACCCTTGGGGGTAACACAATGTTGACAGACTCTATTACTGCACATCTGACAAGGCTTTTGACTTTCGGCAAGGCAATACTCCATCTTAACTTGCATTTAAAAACCTGTTAAGCCTACTCTTTAGAATGTACAATGAAGATGGTGAAACGCAACATACAATAACAACAGTGATGCTGATGGCAGTTGTCTACATCTATAATGGTGAAAGAGAAGTCATGATCATTGCAATAATGGGGACAATTCTGGACCCCATTGCATAAAAGTTAATATTACAGTAAATTTGCTATCCAGTGGTAACTATTAAACATGGTAACATTGCTCATCAGCCAATCAAAATCAAATATTTCATGGAAGATACCATTGGATGGCTTTATGCAACAGGGCCCTAGTGAGGAGGATGACATAAGAACTAAAAATGTAATAAGAGAAAATGCTATCCAATGGCGAGTCTTCATGATAGAAAAACCATCGTAGTAATAACGTGGCAACAATTTTTTTTAAGGCAGCACAGATCTCCAACATCACAAGAAACTTTGATAGACTTGATAAAAATAAAGAAGGAAACAGAAGTTAAAACAGCTTGAACAAATCCACAAGCGTGACATAAATCTATCAGTTTCAGGATAAGAGAGACGTGAGATACAAGAAAATTACCTGCTCCGGGACGATCTAAACAAGATGTAATTGTGAGAAAGCGGATGTGATTTGTCACATACAGGATAGCATAAAATAAAGGAAACAGTCTGAGTTTAAAGTTTCAGTACATACTTATTCTCTGACTTAACTGGCTTAACTAAGCTTTAACACATGGAAATGAGTGTTAAGCGTGCACTTATTGCCACTCGAATCAACAGCTGTGATCTGAAGAGTTGTCAAGTGATGAGATACGAACACATTTATTACCAGATTGAGGCCTGTTTAATCAAACTGTTTGTAATGATTCAATTTAAGTAGTATCAAGAACAATGATCTCAAACTCATTACATGAAAAGTTAATTCCTCATTAGAGCTAAAAGGAGCATAACACATAGCTCATGATAATTTTCAAATAATGGATCATATTTTTCACCATTTTAACTTACTTCAAATAAAGATCACAGTATGAAACTTTCAGATTATTTCTCTAAAATCTACTACATGTTTAAAAAGCACCCTTTAAATTAAAAAAAAATAAATCAATCTTGACCTTGGTTAGACCTTTGACAGTGATGGTCTTAATTTCATTGACCCTAAATAACCTTATATTTTGATCATGTGACCTGCAAATCATGCCACATGATCAATGCTACTCTCATGTCCAAGTTTCATGAAATAGGTCCAAATATACTTTCGCAGTTATGATGACATTTGAAAAACTTAACCTTGGTCAAGATTTAAATGCTGACAACACTGCCACAGTCGGAAAGCAGTACCTACATGTATGTCTTGCTTCTGCTATGCAGGCCAAACAAAAACAGGATCTAGTTCTTTGACCAAAAAACAATTTACAGACCCAGTTTTTTTTTTAATCAATTCTACCTCCAATACATGAATCTTGGTTCACTAAAAAAAGTGGAGCAAACTGAGCCAAGTGCAGGGGTAGGGCTACGTGATTATCTTAGGTAGATTTTGATGCCTCAGAACTTGCACTTTCAAAGAGGGAACCACAGTAAGTGTCTCACCTTCATCTATTCTTTCTCAGGGTTTCTGTTAAATGTGTATGGCACCAGGACATATTTGGGTGCATCCAATAGCTCCTGACTGACAGAGCCACAATAGGACCCTTGGTAGAACCCTGGAAACACTAGTCTACTTCAAAGACTCCACCCGTAGGATTATTCCAATCTGATCAAAATTTCAGAATTGGCGGAGAAAGGAAGTAATGGTAGGATCATGAATTCCAAGCAGCTTTCTGTTTGAAACTAGAAAATGTGGGATGAGCCCAGAGGCTGTTGTAGGCCTAAAGCCACACATTTACTGTAAAAGCTGTTATTTTCGCGTACAGAATTTTTCGCGAATCGCGGTTAAATTCGCGATAAGAAGATGTACAATACATTTCCACAGCATTTCAAAGAAGGAAAACTAGTGCAATTCATGTGCAAATCTACACTCCTCAAAGTTACCATGCTGATATGTCTTTTGTACATAAATATGTCCCTGTAAAAACAGTTACAAATTGGGGAAAAAGTGGCTTAAATTTCACTCTTTTAACCTTTAGATCTAAAAATTCATCATGCCACAGGATCTATAGGGTTAAGCAATCTTTGGAATTTGTGTTTGGTTCGATTCATTTTTCAAAAAGTTGAGAAAAAAGTGCAAAATTGTGGAATTTTGTGAACAGAATGTTGGCACCTTCAAAATAGTGGTCATGTGACTTATGAATATTAATGAATATGCAAATAGCTACCCATACGTGTGTATAGAGTCAATCAGATGACAATAAAATCAAATTGTTTCATGGAAAATACATTTTAATATTACAGTGAGTGTATAAATATTGATAAAATAATGTTAGAAAATAGTTTAGGCCCTGATTTTGTTTGAGAAATTAAAAAAAGTGAAATTCTAGCTTACTTTTTGAATCACTAACTGTACTTTCTAAGCCTATTTTTTTGTACATATAGAGGTGCATATCTCCATTTTCTCAATATGCAGGATGTTTTCAATAGCAAAGCTTTGCTGTTGGGGGCATTGGCACTGACTAAGAAATGTGTCAATATTTTCGCGTGTTGTTAAATTCGCGGCCGATCAATTCGCGAAATCCGCTAAAATAAAACCCCCGCGAAAATAACAGCTCCTACAGTATAAGTGAAGTTACATACTGATGCAGAGATTCATGGTTCGCGCCTTGGTCATTTCCTTGGGATGACAATAGTAAAGGTCAGTCCAAGATGTTTTTCTGATTTATACACTATCTGAAAATATCTCCATTACACACAGAAACACACATTAAAACTTTCTGACAAAAGGGCTGTAACCGTATAAGCTATCGACGAAATATGCAGAAATCTATTGGTATTGTTATGAGTACTAAAAGGCCTCTTTGCTTACATACAAGCACTTTTAAAACACTAGATAACACTTAATAATAAAGTGCTTTATTAGCAAGGAGGTGAGCCAAGATGAAGGTGGCCTAATAAGTCCAGCTTTTCAGAAAATCTAATGCTTGAGCCACTTCCAAAAGCAGCCTCAAGATAACTTTCAGATGTAAATGTACGGTAAGTGTAACAGAGATCTCTATAATAGCACTTGTAGTTTCGTACTTTATGCTATGAGAATAACTTGATGCAGTGATTAGCGAGTCTAGAATTGAGACTATGAACTTTATGAAATAAGCAATACCCAGAGGTATTCTCCAATTGTGAATTTCCTGAAGAGATTCTTAGTCACTTTCCAGCAACAGCTTCAACTCATCTTCCACTTTTCTCTCTCTCTCAATCTCTCTATCTCTCAAACCCTTTATTATCATTATCTCCAAATCAATTTCATTTTCAATCTTTAATGCTCTTTATTTTTTGTAACCTCTTCCTACTTCAAGCTTTCTCTATTTTGTTTCCATGTGTGTCTTTTTCCTTTCATTGTTTTTTTTTATTTTTCTTTATCTCTTTTTCTTTCTATTCCTCACCCCAGTCAATGAAATTCCATTTTGCTTTTGCCACCCCCTTCCCTATCCACTCTTCCCTCTTTATTTCTTTGTCCGTTTTTCCCTCTCCCTATCTCTCTCTGGTTACCTGTCCCCTCTCGGTGTATGTCTCTCTATCCACCCCTCTATCTACCTAACGACATCTCTATGACGTATGTATCTCTATCTAGATCTATCTATCTATCCATTCATCTCTCTCTATCTACGTGTCCTCATGCATCTATCTATCTATCTATTTACTAACTATCTATCTATCTACGGTATTCATCTCTCTCTATCTAAGTGTCTACATCTATCTATCTATTCATCTCTCTCTAAGTGTCTACATCTATCTATCTATTCATCTCTCTCTATCTAAGTGTCTACATCTATCTATCTATCTATTCATCTCTCTCTACCTAAGTGTCTACATCTACAGGTATCTATCTATTCATCTCTCTCTATCTATGTGTCTACATGCATCTATCTATCTATCCATCCATCCATCCCTATATCTAAATTTATCTCTAGATCTATGTCTTTATATAATTATATCAATTCTCCTGTTGTAATCTATCCACGAATACCTATCTACGTGTACACACCTACATGTATCTTCCTATCTATCCATCCCGCTCTTTTATCTCTTTCTCATCTCTCTATACAATAAAGGCAAGCATTTCTTCAGTGTTCAGACAGCCAGGGGAATTCAGCCTGAGATCCGTACAGGATGCATGAATGATCAACCCACTTTCATGTTGTGGCATTTCAATGCTTGCCCAACAAATTAAGGCCATGTGGAAATTAAGCATTAATCATCATTTCATTGATGCAGTTGATTCCCTATGTTGCTCTCTGAATGTGTCACACCCACTTCTGTTTGGCAAACAGAGGACACAGGACGGAAAAAGGTTAACACCAATTTTCTCCGAGCAATTGTTTCATATATTCCACGTGCACATTTGGAATGCCTGTATTCCAATGAAATACAATGGCGTATTCAATACCAACGAAGCATTCAAGAAAATGAGAAAATTCCCAAAATTTTAATGACTCTCATCTTATTTCTTATCTGTCAATATAAATGCATTGAGAGTACCCTGTTTTATTTTTCCCATTTGTACTGTAATATAAAAATGTTCACTCTAGTTGGGTGGCATTGCCCTAAAAGTATTAAAACTGTTATCATATTGGACACTAGACACTGGATAGTAAGTCAATTTCCAATTATTTATAAAATTCTAATTAGTGTTAAGGGAATATACACAAGCACACAATGAAGAAAGAACAGATAAAATACATTTAATCCCAAAACACAATAAAATCATCTCTAAACTACCCCACTGGAGTAATGAACAGGCTATAAATACAATTTGAATTAGTTTCATACAGGAAGTGTTTTTGACAGGCCATGTGATGCCTTACCCTGAAAACAAGCAAATAATGATAAGGATAAAGAATTACAAGAATGAGTAAAAGGGCATGAAATGATAACCCAGACTTTGCAAAGGAAATGGAAAGAAATATTTCCATTAGGTGCAGCCACAAGCAGACTTGCAGACAGGATCAAAAAGGTTTAAGTAAATAGCTACTACATTTGATGAGGCGTGTGGATCAAGCCGTATTGGACTCAGTAGTTTTGAAAGGCCAACTATTGTGCAAAAACAACATGACCCTAAAATAGCATTGTGTTCAACCTGGCAAGATCTGGCACTGATCTCAACTTAAAAAAATAACTTTTTCTTCAAATAAAAAATCTACAAAATATTATGAGCAATAATAAAATGACATCTCAACAGTGAGGTGTTTTATATCAAAGATACATTGAGTTTACAAATGTCAAGCCGTCAGAAATTCTGAATCATTTTTAATCCCATCAGAGTTGAAATAAGCATATGATTACCACTCTTGCTGTTAAATGAATATTTCCGATGCATATTACATACTTGTCACATTTCACATGGAATCATTCAAAAGAGACATGATATTTCTTATATTTCATAGAAAGTTTTAAGCTCAATGTGGCTGTTCATATTCAAGTTGTCTGAAAGGTTAAAGCCCTGAAGATTGCTCTTATTCCAAATTAAGTACCACATCAAATCATCCAATCAGGAAGCTTTTTTAGAGCGACTGTTAACCACAAGTGAAAGAACTATTCCCCGTTTCACACAGCCAGTATTAGATCAGGTCCCAATTGCATCAAACTTACCCTACCATAAATGACAAATACCATGGTAACATTACTAAACTAAACCGATAAAATCAAGATTTCATGATAGCAAACTTTCCGTCAATCATAATCAAAGTGACTACATTCTGAAAAGAATTGATAAAGCAGAAAACAAGTAAAATTGAAACTTACCAACAAGCTTTCCTTTGTCAGTCTTGAGACGTATAATCTGCATGACAGCACCGTTCCTAGGATTGAGACGTAGGACCTCCTCTACCCTCGCCCATACACTCAATACAGCACCGGATAGGACATAGAAGGTACGACGTCTTAGACCAATGTCACAGGGTAGACCAAGCATGGCTGTCTTGCACGTTCCTTTCCTAAGTGGGTGAAAGGGAGATGATAAAGGCTTGTTAGTTGATAACATCAGTGGACTTTAAAAAAAAATATTTCAGTTCATAATTTCAGTATGATTTATAGAGTTGCGATTGATTGCAACTCTTTCTGCAATGGGCCCCAGATGCACTTCAGAAATCACAACTTGTCTGACTGAAAAAGGAGGAAGGCTTTGCTTTAAAAAATGAGAGAAACCATGTCTACAGGGGAATTTGTTAAAACTATCAAGAAACCAAGTAGATTCCAGCAAAAAATTCATAGTTCAGGGGTTGGTATGAATCTATTGTATCATCCCCATCACACACATACACACTCATGGAATAAGAGTGGAGGCCAACCATGCATTATACCAAATGGGATAAGAGTTGAGACTACCAATGCATTAGACCAAATGGGATAAGAGTGGAGACTACCAATGCATTAGACCAAATGGGATAAGAGTGGAGACTACCAATGCATTAGACCAAATGAGATAAGAGTGGAGACTACCCATGCATTAGACTAAATGGGATAAGACTGGAGACCATCCATGCATTAGACTGAATTGGATGAGAGTAGGGACTACCCATGCATTAGACTAAATAGGATAAGACTGGAGACCATCCATGCATTAGACTGAATGGGATGAGAGTAGGGACTACCCATGCATTAGACTAAATGGGATAAGACTGGAGACCATCCATGCATTAGACTGAATGGGATGAGAGTAGGGACTACCCATGCATTAGACCATATGGGATGAGAGTGGAGACTACCAATGCATTAGACAAAATGGGATGAGAGTGGAGACCACCCATGCATTAGACCAAATGGGAGGAGAGTAGAGACCATCTATGCATTAGACCAAATGGGATAAGCGTGGAGACCATCCATGCATTAGACCAAATGGGATAAGCGTGGAGACTACACATGCATTAGACCAAATGAGATGAGAGTGGAGACTACCCATGCATTAGACCAAATGGGATGAGAGAGGAGACTACCCACACATTAGACCAAATGGGATAAGCGTGGAGACCATCCATGCATTAGACCAAATGGGGTGTGGGTGGCGACTACCCATGCATTAGACCAAATGGGATGAGAGTGGAGACTACCCATGCATTAGACAAAATGGGATGAGAGTAGAGACTACCCATGCATTAGACCAAATGGGATAAGAGTGGAGACTACCCATGCATTAGACCAAATGGAATAAGCGTGGAGACCATCCATGCATTAGACGAAATGGGATGAGAGTGGAGACTACCCATGCATTAGACCAAATGGGATGAGAGTGGAGACTACCCATGCATTAGACCAAATGGGATGAGAGTAAAGACTACCCACACATTAGACCAAATGGGATAAGCATGGAGACTACCCATGCATTAGACCAAATGGAATGAGAGTGTAGACTACCCATGCATTAGACCAAATGGGATGAGAGTAAAGACTACCCACACATTAGACTAAATGGGATAAGCGTGGAGACTACCCATGCATTAGACCAAATGGGATGAGAGTGGAGACTACCCATGCATTAGACAAAATGGGATGAGAGTGGAGACTACCCATGCATTAGACCAAAAGGGATAAGACTGGAGACTACCCATGCATTAGACCAAATGAGATAAGCATGGAGACTACCCATGCATTAGACCAAATGAGATAATAGTGGAGACCACCCATGCATTAGACCAAATGAGATAAGCGTGGAGACTATCCATGCATTAGACCAAATGAGATAAGCGTGGAGACTATCCATGCATTAGACCAAATGAGATAAGCGTGGAGACTACCCATGCATTAGACCAAATGAGATAAGAGTGGAGACCATCCATGCATGAGACCAAGTGGAAGAAGACCAAGAGGCAATCCACAATATTTAACCTAAATTGACATCTTCCTGATCAACATACCAGTATCAGACTGATCTACATGTACATGTACATCACATTGTTAACCTATGTCGATGCATTATCCTTGGGGGTGACAAACCAAAGGGGTATTTAATCAAAAGTAAAATCATGAAGGATCTGTCCATGTCTCAAGGGATTTGAGGTCTAATTATTTACGCATTATGGGATGCTTAAAATACAATGGGTGAGCTTCTCGCTTCTCCTGTTTCCAATTATAAAGAAGATATACAGGAAGTCAGAGTGTCATCTGTAATCATCATCATCACATGAGGATCACAGAGGAGAGATGAAAAACAAAGAGAGAAGTCATCCCCTAGTCAAGATCTGTCTGGACGTCGCAAAGACAGATGAATCCAATCCACCCTCCAGAGGAAACGAGCATGTCCTCTGATGACATAGAGGGAGGAAAGGCCCAGGAACAAACATAGGAGACGGTCCAAGGGAAACACTGCAAGTCATCCATTACTTTCATTATCTCTGTCATGATGTCTTTCATGAGGTCTTTCATGACTCCTGGCTCTTCGTCTGAACTTCTCTTAAGAAGACAATGCCAGACCTGGCATCGTAAAGCCCTTTTATATCATAAAATTCATACATGACATACATTTATATCACACACTGCAAGTCATCCATTACTTTCATTATCTCTGTCATGGTATTTTACATGATGTCTTTCATGACCCCTGGCTAAAATTCTCCAAGCAGACAATTCTGGGCTTGGTGTCGGAACACTGTTATTGAAGCTGAATCCTACAATTCTCTCACACTGCAAGTCATCCATTACTTTTATTATCTCTTTCATGAGGTATTTCATGAAGTCTTTCATGACTCCTGGGGCCATCTCATGAAGTTGTCAGCACTGACAAGATGTCATTTTAAAACATGTTTCCATAGCAACGACAGTCAGACACCTGCACTTCCCAGCAAATTGAAACCATGGAAAATTGTCAGATCTGAGAACATATCAGAAGATCAAATGCCTTGTTAGTTGTTGGTGTTAACTTCTCCAGGAAGTCAATTCCAGACCTGGCATCAGAAAACTTAAACAAAATCCTTTACAATTCTCTCACATACTGCAAGTCATATCTCTTTATTGATATCTTTCATGACTCCTTCATCTTTTTCTAAACTTCTCCAAGAATTTATTTCTGGGTAAATATTAAACAACTTCATTTTACTGAAGAAAAATGCTATAATTTCATAACACACTGCAAGTCATCCATTGGTTTCACTGCCATGATGTTGTTTACAACATATAATTTCTATCAACAAATGTCCTACAATTCTATAAAACACAAAAAGTAATCACCAATTCTCATTATCTATGTCATGATGTATTTTTTGTCTCTCTTTCTCCTCCCTCACCCCTCCTTCCCCTTCCTCTATTCTCCTTCTACTTGTCCTAATCCAGTTTCATAAAAATTGTCATGGATAACAAATCCTTTAATTGTGGGACTGATTCAGTCTTGGCCAATCAAATTCAAGTATTTCAGTAGCTTATAATATTAGCTTGGAACTAGATTTTTTTTTAAACAGGGCGCTGTCCTCCATGCTTGGCAAACTCATGGCTACATATCACACTGTCTCAAGATGAGTTGAGTCATGCCACTATGGAGACAGAACTGAAATGAGCATCAAAGATCTATAAATGTGATACAGGAAAAGTATGGTGTCTCCAGCGAAGCCTTTTGTGTGTTGACTGAGGGGTGGAAATAATAAGCACATTCACTGAACAGCTAAAGTTCAAGTACAATAGCATGGTTATTTTCACCATTAAAATTCTCTGCTCTTGCACACTGAAGTGAATACAAAATATGCTTTAAAACAGATATTCAGCATTGAAAATTAAAAATAGATATTGAAACCTGGTGCCACTGCCAGTTCATGTTTTTATAAGGTGCAAAAACAGACTTTTAATTCTAATAATCTCCAAGGACATTGTACATGTAGAAAATCCCTACTTCACTGTGTACTCAAAAGCAGAGTGGCAATTTCAAATTTAGTATTGCGACTACTGGCCTACAAAAATCTTCGAGTTCTTTACTGATGATATTCTCTTTTCATGAGTATGATACATTTTTCCTCAAATCAAAATCCACATATAATTTCTTTTCATGCCACACATTCATCAATGCTTGTTGATTTCAAAACTTACTTAGCATTTCATTTTTGCAAATTCTTGAATTCTATGGTCTGAAATTCATAAATTATAATGAAGTTGAACTTAATGAATTTATCCACGTAACACATTCTTCAAAGCACTTTTATTAATATAAACTCAAATTGAAATTCATGTGATCTAATATCCATTCACTGAAGAAGTTAAAGTTTGGATGGAACTTCTGCATGAAAGAAAGAAGAGTCTCTTGGGATCTATATGTTGTGTTTATCAATAAATGCAGACTATCAAGGGAATTGCGGGCAATTGTCTGGAAGGTTGTGGAAAATTAAGAAACAAGAACATTCATGACAGTGACTAAGATAAAAGTGAAAGAGATACACTTCCGATGAATTTGAGAGTAAGAGTGGAGGAAGGGGGAGGGACAAGGGAGAAGAGAAAGAAAGTGGAGGGAGAGTGGACAAATGGTGGTAGAAGGAGGAAGAAAAGGAGAAAAGGAAGAGGTAGAAGAAGGGGAAGAGGATGGAGAAGAGAAGGAAAGAAATTTTTTTTTCGACATTTGGGATGAAGGAACTTGTTTCATAAAAAAGATAGACATTCTTAGGACTCCTTAAAAGAAATTTGGTGATTCACTCAATCTTTCTTAGAATTTACAAAAAGTGCTCTTGCCATCAAGGACATTTCCAAAAGTGCAAATCAGGGTCTTATAACCATATTAAGAACTTGATCAGTTGGACCCATGATGAAAGGGTTGAAGATATACATCACCGGGTAGGTGGATACAGTTGACATGCAAGCTGACAGATACATCAGTCAGTGCTGAAACTCGCTTATCACTAACACAATACAGAGTTACCAGGACTACAGGTAGCAACCTGCTGCTTCCTCTCTTATCCAGTATGAGGATCATTCACACACAGGAACAGTCAATAGAAATTATTACTAAAGAGGTGTTGCAAGAAACATTTTGTAATCAAATTCAATTAATAGATCACTTTTAACTACAGCTTTTCAACTGATACTTTCCTCTCCAAGAAGCATAGCAGCAATCGACAGACTCACAATCAGTTATTGGATATAAAACCAATTTTCAATTGATTGCAAATATCCATTGCTAACTTTCAATTGATTAACTTCATCTTTGTACAGTTTCTCAATTTTACTTTCTGCTCCAAGAGGAACTGTATACCAGCAATATGTTGAAAATTTGTAATTTTTGGAAATAAAGAGTTATTGATTCATATTCTTTACTTGCAATCAATTGCATGCTTCGTCAATATTCAACTATCAATAGCGATTTATCCTTTAATGTACAACCAACATAAGCTCTTGATATTAGCAACACACTTTAGCATTCACAAAACATAAAACACTTCTCATAATCCAGAAAAATTTAACAGTTTTTAAAGCTTTTCACAGAAAAATGGGGCTGCAATCATTAACTTTGCTGCATCAGCAACTACACCACCCATGAAA